>NC_062566.1:32350000-32658750 GCF_022837055.1 Prionailurus viverrinus | reverse complement strand
CTCCCTCCTCACTGCAACCCAGTGTGCCCTTTAACCTCCTATCATTCCATTGAAACTTCTCTTGCAGATGTCACAAGTGACAGTCTGATTGCCACATTTAAAGTTTATTTTTTCAGCTTTTGTCTTAGATATTTTTGCTACATTTCATACCAACCACTTTATCCGTGAAATTCTCTTCTGTTTCTTCTCAATCACTTACCTTCAGTAGATTCTCTTAAGAGAAGCATCCTGCTTAAGAGAAGCATTTCCCTGGGGTGTCATCCTTGGCCCACTTTTCTGCATACTTTATCTGGATATAATCACATCTGATCTTGTGGTTTAAATTAGCACATATCTCATCTGGGACCTTCCCCTGAGTTTCATATATAGATATGCATAGTTAGCTAACCACCTTCACAGAAACATTCTTTTGGGTCCTCAAATTCAAGTATTTAAAATTTTTTTAATGTTTATTTTTGAGAGAGAGAGAGAGAGAGAGAGAGAGACAGCGCATGAGCAGGGGAGGGGCAGAGAGAGGGGGAGACACAGAATCTGAAGCAGGCTCCAGACTCTAAACTTAGGGACCGCGAGATCATGACCCGAGCCGAAGTCAGATGCTTCACCACCTAAGCCACCCAGGCGCCCCCCCAAATTCAAGTATTTAAAACTGAACTCCCTGAATCCTATCAAACTTCCAGCCTAAATACTTTCCAAATCTGTCTTCTCTCTCTCCCTACTGTCACTGCCATCATTTAAGCTCTCATATTCTGCCTTTATTTAAAAAATCTATTCTTAAGTAATCTATCCCTCTTCTTTCTTGGTCCCTCTTCCTATCTCTCTCCTGGTAGCGACCTAAGTGATTAGTACAGACCTAATCTTACATTCCCTTGCAATCCATGGCTTTATAACATCGGTAGAGTAAAAACTCTAACTTTGTTAGCATGACAAGTGCAACTTTTCATGTCGTGGCACCTGCTTACCGCTTTCTACTGTTCTCTGTGTTCACCCTTACCCTTCCTAGTGTCATCTCTGTTTACACTTACCGCTTCCTAGTGTCCTCTCTATTCACCCTTACCCTTCCCAGTGTCCTCTGTATTCGCCCTTCTTGTACTTTATATTCCAAAAATACTGGATTCTTACCTTTTCTGCATGACTTCTGCCAGCATTGTTCTCTGTGCCTCCGAACTTCCCTGTTCTTTGCCTCACTTCAGTTATCCTTCGTGTTTCACTTTTTCCAGGAGGCATCTCAGAACCTCTGGAGTAGATGAGTTCACTTTCAGCTAGCTTCCTGAACACATTTCTTTTAGAGCACATTAGAGATGGTCCCACTGAGCAGCTCAGCTCTCAACTAGACTCTGAGTTTCTCTGGGCAGGAATTTAATCTTATTTATCTTCGAATTCCTCATGCACAGTTCCTAGTACATAGTAGACACTCAGATTTTTGTTGAGGTAAACTGATTTAAAGAAATCCAGAATAAAAATTTCGTCTTTGTGCCTGTTTCCTTGCCTAAATAAAGTATTGAATTTAATATATTCAGTTGTTTACAACCTTAAAGTTCTAAAAGGATTACTATAAAATAGTCTGATATTAAGGAATGATAGAACTTATTAAAAAAAAAAAAAGCTAGAGCAACAGAAATAGAAAAATCTGTGATGATGGAAATGTACATCTGCCCTGCCCCATGGGTTAGCTGCCAGCAACATGTGCCTGTTGAGTTCTGAAATGTGACCAGTGCAACTGAGGAACTGAATTTTAAATTATATTTAATTTAAACTCAAATTTAGCCATGTGTGACGACTAGTTGCTAACTCTCATAGGTCATGGCAACAGAGATTTTTAAGAAGATTAATTTTAATGTGGCTAACTGTAACTTCATTATAGGTCATATAATAAGATACTGTTACCACTGCACTCACAGTGACACAGGAAAACTTTAATTCCTAGAAGACTTGCCCCATGTTGTTTGATGTTGCAGGGTAAAATATTGTAACCTGTGTTTATTTTTTACTTCCTTGCCCTCACATTATAAGGACTTTGCTTATTTTATTTTTCCTTACTTGCTGTGACTAAATTTAACATGATTTTCTTTCCTGCCTCTCTTTTTTCTTTTGTTTTTTTTAATTGAAGTATAATTTACAAAAGTAAAAATTCACCTTTTGAATTGTACAGTTTGATGAATTTTACAGGTGTATGCAATCATGAACCACTGCCACAATCAAAATATAGAACGTCCTTCATCCCAGAAAGTTCCCCTGTGGCCCCTTGCAGTTCATCTCAGCCCCTTATTCCTAGTTCCTATAACCATTGATGTGATTTTTGTCTCTGTAATTTTGTCTTTTCTAAAATGTCAGGTATCTCAAGGCCTGCAGCATGGACCTTTTTATGTCTGACTTCTTTAACTTAGTATAATGGCTTCTGAGGTTCATCCATGTAGGGTTTTTTTTCTCTTTATTACTTAGTATTCCATTTACCTGAATCATCATTTGTTTATCCACTTATCAATTGATGGACGTTTAGGTTGTTTCTAGTTTTGCGCTGTCATAAATAAAGCTGCTAAATGTTTACATTTTCCATATGGATATCCCACTTTTGTGGACATATGTTTTTATTTCTCTTGGGTAATTAGGACTCGGATTGCTGTCACATGATATGACTGGCAGTTTCTTATAAAATGCATATGCCATTTTTGCATTCCCACCCACAGTGTATGCAATTTCAAGTTTTTCTGCATCTTCACTACCACTTGGTATTGTCAGGTTGCTTTGCGTTTCAGCTGTTTTGGTCAGTGTGTAGTTGTATCTCATTGTGATTTTAGTTTGCATTTTCCTAATGATTAATGATGCCTTCTGCTTATTTGCTGTCCTTATAGCTTCTTTGATGCAATATCTGTTCAGATCTTTTCCCCATTTCTTTTTATATAATAGTTGTGCTTTTTGCATACTGTGAAGTCTTTGCCTAACCTAAGCTCACAAATATTCTTTTTTTAAATTAATTTTTGTATATGATGCAAGGTAAGGTTAGAGCTTCATTTTCCCCATATAGATGCCCAGTTCCAACAACATTTTTGAAAAAAGCTGTCTTTTTCTGCATTTAATCACCTTTCAAAAACCCAATTTGACCATAGATGTAGAATCTGTTTCTGGACTCTCTTATTTTTCCTTGACCTATATGTCTGTTCCTATGCCAATACAACAGTCATGATTAGTGAGTCTTGAAGTCAAATAGTCTTCCAACTTTGTTTTCAGAATTGTTGGCTAAGTCAATTCTAAGTCGATATGTAAAAAGATTATGATACAGTATGTCAACTACACTTCAACTAAAATTAAAAAGACAATCTATATTAACCAAATAGAGTTTATTCCAGGAATATTAGGTTCATACAATATATGTGAAAATCAGTCAGTATAATTCACCTTCTCAGCAAACTTAACAAAAAGAAAAAATTACATGATCATCTCCATTGATGCAAGAGAAACATTGGTCAAAATTCAGTATCTATTCATGATAAAATTCTCAGCAAAATAGAAGAGAAGGGAGCTGTCTCAGTGTAACAAATGATATTTACAAAAAGCCTTTAGCTATTATTATAGTTAGTGGTGAGAAATTAGAATGCTTTACCCCCATGATTGGGAAAAAGGGAAGAGTATCAGCTCTTAATATTTTTGTTCAGCATTGCCTTTGCGATCCTAGCTAGCACAGTAAAGCAAGAAAAAAAGCACAATAAAGCAACAGATTAGAAATGAATAAATAATTATTGTCTTTATTTGAAGATGACTTCATTGTGTAGAAAACAACTTAAAGAATCTATTAAAAAGTAACTAGAGCTAATATTAATTTAAGCAAGGTTGCAGAATACACAATTTATAAATCAGTTGTATTTCTGTTAGCACTGAACAACTGAAAAGTGAAATTAAAAAAACAAAGAGTTTACTGTAACATCTAGAAGTATGAAATGCTTAGGAATATGTCACACAAAATATTTGTATTCTGAAAACTTCGAAACAATGCTGAGAAAAATTAAAATAAGACCTGAATAATGGGGAGATACGACATGTTAATGGATCAGAACATTCAGTATTGTTATTGTAAAGATGTCAGTTCTCTTCAAAATGACCTGTACATTAAATTCAGTCCAATTAAGATCCTAGTAGAATCTTGAAAAGTATCTTTACATGAAAGGATTGACTAAGATTGAGTCTATAAGGGCTAAGGCAAAAGCAAAGCTTTTTTTTTAATAGAAGTTGACAAGCTGATTCTAAAATAATTTCATAAAACCCTGCCATCTCCTAGAGAAAGTGAAAATACAAATGACATTTTTAAAAAGAGTAGCAGTAGCTAATATTTATTGAGGGTGATTGATATTAGGTTATTTTAAAGCATTTTGTGTGTATTAACTCATTTAATGCTTAGAACATTGCTATAAAGTGCTATTGTTACCATTTACAAGTTGATGCAACTGAGGCACAGAAATGTTAAATGACCGGACTAAAGTCTGAATTCTAAGTTAGGCTGTATTCTTTTCTTTTCTTTTCTTTTCTTTTCTTTTCTTTTCTTTTCTTTTCTTTTCTTTTCTTTTTAAGATCTTGTATTCTTAACCACTACTTCAGGTTGCCTCGCCTGTTTCAATTTCTTTGGGAAGTACTAAACACTGAACTCTGTTTTGCATAAGGTTGATATTATGGTCTGTGTTACTGCTTCATTTCAGTGAAAGTTTAAATAGATCAAGTCCATATTGTTCTCATTGCTGTTTGTAGGGTGGTGATAGGGTGCTGCAGGTATGCGGAATGGTCAGTAATCACATTACAATTCTATTTACATGTTTATGTTACTTTTAAAAAGATACTGTTTGTTAAATATATCTTTATAAGAAAGGATTGACTAAGATTGGGTCTATAACGGTACAGGTATAGTTTCCATAATTGGCATATGATATATAGCATAAGTGACATGATAACTATATTTCCCAAACTAAAACCCGGGGATTTTATGCCTTTTCAGGTGTGGGATGCAGACTATGAGTTATATATATTTCAGACACTTGGAATTTCCAGACTAAATGAAATGACCTTTAAGCTTGGCATCAGAATCACATCTGGAGCTTTTAAAAAACAACCAGTTGGTGTCCCTCTTCCCCATTCAGACTCAGTGAGCAATTATAAGTTACAGAACTCTATAGGTAGTTCTAATGTGCATCATAGTTGAGATTCACTAATTTATGGAGATAGATAGACTATCTAAAATGTAGACCATCTCAAAAAAAAAAAAAATCCAGATTGTAAAGATCACCATGTTTAATAAAGGCGGGACTCTTCATTCTCATAAATGGTTATCAGCACAATAGACATCTACTCTGAAATCATTCTTCCTTATCTGAGTACTTTTCTGCTCCCCATTTTCTTAATTCTACTATATGTTAACTTTCTAGTCACACTTAGTTGTGCCACAGCTCTGAACTTCTGGAATTGACTATGTACACAACCACTCCCACTTGGGCCTCCCCTTACACATACAGACTTCAGAGTCATTGTGGAACAATGTCTAAAATTATTGGAGTACTACCATTTAGGCATTTCCAGTCTCAACTCAGTGTTGAAATTTAATTAAAGTTCCAAATTGAAGTTTTCAGAAGTAAATACGTGTCTCAGGATTCCAGGCGAGAAGTATAAAGGTCCTTTACACTCCTTTAAGACTGACAGAAAGTGGCAGAATAGCCATTATTACTAGTGCCCTATCTCTTAAGAACCTCAGGAAGTTTGAACTGAAGAGACCCAGAGATTATCTAGTGTGTGAGTTCTTATTTGCTAGAAGCAAATAAGGAGAGGAGAATTGACTTGCCTAAAATATTAGCATAATTAGTTTATGGATAAATAAGTATAAAACTCAAATAATTATGTGGAAGAAAAGAAATTGAGCTTTTTTATAATTTGAAAGTAGAATTAATAGAAAAATAGAAAAATTTAATAATGAAAAATAGAATAATTAATATAGTGTATAAGATGTATTAATTATAATCTGAGCTTTGGAAAAATTTATAAATGTTGATAATTCTATTATCTACACTATTGATTAATTTCTTATAATATTGGTCATAATTTAAAAGAAAGAACAACTTTATCCAGTTTCTTAGAATTATAAAAGGAAAAGATTCTGCCGTCAGGTGAATATGTCAGTTTACTATACAGATTTCCTTTATGTTAATGCAATGCAGTTTTTGTTCCATGGATGAGAAGAAGTTATAAACCATGTAATTGTTTTTATCTTTCCATTCAATTAATTGGAAATAATTGAACGGATTATTTTTGAGTTCATTTTTTTTAAGCTTCCTCATTTTAAGTTCCTTATTCTTTTTCTAATGTTGCGTCACTGATGTATCTTTAATCAACATGTTCTGTTTGTTTGTTTTCTCTTCAATGAATGTCAGTTAAAGAGAAATTGACTGCGGATCCAGACAGTGAAATAGCTACAACCAGCCTAAGGGTTTCTCTACTATGTCCAGTAAGTGTTAACTAATATTTGCCTTTCAGAAGATTCAACATACATTTTTCTCCTTTCATGAAGTATTCCTGGTATTTGCAGTATTATGTTTTACTTTTGAAATATGCCCACCTTTGTCACAGTTTCTGAAAAGTAGAAAGACATTATTATTTAGTCATAGGATTTGGAATCTAACCAAATTATTAAGTCTAAAAAAACTTTCTACTCTTAGTAAGATATATTTAAATATTGCTTGTGACGTGACTCATGATTGTCTCTCAGACTCAAGTGTAAAGTGTTCAAATAAGGAATATGTATTATCTTAGTGTATTTATTAAAATTGCATTTTTTAATGTTTGTTTTAATTTATTTTGAGAGAGTGAGTGAACAAGCAGATAAGAAGCAGAGAGAGAGGGAGAGAGAGAATCCCAAGCAGACTCTGCACTGTTAGCAATCTGACGTGGGGCTCCGAACTCACAGTGAGATCATGACCAGAGCCGAAATCGAGTCAGATGCTTAACTGACTGAACCATCCAGGCACTCCTAAAATTACATTTTTAAAAATAATATCCTTTCGAATAGAAATCTAGCCATGACTTACTCACACATTAAGTTTAACCATTTTGCCAACAGTGTCTACGTTGTAAGAATCCACCAATTAAAAACTGTTCTATTTAGCCTGAATAACTGAATTGATTATGCATGAAAAAACAGAAATATTTTTAAACCAGAAAATGAGGTCAAAATCATTTGTACAAAATGAATATAAATAAGGCCCAAAGCATACCAGGATGATTAAACTTGTAGTGAAAAAATTTCCCCCAAAGATGTGATAAGATTTATTTCTTGGGGGCACCTGGGTGGTTCAGTCGGTTAAACGTCCAACTCTTGATTTCGGCTCAGGTCATGATCTCATGATTCATGAGATTGAGACCCATGTTGGGCTCTGCGCTGATAGCATGGAGCCTGCCTGGGATTCTCTCTTTCTCTTACTCTCTCTCTCCCTTCCTCCCTCCCTCTCTCTCTCTGATCTTCCTCCACTTGTGCACTCTCTTTCTCTCTCAAAATAAATAAGCGAACATTTTTTCAAAAAGCTTTATTGCTTAACTAGTTTGATGTTAGGCCCACCAGTTGTAGGAGTGGTAATTGAATGTGGTTTTCATACAAAAATATGTGAAAAACTAGGAGTAAATTACTTTGACATTTTAATTACCTTTTTATAATTAATCAAATTAATCATACCTAAATTAGGGAGAAAGTGTGAAGACTAAGAGGACACAGCTGTTTCCTGATTTGCCTGTATTGTTCAGGCAGACTTGATATTGAAAGCTTTGAATATTGAAATCCGACTAATCTAAGACAAAGATGAAGTTATTGTATTCTTAAATAAACAAAGAATTGAAACAAATTAAATGTTATTTGTCCTACATCTTAGTCTTTTATAATTTATAAAATCTCAAACACAAGATGAAAAAGTCATTAGCTCTTGAATTCATTTAAAATACTATATTTGATGTAGCTCTTAAAAAACTTTTTTGCCTTATAATTATTGCTAAGGGAACCCATCTTCATTATTAAGCTTTTGTAAAATTACAGAAATACAGTGGAGTTAATAAAACCCACCAAATCCTATCATTTGGCATATATCCTTCTACCTTTTTATTCCTTATTATATCTAGTCTTTCTTAGGCAAATTGTTTTGACTCCAGCCTTTTTATATTATTATTAAAATGATTTCCCAAATACATGATGTAATTGCTGACAGAGCTAAAGGGAAAACTAGAAAGCAACACAATAATAGCAGAAAACTTGATACCCCACTTTCAGTTATAAGTAAAATAACCAGCCAGAAAGTCACTAAGGAGGCAGAGGACTTAAACATTATAGACCAATTGGACCTTACAAAGTAGGTCCAACAACAGTAGATTACATAATCTTCTTAAGTGCAGTTGGAACATTCTTCAAGGTAGATCACGTGTTAGGGCACAAAACAAGCCTTAACAAGTTTAAGTCATACAAAGTATCTTCTCTGACCACAATGGGATGAAACTAGAAATCAGTAGCAGAAGGAAAACATGAAAATCCACAAATAGATGGAAATTAAACAACACACTCTTAAACAACCAACGTGTCAAAGAAGAAGTCACAAATAATCAGGAGACAGATGAGAATGAAAACAAAATATACCAAAACTTATGGGATGCAGCAAAAGCAGCAGGAAGAGGGAAGTTTATAGTAGTTAATACTTAGGTTAAAAAAGGAAAAGATCTCAAACAACAACCTAACATTATGCTTCAAGATACTAGAAAAATAAAAAACAAAAACAAAAACAAAAACTAAACCCAAAGTCAGCAGAAGGAAGGAAATAACCAAGATTTGCAGAGAGATAAATGAAACAGAGAATAGAAAAACAATAGGGGGAAAAAAAAACCCAAAAAACCAATGAGACTGAGAGTTGGTTTTTCAAAACAATCAACAAAATTGTCAAACCCTTAGTTAGATCAAGCAAAAAGAAGGGACACTCCAGTAGCTAAAATGAGAAATGAAAGAGAAGATACTACAACTGATGATCCAATATGACAGAAATAAAAAGGATTGTAACAAACTACTATGAACAATTATATTCCAACAGACTGGATAACTTAAATAGATAAATCCTAGAAACATACAACCTACCAAGACTGAATCATGAAGACATAAGAAACCTGAACCTATACCTAGTGAAGCAATTGAAGCACCAATCAAAAATCTCCCAACAGAGAAAAAAGTCCAGCACCCCAGTGCCCTCACCAGAGAATCCTACCAAACATTTAGAGATAACACCAATCCTTTTTAAACTTTTCCAAAGAATTTAAGAGGAGAGAATACTCCCGAGCTCATTCTCTGAAGTCAATATTACCCTGATTCCAAAACCAGACACATTAAAAAAAAATCACACACCATGACCAAGTAGGATCTGTAGCTGGAATGTAAAGATGGGTCAGCATACAAAAATGAATCAATGTGATATACCACATTACCAAAATGAAGGACAAAAACCACATGATTATCTTAATGCAGAAAAGCATTTCAGTACCCTTTCGTCCTAAAACCACTCAGCCACCCAGGAATAGAAGGAAGCCTTTGCAACATAATAAAAGCTGTACCTGAAAAGCCCACAGTGAACATGGTACTCAGCACAGAATGACTGAAAGTTCTTCCCCTAAGATAAGGAACAAGAATGTTCACCCTCATCGCTGCTGTTCAACACAGTACTGGAAATTCTAGCCAGAGCAATTACACAAGAAAAAGAAATAAAACATATAAATTGGAAAGGAAGTAAAATCATCTCTGTTCATAGATGACATGATCTCTTGTATAGAAAACCCTAAAGATTCCACAAAAAACTGTTCAAACTAATAAGCAAATTCAGCAGGATACAAAATCTTAGTTGTGTTTCTAAATACTAACAGTCAGCAATCCAAAATGGAAATTAAGAAAACAGTCCCATTTATGATTACATCAAAAGGAATAAAATAGGAAGAACCTTAACCATGGAAACAAAAGACGTGTACACTGAGAACTATGAAACATTGCTGAAAGAAACTAAAGAAGACATAAGTAAATGGAAAGACATCCCAGGTCCATGGATTAGAGGCTGAATATTGTTAAAATATTCTACCCGAAGTGATTTACAGATTCAGTGCAATCCTATCAAAATCCCAATAGAGCGGTGTCTAGGTTAAGCGTTGTCTGACTCTTGATTTCGACCTAGGTTGTGATCTCATGGTTCGTGAGTGCAAGCCCTGTATCCCTGTTTGGGATTCTGTCTCCCTCTGTCTCTGTAACCCTCCCCTGCTCGTACTCGCACTCTTTTTCTCTCAAAAATAAACATTAAAAAAAACAAATCTCAATGGTATTTTTTGCAGAAAATGGAAAGAAAATCTTGAAATTCCTGTGGAATCTCAAAGGACCCCAGGGAGCCAAAGCAATATCTTAATGAAAACAGAGTTTGAACCCTCACATTCCCTGATCTCAAAACATACTACAAAGCAACAGTAATTAAGATGGTGTGGCATGGACATAAGATAGATAATGTAGACTAATGGGACAGAATAGAGAACTCAGAAACAAACTCTTGTATTTATGGGCCAAGTTCCTTTTCAGCAAGAGTGCCAGGAAATGACAGTCTCTTTAACAAATGGTGTTGAGAAAACTGGGTATTCATATGAAAAATAAGGAGTTGGACCCTTACTTTACACCATATGCAAAAGATAACTCAAAATGAATTAAAGACCTAAAACCTAAGACCTTGAACTTTTAAACTCCTGGAAGAAAATGTAGGGAAAAGCTTCATTGAATTTCACAATGATTTCTTGGATATAACACGAAAAGCTCAGGCAACAAAAGCAAAAATAGACAAACGGACTACCCCAAACTTTAGAAACTTCTGCATGTCAACAAAACAAACAAAACAATTGAGTGAAAAGACAACCTGTGGAATGGAAGATCATTGCAAATCATATATCTGATAAGGGGTTAACATCTGGAATATATAAGACACTTATATACCTCAACAAGAACAATAACAAAACAACCTGATTTAAAAATGGGCAAAGGATTTGAATAGAGAGTTCTCTAAAGAAGATTTACAAATGGCCAATAAACACATAGAAAGATGTTCTACATTGCTAATCACTAAGGAATTGCAAATCAAAACCGCATGAGTTATCTCTTCATACCCATCAGGATGGCCACTATTAAAAGAAGATAGCAGGTGAGGATGCAGAGGCACTGGAACTCTTGCGCACTGTTGGTGGGAATGTAAAATGCTGCAGCCCTTATGGAAAACAGTATGGAAGTTTCTTAGGAAAAATTAAAAATAAGATTACCCCATGGTCCAGCAATTCCTTTTCTGGGTATATATCCAAAAGAACTTAAAGCAGGATCTCGTAGAGGTAATTTGCACACCCATGTTCATTACAACATGATTCGTAATAGCCAAGAGGTTATATAATCCAAATGTATATTGAGAGATGAATGGACAAAGAAAATGTGGTATATACATACAACGGAATATTATGTGGCATTTAAAAAGAAGAAAACCATGTCATATGCTACAACATGGATGAAACTCTAAATCATTCTGATAAATAAGCCAGTCACAAAAAAAGGAATACTCTATGATTCCACTCATATGAAGTATCTAAAGCAGTCAAAATCATAGAAACAGGAAATAAAAAGGTGATTGCCAAGGGCTGAGGGGAGGAGGAATCAGTGGTTATAGAATTTCAGTGTTGCAAGATGAAAAAGTTCTAGACATCTCTTGCACAACAATGTGAATATACTTAACACTACTGAATTGCATGCTTAGAAACGGTTATAGTGTTAAATTTAATGTTACATGCTTTACCACAGTAAAAAATATAGGCCGCAGAGTCATGGGGTGGATTCTTAAGTAACTAGGTAAATGTTATAATAGACTATGGTGTAAAGGAAGCTGGCATTTTTTAACATGTAGGAAAATGGCTCACAAACCAAGTGAGTGGAAGGTAGGAAGAAGACAAAGATTAAAAACAAACAAAAAAAGATACCTGCTTATCCTCCCCTCCTTCCCCCAAGCCCCAATTTATCTATTTTCCCCTTCCATGTGTTTTCTTGTCATCCCATTTCATTACAGAATACCAGGTTAGAGACTATGAGAAATTGAGAAAAGTGCAGAAGCTTCATTTCCCATTTAAATCACTGGAAGAAGTCTTGTTTTTCTGCAGTCTCCTTTTAAAAGCGTTTACAGTTGTTCTAATATATATGATGTTTATATCATTAGATGAAGCATTTATTCACATAAATGAGCACTGTAATATAAATCTTGATGTTTTTACTTATAGAACTAGTTCTAAATTTTATAGTTCAGGTGATCTCTATATTATTAGAAAATGTTAATCACGTTTTGCCACTTGCACCTCTTAATTTAGGGCACCAGCTTTTAATTTTTCTTTCCATATCACCACCATTTCTTCCCTTTTTAGTTTCAACAGTTTTAGCAGTTCATTTTAAATTGACATCTGCTTTTAAAATTCAGTATATAGAAAAAAAACTATATATAATCCATAATTATAATACTTTTATGGATTTCTATTTGGCTAAAGGGAAAATCCCTTCACAATTATTCTGGAACATTAAGGCAGTATATTTTAGGTATGTTTTTATTCTAAAAAGTAAAACTTAGTAATGACAACTCATCTATATATCAAATTTATAGAATAATAAAAAAGATTTGTTCCCTTTGAAATATGTAAATATGATGTCTGACTGTGCATTTGAATTGCCCTTGTTGTGATATACACAGCTCAAAATAAATGAGTTTCTGTTGTTTGTGAACATTTAGCTAAAGGCAATGAAAATAATTAGAAATGTTTTTGTTCTTTGGGAATATTTTAGTTCTGATTTATTAAAAATACAGCTGGAAGAATGTTTGAGGACCTACTTTGTAAGATATTCCCCAGACCTATGAACTTCAATACAAATGACTTGGAGTTGATAAAAGAAAAAAATAAACTCCTTGGGAATTTATTTATGACATGATGACGATGAAGAAAAAGTGAAATTATTCTTGATATCACTATTCCTTTCTTTTTACCAGATTTAAAAATACATATTATTGACTCTTTAAGGTCCTTTGGACATAAGCTAGCTTGAACATCTCTAGGGTATAGGGTATTTTCTCTTTCAGCGCCATCAGTTACTAAGTAGTACAATTATATATTATAGTAGGGCTAGTGGCATTGGAAAACTTGTTTGGGGGTTGCATACAGAGTGTTTATTTGCAAATGATGCAAATATCCAATGTCCTGTGAAGGAAAAAGGGGAATTTGTAATTATGAGATGAAGATGTTTAAAGCCCTGCTCTTCTCCTGATACCATGTTAGAGAAGTCAGTGTCCATTTGTAGGTAAATATTTAGGATTTAGAGATTGTTTTTAAAATCAGAAGCATGGGGAGTATTACCACATAACAGTTACTTTGTGATTCTTTGAAGCAAAGCGTTTTGTGACAGCTAATCAACAGTGCATTTGCAGGGGAACTTTTCTTTTTCTGTCCCCATTTATAAATATGTTTCCTGCAGCATTCACTTAGCAGTGTTCCTTAAAAATCCTGTAGACAGAATTGTCAGTGTGGCTGATCATAAGGGCTTGAGAGTTACTCTCTCACCAAAAAGGTGAGCTGACCAAGTGAGGATTATGAGGGGGGAGGGAGGCATGTGAGACGATTGTTTAGAGAGTTAACTGCTTTTCAGAGTATAAGTTCTGTGGCTGTGTGGCTTGCATTCTGAAAATAGTCTTCTTCCTTCGGATCCATTGTCTTCATAAACTATCAGAAGTGGCTCACTAGTTCTGTACTACCTGGACTTTATCCACAATTACTTTATTTGTCTAGGATTTTCAAGTCTGTGATTTCTCTACTTAGTATTTAAGCGGTAGGAATTTTATTTCACAGGTAAGTTAAGGTGTGCTTTAAGATATAAAAAATTAATTTAGGATCACCATCCAGATTGTTCTTTGGAAAATGTTTCTAGACTAATGCAGCATGTCTTAGCTAACAGCAAATAGGTATTCTTCTGTTAAAAGAACTAGTTTGTCCTTTTTGGCCTTTTTATCAGGTGCTTGTGTAAATCAAATCATAAAAATTGAATAGAAGAGTAGAAAGGAGTAATGAGTTGCCTAATCTTATGTGAGCACAGAATGAAAGAAGTACTGAGCTGAAATGGGGGTGTGTCTCCCACTAGCTGACAAAGTAATTGGAAGCAAATAGTGGCTCTGTAGTTTTATTGTAATGGGGGAACATATACTGAGCACTTACTATGTGTCCGGCAGCATACAGTAAATACAGTTTAAATCCCACAGTCTTAAGATGTAGATGGTATTTTTATCCCCATTTTACAAAGCTGAGGCTCAGGGAGACTAAATGACATTCAGGATTCTCACACTACCTAGCGTGGCCAGGATTCAAACCTAGGCAGTCTAACTCCAGAATTCGTACTCGGGACAGGCTCATAAAGTGCTGTGTAGGGCCTCACACTCTCCATGAGTGCTCCCTCCCAGAGCTGCTCAGTGAGCACAAAGCCTTAAGTGTCCACACACAGGACCGTCTTCCTGCTGTGTAGAGCACATACATTTATTTCCAGGTGCCAGGGATGAGGAACTGAGTCGGGTGTGTTTCTGGTAGAAGGCGACAGATACATAAACAGATAGTACGTTATCACGCACAGGGTGGGGTGGGCACCCAGAGAAAGGAGCTGTCAGTTTTCTCTGTGTCTCCCCTGTCCATGCTTCTGACACGGAGCTGGCGCTACTCCCTTCTCACAAGTTTATGGCACATTCTGGGTCCTGTTTTGTTCTCGATCACTACATCCTGTTGAAGTGAGGAGGAAGCAGTGTTACTTTGGAGATAGAAAAAGAGGCCCAGAAAGGTTAAGTGCCTTTCCTAGAGGCACACTAAATCATTGGTACCAGAACAATAATTTAGGACCACAAATGACAGTTAATTTCCTTGGTAGACTAGGAAATTGCACATTTTCCTGAAATTCTTCTGAGCCAAAACTCTTTTCCCTTTTTTTCCACATTTAACTCCTACCCTTTTCAAGCCTTTATATTTTTCAAGCTTGCAGATTATGTCCAGAATCTTTTCCTGGTTCGCAAACAGTGTGGTTATTGAAAGTAGATAACTTTCATACTGTATAGCCATTGTAGCCTTTGGGCAGGGGGGCAGGGAACGGTGGCAACCCAGCTGCACCGTGTGAGGTGGCCCCCAGGAAAGGAGTTGTGATACGGCAGCTCGCAGTGCGGCTTCCGTGCCCGGGGCGCAAGCTACCATCTCAGGGACCGGATGAAGTAGGTTTCATTTTTCATAGGGCAGACTATTGAGCCTCAGCTTAAGGCGAGAAGAGGAAGTCTCATAACATGGTGGAGAGCTGGGTCTAGGGATGTTTGCCGAATAGTGTGTGATAATGCCCAGGGAGGGGAGAAGTACAGAGAGTGCACACACTCGACCTCCTTCTCAGAGCTGCCATTTGGCAACTATGCCAGACATCCTAGGGATCTCATTCAGAGATCAGGTTGAACGTCTTCATATCTGTTATCTTGCAGTATTTAATGTGACATTCTTTTTTCATTTCCTCAAATCCTTTGTAAAGTGGTTTGTAACTTTTTTAGATGAGGGACTACTCTGAGAATTTGGTGACAGCGCTCTTTTTGGAAAAATGCACACCCTTACAGAATTTGGTATATAATTTTAAGGGCTTCATGGTTCTTTCCCCCAAAAGCTAATCTGTGAGCTATGGATGTGAGGTGGAATAACCCTTGATGTAGACTTTCTTATTTTATTTTATTTTATTAATGTTTATTTATTTTTGAGAGAGAGAGAGAGAGACACAGGCTGTGAGTTGTGGAGGGGCAGAGAGAGAGGGAGACACAGAATCTGAAGCAGGCTCCAGGCTCTGAACTGTCAGCATAGAGCCTGACACAGGGCTCAAACCCATGAACCGTGAGATCTCAACTTGAGCCAAAGTCGGACACTTAACCAGCTGAGCCACCCAGGTGCCCCTGTAGACTTTCCAGAGTCACTGTGTTTAATATCTAAAGAAATCCTATAATTTTTTAATATGTAGGGTCCATAGGAAATGTATTTAATGTTCTTTCATATTGATGAAAAGTAAATACAATATGCTTTAAGTCAGAATACATACACATTGCATTTCAGGAGATTTTTATCAAAACTTAAATTGAATGACCATTGTCTAATATTTGCTTTTGTCTCTCTCTTTTCAAGCTTGGTAAAATGCGGCTGACAATTCCATGTCGGGCCCTAACATGTTCTCACCTACAGTGTTTTGATGCAACTCTTTACATTCAGATGAATGAGAAAAAACCAACCTGGGTTTGTCCTGTCTGTGATAAGAAGGCTCCGTATGAACACCTTATTATTGATGGGTATGTTGATTTAAAGTGTTTCCTTATACCTTGGAATGACCATCTATTATCTGAATTTGTGATCTGTCAGGTTTAGGATGAAAATTCTGCAGGTAGTGTTTTCTAAGTAGTACATTTTTAGAATTTTCATGATTCTAGAAATTAATACTTTTCAAAGTAAGTAATTAATATTGTGAGCATTTTTCCCTTTTAACTTGATGTCCTCTGTTTGGGAAGTGTGTGCTTTACCGTTTGTCTCTCCCGACTTTTACCATTTAAAGTAGCACTGGCTGTAAGCAGGGTATGCTTACACCTTTTCCTAACATGAGTCCCATCTGTCCCAGCCATGTAGGCCATATTAGAGAAAGAATGAATGGCAGGACTGTGACACTCTGGCTAATTTCAGCACACCCCCATTAGGCTTTTTTAGTAGAAGCTAACCTATTTTTGCAGATTTTTCTCCTTCAGTCCTGGTTCATCATACCTGTTCCCCACTGTAAGGGCTGTAAGGGCTTCATAACTGATCAACATGCTGAATAGCAGCTCTCTTTGTTTCTGTTTCCTCTGAAGTACTTGTCTTTGTCTTTCTTGTCCGCCTACGGCACCACAATAGTCAGTTATCTTTTTTTTTTTTTTTTTTTTTTTTTTTTTAACACTCCTGTGTTTTCTCTGTCCTTCCAGACATCTTGGAGTGTTTCTCTAAATGCACCCCTATTCTCTAGACTCCTTTCTTGTCCTTTTTGCCACTGAACAAGGATAAATTGTGAAAAGAAGGATCTTCTTGATATTTCCTGTACTCTAGCAAGACACTTAAGGCAGCTTATCTACAGCATTTGAGAAAACTTAGGAGCCTGAAGATATAACATAAGGAGCGGAATACATTTAGCAATACAGTGTAACCTAGAGCTTGAAAGATGTCAGGCCAAACGTGGGAAAAGAGTAAACATGTAACTTAAATGTTTTATGTTTAATTTTTTAGAAATGACAGTGATCACTGATAAATCTAAATTGAATGATATTTTACCAACTCTGTATATTATATAGCTCTAGATCCCCTCCCCCCATCAATTGGGATTTTTCTTTATTTTAAAAACCATATACTCATGTACACATATCTATACACACATTTAAGAAAAACTGAAAAACATAGGAAAATGAAAGGGTTTTGTGGTATATTTTCTAATTTTTGTTTTCACATAATTGTGATTGTACGGTATTAATATTTTTTAGCCTTTGGTTTCATTTCAGAATTTGACAATTTTATCCACTGTCTTGCAAATCCCATTTCTTAATATCTGCATGTTATTTTTCAAGGAGACTTAACATTCAGTACATATTTTTTGTATGTATTGCTTCAGTTTATCAAATAAGATATGCTTATTGTAGATACTTTGGACTATGCACAAGAATATAAAGGAGAAATAGAACTACTCATAATGTCACAGTCAGAAATAACTGCTGTTTATATACCACTCACACACAGAATTTTATTTTTAAAATGAAGAATTTTATTTTCTTGGCCTCTTCCCACTTTCTGTGTGTATTTTCCCCTATTATTAAAAATGTTTGAAAACTTCATTTTTCATAGTTACATAATAGTTGCTCATATAAGGTACCATAATTTAAGTAACTATATTCCTATTTAGCCCTAGAATTTGAGAACAAATACAACTTATCTGTTCTGCTTTCTTCTTTCTCATTTATACTTGTACAAAATATAGGAGGTCTGAATGTTTTTTGAACAGCAATACTTCTAGTCTGTTTTCATTTAGAATGTGATATTCAAAGGACCAATTGCTTTTTATAGCTTGTTTATGGAAATCCTAAAGTACTGTACAGACTGTGATGAAATACAGTTTAAGGAGGATGGCTCTTGGGCACCTATGAGATCCAAAAAGGAAGTACAGGAAGTTTCTGCCTCTTACAATGGAGTTGATGGTGAGTGCTGGTTTTCCAGAAGGGTGGGGCAGTCTCCCTGTTATTGTGTAGCCTTGATTTTTACTATTAAAATGCATATATTTCTGGGGGTGCCTGGCTGGCTCAGTGGGTAGAGCATGCGACTCTTGATTTTGGGGTTGTGAGCTTGAACCTTGTGTTGGATGTAGAGATTACTGGAAAAAAATAAGTTTTTTAAAAAAGTACACATTTCCGAAAAACTCAGCAGTTTATGGGTAGCTCAATAACTCTATTAAATTATTGATTAAATGTTCAGAAGTAGTAAAACTCCTTTTAAATTCACTTTGCTAGCTTTAAAGTTTTTCTGGTATAAGATTTCAAAGTAACAAACAAATAAGTATTTGTAAGGTCATACTTTTGAAATGGTATCATTTAAAATTTTTAAGAGGTTTGGTAAAGATTAGTGAATGTTTCTTTTCCATTTGTGTTATTTTTCTGGTTTTTAGTATGTTTTTGCTGGAAGGATGCTATGACATTTAAAAAGTGTTACCATACATTTCCTAAGTATCCTAGGTACATATGTAATATATGGTCTTTACCTTCAAACTGCTTTTATGTTGAAGTAGACATACATTTTGATTGTTTGCCCTAATTCAGAATTGTTTTTTTGGTTTTTTTTTGCTTTTAAAAAAAGGGGGGTGGGCACCTGGGTGGCTCAGTTGGTTGAGCATGGACTTCAGCTCAAGATCAGGTCATGATCTTCAGGTCATGATCTCATGGTTTGTGGGTTCGGGCCCTGCACCCAGCTCTGTGCTGGCAGCTCGGAGCCTAGAGCCTGCTTCGAGTTCTGTGTCTGCCTCTCTCTCTGCCCCTCCCCCTCCTGTACTCTGTGTGTGTGTGTGTGTGTGTGTGTGTGTGTGTGTGTGAAAAAATAATAAAAAAAATTAAAAACAAAAAACTTTTAACAACCAATAATCAATAGTAGTTTTAAGCTTAGGGGAACAGAGCCACTGTTGGTTAGGGGAACAGAGCCACTGTTGGTTTTCTACTCTCTGCCCCTAACAACATTGTAAGTCTAAACTGTAACTGATAAACTAACCCATAGACACACTGAGGAAAAAAAAGACGTGTCGTCATGGGTCTTTTTTACCTTGTGTTTTACTCATTCCTACACAGGATGCTTGAGCTCCACATTGGAGCATCAGGTGGCTTCTCACCACCCGTCCTCAAATAAAAATAAGAAAGTGGAGGTGATTGATTTAACCATAGACAGTTCATCTGATGAAGAGGAGGAAGAGCCTTCCGCCAAGAGGACCTGTCCTTCCCTGTCTCCCACATCACCACTAAATAATAAAGGGTAAGTAACTGAGACCTTAACAAGTCATTGGGAAAGTTAATTTTGCAAATACAGTTAAAAAAAATTCTGCCAGTAGGGGCTCCTGGGTGGCTTAGTTGGTCGAGTGTCCGACTTCGGCTCAGGACATGATCTCATGGTTTGTGGGTTCGAGCCTCACATCAGGCTTGCTGCTGTCAGCTCAGAGCCTGCTTCAGATCTTCTGTTCCCCTCTCTCTCTGTCCCTCCCCGCTCACACTTGCTCACTCTCTTTCTCTCTCTCCAAAATAAACATTAAAAAATAATAATGAAATAAAAGATCAGCCAAATGAAATGATTATGCATGATTGTGAAACTTAGTAATCAAAGAATAGGTTGGAGTTTCCCCAGGTGTGTGATATATTTGAGGGACTGGGACAATGCGTTAAAGGAGTCCCTTGGACGCAGTATTTATCAAGCACCAGAAGATGATTCTCGAACATTGGTTCTTAAACTTTGGTGTCTGGCAGAATCACCCAGAGCGCTCATTAAAACACACATTGCTCCCCTATTCCCACACATCTGATTCAGGAGTTGGGACTGAGAAAACTCACATCTCTCATCCGTTCTTAGGTGATCTTAATGCTGCTCGTAGGATTTAGAACATTTTCGCAATGTGTGCTTTAAGATTAATTCTAGGTTGAGTATTTCAAGTAGAAAGCAGAGGAGGACCAGAGGAATGCATTAAAGCTGCCTCAGAGTGTGTAAGGTGGGCAGTGAAGGAAGCCAGAGACTAAAGTTGCAGTGCCAATGCTTTCTGTTTTGCAGACTCATTTCCCATAGTTCCCACTAGTCCCCTATCAGTACCTTGGTTATGCTTCAGTTCTCTTTAGCAAATACTGTTATCTGCTTTATGTAAAACACCCTGTGCCTAACCTGGGTGATAATAAAATGGGTAAGCACAGTCCTAACTTGAAAGAGTTTCACATTTTGTAGAGGATGGTAAGACAAGGAGCTGTGCTCTTTAAATGGACTGCCTCATGAGACACGTCGGAGATTCTCAACAAGAAGACTTCATGTTTTGCTGAGGCACAGTTGTAGCACCCCAAAGAGAAGTCTAGAAATAGGCGTGCCCCCTTTTAGGTATATATCGGGAGAATGATGTGGCCTGTTGTAACTGAGTAGGAGCTAGTCAAATAATCTCCTTCCAGCGAACAGTAGTGCCTGAAGAAAGAATGTTAAGTGAGAGAAGGCATTGTTGCAAAATTTCAGGGTTCCAGAGGGAAAGTTAACACCAGACCAAGGGCAGGCATTCCCATGCATGGAGTCAAATCATTGTCAGGTTTGATACTGTTTGATGAGATAAAAGATCTTCTATTTGGTAATAGTTGTAGTTACTTGAAAGGTAGAAGTTGCAGCAGTAAAAAGAGCATAATTATGATAAAGGTAACTTGCCTGTTAGAAACTGACTATTTCAGGAATCTTCATAATACAATCAAACCTGTTACACAGGTTAGTATTTTCACTCCAGAGTAGCTTATCAGCACACGTCAGACAGAAATAAAGACATTAATAGCAGTATCATTATTCTATGTAAAACATAAAACATGAATATCTAAACACTGATTCTACTTTAAATCCTACCTTATGAAGATTTACGTCTGATGAAAGCCTACCCGGATGCCTGTTACCCAACAAACCTGACCTTGTTTTTACACCAACTTATTTTATAAATCTGAGTGGGAGGGGAAAAAATGTCAAATTGCCAGAAGCCGGTATAGTTAGAACAAATATCTGTAGAATCCTGATCCCAAAATATTTTATATTTAATATTAAATCTTACTATGACCAAGTACATATTACCATATTATTTCTTTAAATACCATAATTGTAACGTTAAAAGGTATTTCATAAATCTCTGGGTGCATACCTAATGGATTAAATGCACCATTATATATGTAAGTTGCTTCTACTCTGTAGAATATTTATAGTAGTCACATATATACATAAACTGCAATAATTTTGCTCTCTGACTATACATTTTTCCTTAAAGGAAACTTTTTGGAGTGTTTAGAAATCTGGTATTTCAATTCTTTGGACGTTTGCTTTGCTGTTTTTCCAAAACTAGTTGTGTTTATTATGTTTGGAAAATTACATTAGGTGCATTAACTGCTTCCTGAGCTTACCAGTGACCAATTAAACCCAGATAAAGTATTTACCAATGCCAGACCTTTCTCTGTTTTCGGATAAAAACAAGCAACCTCCAAGTTTATGGCATTTTTAGAGGAATAATGCCATATTCAGCATTCGTGGCCATTTTACAATAATGACTAGCCAATAAATAAAAACCTCAACCCTAGGCATATTGTATTTATTATTGTGCAGTGTAAAGGTGGAAATGCATCTTCAGAATAATATCACAAAATTGAAAGAAAAGGAGCCAGCCAGGAATTAGAGGCAAACATCAGTAAATGTAAAACATTTTGCTGTCTTCAGCCAGTGAGTGTTTAGTATTCATCCAGAAATTTCCTTTGCTGTTTGGTATACCAAGATATTTTCAAAGGCTAGCATTTCAACTGCTTTCTTCTGTCTTACAATCCCTTAGGCATTGTCAGAGGAGACAGCTAATGGAAAATGGTACTTTTTATAGATGTAAGAGGTTTAATTAAGTTTCCATTAGACAAAACATTTTTTATGAGGCAGAAGAGAGTATATTTTATGTTTCATATCCCATTCATGAAAATGTGGCGGATGGTCATAACTAGAACTCTATTCCTGGAAATCCAACCTTGGCATCTTTTGAAATATTCTGAACTTGCATTGCACCATCGAAATTGAATCTCCACACCCAAGTACTTTATATGAAGTTTTAAAAGCAAAAAAATAGCCTCTTTATACCTTCTTTGTTCTTTATTTTCTATGACTTATATGCCTGTTAGCCTCTTGGATGATTGGGATAGCACATGACCCTTATGTTTGCACTCAGAACTATTAGAATTCTTTTTCTTTTTAAGATCATTTCAGTTCTTTCTTGTCTTTTTCATCTTTTCCCCTCCATTTTGCTTTTTTAATTAATTTTTTGTAAGGAAAAAAAGATTTAATTTCTCAGCTACTTAAACATTTCACTTTTTTCTTCCAGAATCCCTTTTTTTTTTGACCCGTTCTCCCCCTCCGCCCTCCCCCCCCCCCCCCCATTATACTATTCTCTCTTTAAAACCTATCCACCACCTGTTCACTTTGGAGCACATCTTCTTGTCTTGCTGCCTCCGTTCGTTCAGCAGGCTTTGTATGCAAACAGTGTGCCGACAAGTGTGTGGGGCATTGGGAATACCAGGATAAACAGTACCGTGTTTCTGTTCTCGTAAAGATTACAAGTGTGGGGGCCAGCTGTTAGCGCCACTGCTCAGATTGCTGCCATTTCCCAGGCTTGTCTGTGTGTGTTTTCTTTGTGGGGACATACCTATACTTTTGACTAGACAGCATTCCAGTGCTTATTTTTAAAAGGTTTCCAAATTTTGGCTGCTATAGATATCTTTCACTCATATCTCGCTGAAGTGGCTCAGCCATGCCTTCCCCCTGCATTCCAAAAGTGTAGATGAGACAGCATGTGGCTTATGAATGTTGGATATATCATTTACCCATCCATTTCTCCCTGTAGCCCCTGCAAAGTGCTACTCTATATACAGATTATTTCCGAATAATTATGATAGTTTAAATTATGTATTGCTTTGCTTGTCTTTTTATTTTCAGCACAAAAGCTAGGACTCATTTTGCAAGATGCGGTCCCCTTGTTAGAATTAAAAGTTCAACTGACTCATGAAAATTATGCGAACCTTTCCTTCTAGCATATTAAGTCTTCCACATCAAGCATCTCCAGTGTCCCGCACCCCAAGCCTCCCTGCTGTAGACACAAGCTACATTAATACATCCCTCATCCAGGACTACAGGCATCCTTTCCACATGACACCCATGCCTTATGACCTACAAGGTGAGTCACTGGTTCTTCTCTATTGTCACATAGCATTATGAATGCCTTTGATCTACATAGACTTCCTCCGGGTGAGTCTAGGGAAGAATGGAAAGATTGAAAAAACAGGGGCTTGGGCCTGGTGAACTGAGAGAAATTAACATGGTGGTCGTAAATAAATACAGACCCAGTTCCTTGTTTGTACCTTCATTAGTAGCCAATGTTTTACTACCAGCGGTGAGACTAGTACAAGGATCTCAAGGTTTTGTGACCTTCAGTGATCTACAAGTTGTTTTTGGATGACTTTCAATATGTTGCTTTGCAATTTGATATTTATGAAAACTATTTTTTTTTTCCCTGAATCCAGTTAATAATGCAACTGGCATTGTGGGTAACTGTGTTGTATTATGTTTTAAATAATGCTGAATTAAGACATTGGGAAGTTTTAATTTTTGTTCCAGCAAACCTGATTCTTCTTTTTAAAAGTAGTTTGAAATGTCAGTATACTCGCTGCACAGTGTATTTGGGGTTGATAATAATCACTTACATTATCAAAAAATTATTAGTTCTGTGTCTTTGTAATTTAAGAATTTGTACATCTAAGAACATTTTTCTTTTTTATCCCAAAAAGCTGTGTGTGCTTACTGTAGAGAATTTAATACAAAAATATAAAGTGAAAGATTCCCTCCATCCCCTCCCCTACGGAAAAATCCGGGGCCACTGGCAAAGATTCTTGGAAGCTGAAATAGTTGAGTAGATTCTTAATGATTGTTATGAAAATCCTGTTTGAGCTCTGTCCAGTAGAACTTTCTGCGAGGAGGGAAATGTAGTTTACAGTGGCCACTAGCCACATCTGGTTATGGAGCGTTTGAAACATGGTGGTTGTGACTGAAGAACTCAGTTCTTCATTTGACTTAATCTTAGTGAATTTGGGTACCCACATCATGTGGTTAGTGGCTACTCTGAGACAAGGCAGCCCTATTTCTCACTGAGGCTACTGCCAGATGTCCACATCAGGAACCACAGGGACTGTACATTTTGCAGATCCTCGTGTTATAACCTGTTCCAGTGTAGACAGTGGATGGATCCTCAGAGGATTTGTGTCGTCATATTTTTATCTACATCTGCTTGTTATCCGTTCCCCCAAGCTTAGATATCAGAATGAGGCCTTTTATTCACATGGGTTTCTTGTTCTCCATATCATACATTGAGCGATGCGGATGAGAGTGGGAATTAGAAGGAGCAGCTTGCATGGACTCCATGGCAGCCAAGGACCAGACAGTCCTTCTGTGACGCAGCACCCCAGCAGTCACACCCCTCCCATCTCTCCCCGCCCTCATGCCACTGGAGGATCTCTGAGTTGGAATCTGGTACAGATAGTGGCGAGTGAACAAATTTGAGAAAGAAAAAGAAAATCTGTGCTACAGCTTGCTTAACTTCCTTCTACGTATTGCTTCTACGTAAAACTTTGTCACCCACAAAATGAGGCCAGACATAATGACATACCTCACAGGTGCTTGTGAGGAGTACATTAGAGTAGTTTGAAATGTTAGTTAAGAGAAGTCAAGAAAAATTGGTGAAAAGTACTCTGTCCGTGTAAGGGATCATGTTCGATCCAGCAGGGTGGCAGTGACCCAAATCCCACAAATGGAGTTGCAAGGAGGGCAAATATGGCTAAAGCTTGAACTTCAGCCTTGGTAATCTAGAGAGGGGAGAGACCAACAGTGGGCTTCCGCTCTTCTTTTTAAATTCTAAATGAATTTAGAATTAGCATTTAAGATTTGTATTTGTTTCTAGAGTACTGGGGCATTAGGGAGGGTTTTTTGTTTTATTTTTCAAAACTAAAATAATTTTTTTTCTCACAGGATTAGATTTCTTTCCTTTCTTATCAGGAGACAATCAGGTATGTTATATGAAACATATTGCTGTTGTCTTAATTGAACATTAAAGTATTTGTAAGTATATTATGTAGCTGTGAGAGAAGATAAGTTTCTTAGAAAATTCAGAGTAGTCCTCATTATTGTTAAGGTTTTAAGCATTTAAATAAAAATCCCCTTGTTTCAGCTGTGCCTGAGTATATAGTCAGAATAGTATCTATTTGTTGGTTTCCAGTACTCTTTTATATAAAAAAGAAACAGGGCAGTAAGTCAGTTGATAAATCCTTGGCCAGATATCTCCATTAGAGAAAGAGGGTGGACTGTCTTCTTTCCTGCTGCTAATGAGCATATGCCTCTTTGGAAATAGAGTTTTGAGAATTGTTCGCATTACAGATTAAAACAAAACAGCTCAAGTTTTACTTTGGTTCTCCTCCCCCCCCCCCCCCACCCCCGGTTTCAAATACAAAAATGTTCTCAAGATCAAGAACATGATCATTACATACGGCCATTTGACTGTGAAATGTTGCAGTAGATATTTCAGGCATACCAGATATGCAGTATGTATTAAGTTGAGGACTTTGTTCTGCTGAGAAGGTCTATGAATTTAGAATTGATGGGTGTTTTGTCTTCTGTCTTCCCTCCCCAGCATTATAACACCTCCCTCCTTGCTGCCGCCGCTGCAGCGGTTTCCGATGATCAAGACCTCTTACACTCGTCTCGGTTTTTTCCGTATACCTCCTCACAGATGTTTCTCGATCAGTTAAGTGCAGGAGGCAGTACTTCTCTGCCAACCACCAATGGAAGCAGTAGTGGCAGTAACAGCAGCCTCGTGTCCTCCAACAGCCTGCGGGAGAGCCACAGCCACACCGTTGCCAACAGGAGCAGCGCGGACACGGCGTCCATCTTCGGCATCATCCCAGACATCATCTCGTTGGACTGATTCCCTCGCCCCTGCTGCTCCCACCCCTACCCCAGATTAAATGAACTTGGCAGAAAGAAGAGAACTTTGTGCTATGTTTTACCTTATTCTGTTTAGAAAAGTACACAAGCGTGTTTTTTTTTCCTTTTTTTAGGGAAAAAATTAAAAGAAATGTACAGAGAACAAAACTATATTTTCAGTTTTACTTTTGTATATAAATCTAAGACTGCCTGTCTGATAAAACACTTGTAAAAAACAAAAAAAAAGGAAAGAAAAGAAAAAAAGAAAAAAAAAGTACCCACAAACCACCTTCAGTTCATTTTTTTCTGGATTCTGAAGATTTTTTTTTTTTCATCATTTGTCCTATGGTTTTGGTTTTATTTTACTTCAATGGCATTATTTTATTTGCAATAACAGAAAAGGAATTGCATGTATGAAGTTTTAAATTGTGGGCTTTTCTTTGTTGTGGGGAGGGGGCTGGGGGGAGATCGTTTTAATTTCCATTTTCTAAAAAGGACAGACTTGGATTCTGTTTGTGCGTGTGCATATTTTATTCAGCCTTAAATTATAAATCTCATCTGTCCCACTGCATTCCCTGTGTATTTTCAGGACATAGCTCGTGGGTGTGTGTGTTCAGTGTGTGTGTCTGTGTATATTTTTCTGTCGTTACTGTTCCTTCTCCTCCCGAGTTTTCTGCATTCAGTTGATAAATCAGTTGCCTGCTTCTCTCAAAGTGCTTTGAAGGTCTTGAACTCCCGTATGAGCATCTTTATTGCTGTCCCAGTTGCATGTTCCCCATCACATATTCTCTCTTATTTGCTAGATACCCCCTGAGAATATGTTCTAGAGATTTGGAGTAAAGCTGTCTGGATAAAGGAGGAGGCTTGGCAGACCTGTGAATAATACACTTTAGTCTAGTTCTTTCTTCTAAATTTGGATTGCCAGTATTATGTATTTAAACCAAGTCTGTGAACACCTGCCTTTTTGGCCACGGGGTAACAAGTTTTCACGAAGATCTTCATGCCAAAGTAGGAAGTAAAAATAGCTTCAAAAGCCCTGTTGGGTGTCTTGTGCAGCTGACAGAGGTAAGGTTACATCGCTTCAAAAAAGAAAGCAAGACAGTCGATTACCCTAAAAGTAAATTCTCTTTGGAAAATACAGTGCACCACACACGTCCGTCTAGAAATCCACTATCTGATAAACAGTTAAAATGCAAAATAGGCTTGAGTCTTAGTCAATTTACTCCCTTGTTCTGAGTGAACTTCTTAGCCTCGCTGTCTTGTTTGTTTTATTTTTTCTTCACCTTTTAAAGACACGCATGACATAGGAAAGTCAATATTGTTTCCTTTTTTCTTTTTTCTTTCTCTCTCTTTTTTTTAGAATTCATGGATCAATCTAATCTTATTAATAATGGAACATGTAAATATAGTGAGAACTGTTTTTCAGGAGATGAGTGTGGGTTGGAGGGAAGGAAGGTGGTTCTACTTGTGTTCCAGAATCCTCATCAGAGAAGGTATCTTGTCCTTCGGGGAGCACCTGAAGATGTGGAGGGGTTTAGCCAGTTTAACAGAAAAGATGGAGGAAGGAGCGTAACGCTTACCAGTTTCCCAGCCTGGATTTTTATATCACGACTGTTTATGTTCTCAGAGTTGGTGAAGGAAGGACCACCTTTGTGTATAAAAGTGTTGCTTCAACCTTGCAATGGTAACAAAATGACCTGCTTTATCCGGGTAGAATTCAAGATGGCTGTATCTTCAGTTGTATGATAAAAACGGTTCACATGACTGTGTGGCATCTAAAAATAATACCTGTTATTACAGCATCTCTCTGCCACTAAATTGTTGACTTGAATTTTGAAAAACAAGTTGGTGTTGATATGTATATGTGTGTGTGTATATATGTATTTATAGACAAGTGTGTGTGAGTGACACGTGAGTTAATAGTCTTCCCCTACGCATGTGTATCCACACACACATGGCTGAGTTATAGTCACTAAACAATTTGCAATAAAAACAAAAGATTCATTGTCGGTGAAAACAGGAATTAGTGTTTTAATAAATCTGCTCTTATGGTGAGTAAACTCTTTCAGAACGCTCGTTGCCATATTAACTTAGGCTAAGATTTAAGAGTACCATAATTTGTGTCTAAATTCAGACTGAGATAGAAATCACTCAAGTTGTGGGGTGTTGCTTCTTATTTCACACTGTAATAGGAAACATCATTTCTATTAATTCAGCTACCTAAAATGAATAGTTTTCTGTATCCTCTTTTCTTTGTTTTTCTGTCATTGTTGTTAGTGGTCTCAAAATTCTGATCAATAACTTTGTGTGTAGTGCTGAATCCCAAACTCTGAATGATCCAGTTGAAAACCCATCCCTGTCCTTCCTTCAGCTGAGGTTTGGGGATGGTGAGTTTCCCTCAGTGTCCTGCATTATACCAGACTAAAGGAAGAACAGGTAATAAATAGGGAGAAAGAAATGTCTGTCTAGTGGCTTTGGTCATGTCTCCACAGGAGAAACGAACCATTCGATTGTCTTTCGATTTTAGTTCATTCCACTCTAAGGAGTTTGTTTCTTTCAGTTGTTGGCTTGCCAGAGTGTCGCAGTAGCAGTAGCTATCCCTCTGTTGGTCTCTTGGTCAACACTGGTCCATCAGACTGTTTTGATCGGTAGTCGTTATTGGTAGAGTCATGCCCTGCACCGTTATCTTCTAAGTTAAAAAAAAAAAAAAAGTGCACAGGCATTTCATTGGTTTTTTTCCTTAACCCACCCTCACCCCACGCCAACACTGACATGCTGTCTGTGGACGAAGAGCGATTCCCAGAATCTTTAGGCAAGCTGCCACCATCCCCTTGCCGTGGGCTTTCCCAGTAGGTGCACATATGTTTCTGTTTCTGTACAGTACTCTGTATTTTTTGATAAAATAGCTATTTGACTTAGCAGGGTTGAAGTGGCTTTTAATTATCTTGTGGGCATTATTGGACACGTCTTTTTAAAAACAATCCGACCTTAATCGTGCCACACTTGGTTGACTAATTTATTTTGAGCATTAAAGTTTTTATTCTGTTAATTTAGACATTATCACAATTCTGTATCGTTACTGACTTAGGAAAGATTGCACTTAAGCTTCTGTTAAATGTGATTTCTTGGCAGATTTTCCTTTGAGTCAAATGTCTGAAACAATGAACATATATCCCAATTTTAAACTGTGGAAAGAACATTTTTAAACAATTCCAAGTTTAAATCCATAAGACACTTCAAGATCTTCAGAACTTTAAAGCACATTTAAAATTATTTTAGTAAGAATTTTGTTTTATCAATACTTGTTGAATTCTGTTTTTTAGTTAAAAAAAAAAAAAACCACAAAGCTTAGATTTCAGAAAGAGGGAGGGAGAATAGCTGGTGGTCCCAGAGTGTGCTGCTGTTAATTGTTTAATTAACAAAGGGGAAATGTATATAAACAGATATAAAAGTTACCATAAATTCCATGAACTTAAATCTGTGATTCATTGCCTTAAAACTTTCTCTCTTAGAATTTCCATACCGCATGCCAAACCAGTAAAATGGCTTTTAAAAATGTATAGTAGACCAATGTCAGTTTGTATAAAAGTACCAAGTGAAAATATTTATTACATGCATTGGAAAAAAATTGTTTACCTATTGAATGTTACCTGTTTATGTAGAGCTCTTTAGATGTAATAAAAGAAAAGCCTTCAGTTAATTTGTCTTCTGTAAAATATACTGTGGGTATGCAAGGGACCATCCCCGTAAGAAAACTGATAATGCTTGGTGTTTCAGAGCACCATTCATCCAGAGATTTCAAAGCATGGCAGTTAATTCCCTTGCAACATGCTTTGAGGTAAGTAATGCATATGCAGCCATCATTCCCCCTTTCTTACTGAAATATGGCAAGCTTTGTACTGAAACCACAGCATCTGTTTAGTTTTAAATCTATTTGATAATCTGCAGTTTGAGTGCTAAGAGAGGTGTGGCCTGTTTTTGTAAACAACGCTAGGTGCTAGGTAAACCAACTGGGATTTCAGGAACGAACAAGAAACGGCCTTGGGGTAGTAACAGAAGGCCTTTCCTGGGGTAGAGGTTTCAGTGAGAACGAGTCACAGGGTTTTGGAGTCCTAGCCACTGAACACCCAGAATTAGGAACACGGAGTCGGTGCAGATGAGCCCAGGCTCTAGCGACCAAGCCACTCAGGGGCTTTGGGCAAGCGATACTTCCTGGTAGGAAAATGAGATTAATAAAACTTTGCTTTAAAACCATCCTGGGACCATTCAGTGACAAACATTTAAAAAGCTTGGAGGGGAAGTACCCTTGTTTATTATTTTAGCCCAGAACTTCCTTTCCTGTCCTATCTAACTCCTAGGTATCTGCTGTATCATCCGTGGTATTCCAGATTGGCTGTGCAGGACTTGCTTCCTCATGTCCATGACGAGTCAAAAAGAGATGTGGGGCCAGGACCCCTAAGCCTTGGCTGAAAGTGAAATGTAGCAGTTCTCAAAGGGGTACCGCAGAGAAGCCTTCAGGTAACAAAATTTAAGCACCAGCATACACACAACAACCCCCCCCCCCCCCAACTTGCTTTGGCCTCTAAAAGGGCCCTGGGAACAGCCCTAGCAATTCTGTATATTTATTTATGTGTGGTTTTTTTTTTTTTTAATGTTTATTTACTTTTGAGAGAGAGAAAGACAGAGTGTGTGTCGGGGAGGGGCAGAGAGAGGTGGGGGGAGACACAGAATCCAAAACAGGCTCCAGGCTCTGAGCTGTCAGCACAGCCTGATGCGGGGCTGGAACTGGTGAACTGCCAGATCGCCACCAGAGCCACGCAGGCGCCCCTCTCTTCATGTATTCTTAAAAGAAGGCCATCGAATTGTATAAGCCTCAGGCCTCACAAATCCTGGATGTGCCCCTGCACCATGTGAACCTGGGCTCCCCAGCCAGATGGTCACAAGTTCACCTACTTGGTGTTGGGGCCATTTACTGCCTGCCCCCAAGAGTGCTCGGAAAATGACCTTGGTTAGGTCTGAAGCCACAGCATCGGGAGATGGTTGCAGTAACACGGGGACCGATCTGTCCCTTGCAGTTTCCCTTGTGCCTAGCCCTTAGATTTGTGTTTTGTGTAACCTCCCAAAAGACACACCTCCCTCTGAATTTAGTTTTCTTTTGCTTTGGCCACTAAGGTGCCATTAAAAAGCCACAAGCCCCCAGAGCCCAATTTTGATACATACAAGGATGAAAATCCCTGTACTTAGAGCTCTGCCCTGCCCCGGCTTAAACATGCTAGTGTGTGACTCCAGCCCTTTTTAGGGCTGTGCTGACACTGCCAGTGGATCCACAAATTTGTTGAGCACACGGGCAGCGCCAGCCTGGCACCTCCTGGGTACATGAGTCACTTAAAAATCTCCAGCTGGAAGAGGTCCCAGCAGGGCTCTCGCTGTGTCCCAGCCATGGCCGGTTGCTCCCCTCATCACTTGCCATTAGTCTTGGGGGGAAATGGCTTGAAGCCATGATCAATTTGGCCCACCTGAGCCGACCCCTCCTAGTGCCGTGACCCTCTCCGATAACAGTAGAGCTCGAAATTCAGACGGGAGCTCCTCTCAAGCTCTGCGGGGTCCTGATGAATGCAACGTGTCACATCTGACGTCCTGTGGTGTGGGCTGTAAAGCCAGATCACTCTTCCTGCTGTTTAGCCGATGCCGCCCTGTTTTAACACGACGGTTTTCACTCTATTGTCTGTGTTTATGAATGAATATCCCGAACTGTGTCACTATGTGCTGAGCTGGGAATAAGAATTTGTAAGCGGCCCCGTGGTGCCACAAGAAATGTTAACCATGATCTTTCGTTCATTTGTTTTAGCTCTTTGCTTGATGCTGGTTCTCAGCTAGCACTGGCTTTGCCTTGGAAACGTGGAAGATGGTTCCAGCACCCAAATACAGAATAGTGTCTTTTGGTAGATTGTCCTTTTTAGGAGACCCACCCGCATGGTAACTCAGGACCGCACAGTGCTCTGCGATTGGCAATGGCGGTTTCAGGCCACTATTTCAGACCATCCTCAGGGGGCTCTGTGAGGTAAGAAGTAGGAATCTAACTTTAGGAATCCAGCTGAGGCTTTGAGGGGGTGAAATGACTTACCCAGAGTCCAGAGTCACATAGCTTGGCAAATGGCAGAGTCAGAACTGGAACCCAGGCCCAACTCCAAACCTTGGGCTCTTTCGATGCTATAAAGGGCTGGACTAATGGTAGTTATTAAAATCAGTATAAATCTTTTTATTAAAGGCCTGCTGATGCCACAGCTGAGATCCTTTAGTCTCAGAGCCAAGCTACCCTCTGGTACCGTCGGGTCATGTCACCCCGCTGCCGTGTTCACCATTTCCCCAGAGGGAACGGAACACTTTTCTTTTCAGAAGCTCCTCAGTCTGCATCTCCAGGGCCAGGGGGAGGCTCCCTCACATCCTCTTCGCTCAGTAGTCCTGCACAGGGATGGTGATCTTGTCGATAAATTCATCATACTTCACTTTGCCATTTGGTTCAATCTCTGCTTCCCTGAAAAGATCGTCCACTGCAAAAAAATCACATTAATTTTTCAGGTTGGCCATAGTGTTACATGATAGCACATCGAGTCAATTACTGGGGGGCTGAGGCTCCCCAGAGGTCTTCCCTTGTGTCCAATGGACCGTTCCTGTAGACTAAGAAATAAACTAGTGAACAGAACAGGACAACCCATCCCCTGTCCCTGAAGGCCACTGATTCAATTTTGAGCTAATCAGGCTTTCTGCAGGGGCCAGGATAGAGGGTAAGGAGGTGTACTAAGTGAGGATTAAGCCACTGAAGCCACTTTGTGCTTGTTTTTCTCTTCATCTTTTTTTAAGAAAAATATCTGACCCCTGTGCCTGTATTTCCAGAAGTGGTTGATGTGGATTTTACCTCCTATAGCCCACCCTCTCAGCCTCCCAGCAGAACAGACAGCCTCAGCAGCCCCATCCTGGGCCACCCTGTCCCTGGCTTTGGCCTGCCAGCTCTCCCTTCCAAATTGGCATGCCCCACCCTAAGAAGGGACTTGGTGACAAGTGGTGTCGGCCACCATCACCTCTCTTTTAAGACGTGTGTGTTTAGGGATGGGGGTAGTATGAGAGAAAATAAATTCAACTGTGTCTAAAGCTCATAGTATACAAAACTGTCATTGTTCTCTGACATTGCTAAAAAAAAATCATTTACTTGTTTCTTCTGGTTCTGGATTCCTCAGACAAAATACTAGCTTGTCCCAGATGTTGGCAAGAAAGGCCATTTCGGCTTAACGTTTCTCCACACTGGCCTCATGGGGCCAGCCTACCTTTGGCTCTTTGGGCCATCCTCATCCTCTTGCAAAAACCGTTTCCCTGCCCTGTGTCAACTTCCCTGGCACTAGATGTCCCCGACACATAATTCTGGGCAGTTGGGAAATAGCCCGTGATTCTCTGCTCAACCGTCCATCCTCCCCTAAAACGTAATTACTCTGCTGTGTGCCTAAGCTGATGGTAATTCTGAGTATGTTTAGAATGTTGCGGAGACTGTAATTTATCTTGTTTCCTGAAGAAGCTTCTACCTATCAGCCATTTGGTTCAGACCTTCCCAGTGGACAGGCCCAACACCAGCTTGCGACATCAAGCACTGAAGCCTTCTCCTGTCCAGAGAAGGGGCCGCACTTCACGGCCAAGTGCTGATGATGCCTTCTGGGTAGAGCGGTGGGTCCCTCTGACCCCATAAAGAACCAGGGTGCTGAAATTCTAAGCCTGTCCCAGGCCTTCGAATGGAGGCCTGCCTGGCAGCCTTCTCCAGCTGTTTGGAGGATGCTTCTTAATAAAATTGAAGGTTTTCTTTCAGTCATCCAGGGTAAAAGATTCCTACTTCTAGTATCATCTTTCCTCTCTCCCACAACGAGAGGAAGGGAAATCGGGCTTCCCGCTTGTCTGGAACACATCACCAGTTTGTTTGAAATGTCACTTCACTGGTTAAACAAACAAGATGCGTGTGAGTTTGGGGGCCATGGTGTTGCTTTAGACTGAGATCATTAACCGTAAGAATTAAGGTCCCAGCCGGCCCCCTCTGCCAACACGCCGCCTGGAACATCAAAGGCCGAGCGGTGTCCTCAGAGCCTGAGAGTGAAGGAGAGCCCATGTTTTTCCCCGGTTCACATTAACACAGCTACAGTGAAAGATGGGATCGTGATAGCTGGCAGCCTGAAAAAGCGGGGGAAAGCTGAATCTGCCGTCTGTAGCGCTATTTTTAAATGTGCTGTGCCTTAGTGACTGCGGATAAAATCTTAAGTAGACTGCTTTACAGAATGTTAGCTCTTGGGAGGATCTGAGGGACTGTCTATTGTAACATTGTTTCCCAAAGGGAAAAAACTGAGGAGAGTGAGAGAGGTTAAGAAACTCATCTGAGGTCCCGCAAAAGGGGGGGGGGGGGGGGGAACCAGGAGTCCAATCTAATTCAAACCACAACCTTGCAACGCCTCCGCTGGTCCCTTATGATTTAACCAAAGGCTAAAAGGTCCACGGTTACTGAAGCCTTTTCCTCCGGCCTGCTTGTGTCCTAGCCCAGCCCTCCCGGCCCCACCACAGGCAGGCCCAGCGGCCTAACTGGAGATGCCAGCCTCTGGTGGCCAGCCTGGGATGGCTGATGTGGCAGGGCCCAGGGGCTAGGCTGGAAGATTGCCAGCGGATGGCCCAGCATTGGGGTCATCCCATAGAGCGTCCAAAGGGCTTTCCCAGAAGACCCTGGCCCCTTGTCCTGCTCTGAGGTAGGAAGGCACACTGAGCTGCTAGAAGGTGCCAGGTGAAGGCCACCACGGACGCTCCTTATGGATGAGCTCTTAAAGCTGGCTGAGTCGTGAGGAGAGGGAGCAGAGTAGCATCTCAGTTTGGAAGCTCTTGGCATTAGCGACAACTTCAGAAGACAGCCCTGGCAAGGGGAAAGAGGCTCGGGGGACGTGCGTGTGTCCAGCTGACCTGCATTCAACAACTAGCTGTTACCCGCCAGTCACTCGTGTCACCATTTAGCAGTGTAAGGGGACCACTAATGCCCCCAGGACTGTCGTGAGCGCTAAATGAAGGCCCATAGTAAGGCCCAAGTAGATCCGGGCTGGGTTTCCCCGGGTCTTCCCTTCACCCTGGCAGACTTCCTCTGTCACTCTTGGGCCCCCTCGTCCTTCCCCTGGGCTCCAGAGTTCACTGAGCAGCCGTCTGGGGCATGCATCAAATGCGGTGTGTGCACAGTCCTGCCAGCGTGGTGTCCTTCCCCCAACTCCCTAATCCTCCCCTGCTGTTAGGAAGGAGGGACCCAGGCCTTTACCTTCCTTGTGGGTGAGCTTCTCCCCCAGTGTCATGAGTTTTGACCGCAGCTCGGACGCCATGATGTAGCCTTTCTTCTCCTTGTCTGCCATCAACATGGCCAAGAGGATTTCTTTCTTTGGGTCCTCTTGTTTTATTTGCGTGTGCATAATGGTCAGGAACGTGGAGAAATCCAGCTCCCCGTTTCTGTCTGGGAAACCCACAAACACAGCAGATTGAGCAGGGAGGGAAGAGCTAACTTGCCCCCTGCCCAAGTCTTTATGGCCAGTTCAAGGGTCACCTACTTCAGGGAGTGCCGTGATGGTGCTGGTGTTATAGTGAGGATGCGGCTGAGATCCCACCATGGATCTGCCTCATTCAATCCTCCCAGTAATCCTCAGTGACCATGGCTACCATTGCCCATTTTGCCCACTAAGGAGACAGAGGCCCCAGAGCGTGGGGTCATCTCGCAGAGCAGTGGCAAGACCAGGATGGAGCACACTTCCTCTGCCCCTCTCCCGGGTGCTTCCCTCCTGCCCTGAACTGGAGGGAGGTACCCCATGCGTCCATGCTTGCAGCCACTGCAGTACATCCGCAAGGACGCACAGGTGACCCACCTGGAACCTCAGGCCCCAGTCCCACCCGCTCACCTGCCTTTCTCCTCACTGAAGCCTCCGGCCTAGGCTCCCCAGCCCAGGCCCCTCCTCCAGGCGCGCCTGGGCCCCTCAGCCCAGGCCCTGGCCGGCTACAAGTGCAGGAAGTCAGAACTTCCCCTCACCACAAGTTCCTGTTTGGAGGAGACAGAAGCCAAAGGAAACCACCACCCCTTCAGAGCTGGAAACAGGGGATCTCAGTCACGAAGCACCCCATCACCAGGCTCCAGATCTTCAGAGGCCTGCCTCCAGGATGGGCTCCTAGTGCTGCCACAGGTATGCTCTGCTGGGACCCCAGGGTAACCCTAGCAGGTGGTGCGAACCCATCTGCAAGACGAGCAACGAGGTGCAGACACTGAGGCCTTTGGGCTCCAGGTCAAGTGCTCTTTCCGGTCTACCTCCTTCCTCTGGGCCAGTCTTTCCTTCCTGTGCGTCCAGCTACCAGTGCAACATCCATCCTGGCCTCTGACACCTCTCTTTTTGGGTTTTCTTATTTTTATTTCTTTAAAAAACAAATTAAAAAAATTTTTTTTAATGTTTATTTTTGAGAGAGAGAGAGAGAGAGCATGCGTGGGACAGAGGCAAAGAGAGAGGAGATACAGAATCCGAAGCAGGATCCAGGCTCTGAGCTGTCAGCACAGAAGCCCAACATAGGGCTTGAACTCACGAACTGTGAGATCAGGACCTGAGCTGAAGTCGGACGCTTAACCGACTGAGCCACCCAGGCGCCCCTAAAAAATAAATTTTGTAAATTTAATTAGAGCATGCGCAAGTGGGGGAGAGGGGCAGAGGGAGAAAGAGAGAGAATCCTAAGCAGACTCCACACTCAGTGAAGAGCCTGATGGCAGGCTCAGTCCCACGACCCTGGGATCATGACCCAAGACAAAATCGAGAGTCAGATGCTCAACTGACTGAGCCACCCAGGTGCCCTTCCCCCAAAAAATAAATTAAAAAAAAAACAAAACTTGTTTCTAGTTATCAAAGTCCTATATGTTCCCACTGCCAAACAAACAAGAAACAACAATAAAGGGTATACAAATCATCCCTAATCCCATCTCCAGAGAGAACAATTTGGTAGCATCTTGGGTGGGTTTCCTTCTACCCTTTTTCTCGGAGTGTTGCATCATTTTTAGGAGGTCAGTCTTTGGAAGAAGAATCAGGTCCCAACCCTGATTCCACCATTAGCTTAAGAACTTGGGCAAGTTACCTAATGGTTCTGACCCTTGGTTTTTACCTATGAAACAGGATGATGCCTACTTCACAGTTGTTCGAGCTAAGCACGTGACAAGTGCTCAGCGAAGGGAGACACGGGGGATCGCTGTTAGCCCTATCTGTACGGCAGGTTTGTGATGACCTAGTTGGAACGTCTAGATCCCGTGGTCCTCTGTGCGAGATGGGGTGGGGGTGGGGGGGTCACTGGTTGCTATGAGGATTCAAGGAAGCCTGAGGGATACACTGTACCCCTGGCCAGATGTCTCCACAACTAGCGCTGGTGAGTTCTGACTCCCACCTGCCCCTCCACCGGCTGAGCTGTTCACACCCCCACCCTCTGGGCCACCCCCTGCTGGGCCCCTCCCCAGGACCAGAGCTGCGGGACTCAGGGCCCACCCACCAGCCCAGATAGTGTATTCCCCTCCGGCAAGCGCCCACTCACCGATCCCGTGAGTCTGCAGGTGCCGCTGCACTTCTCCAGGTGTCGGGCTGGCCCCCAGGCACCTCATCACCACCATGAGGTCAGTGGCTTTTATCTTCCCCCGCTGCTGCTTGTCATACAGGGAGAAGCATTCCTTGTACTCTGTGCACAGCCCAGAAGAGAGAGTCAGCCGCACATACTTGCTCTCCACCCCCATGCCCTCTCTGTCCTCCTTTTCCCTTCCCTCCCCCTTCCTTTTGCTGACTCCCTCTCCTCCTCCCCTCTTAGAGTTGCCAGATACAGCAAATGAAAATACAGGGCTGCCATATCCTATTGACTAGAAGCAAGTTACGGTTTCCACCGACACTCAGGGGTAGGGGATCATACTGGAACATGATTACTAGGAGATGGGGATCCTGAGGGCTGCACTAACATCTATCCAACACACCACGTGTTGCAAAGAATCTAGGATGACCATGTACATCCTGCTAGACATGCACCAGGGGCTTTCTGCTTTCAGTGCGTCATGTGTTGTCTGTGCTATTCTGTGCCAATATTTGTCGTAGCATTGTTTGTTATAGTAGAAGATTGGAAACAACCTAACTATATATCAATGGAAGATTGGCTAAATATATTACATTATAGTCATAGCATGGACTATTTTGCAGCTGTTTAAAAAAAATGAAGCAGAATCATATACACAAATCAAAACAATCTCCAAGAACAGAGCTAAGTAAGACTAAGGCAAAGGACATAATAGTCCATCTAATATGCTGCCATTTGTGTTAAAATAAATAACGGGGGAAAGGGAGAGAAATACCACTTAATGATATAAATAATTGGAAAAATTGCCTGAAGGAAAATGGAAGACTGAGGAATAGGAATGGGAGAGAAACTTTACACTGGGTATATTTTTTACTTATTTTTTAACTATGTGTATCCTGCCTATTCAAAAATAGAGTAATAAGAATTTTTTAAGGAAAAAAAATTACAGGGCTGCCAAGTTAAACTGAACTTCAGATAAACAGTGAATACATTTTTAGTATAAGTATGTCCCGCATTTTGCATGGGATATACTTCTACTAAAAGGTTTTTGCTGTTTATCTGAAATCCAGATTTAACTGGGTGTCCGGTATTTTATCTGGCAACCCTATCACCCTCCTTCTCCTGACTTCCCTTCTGTCTCCTCCCTCACTCTCCCTTCCTGCCTCTCCTTCTTCCCTTCCTTCTCTTTTCTCTTCTCTTTTCTCCCCCTCCCTAACTGAATAAAACCAGAGGAAAGCAATCCTACCCTCCAGGGCCAGCCCATGGAGACCAGGAATCTACAGCAGGGCGTCCAGGCTCCAGGGCACCTTGGCAAAGACAGCTTATGTGGGAAACCAGGGAAATAATGCCTCCGGGTTACTGAGAGGAGCAGAAATCCCTTCAGGGAAGGCCTGGCAGAGAATGGCTCTCCTATGTGGCGACAGTTATTGTCACAACTGTGGGCACTGCTGTGTCCACTCTCCAGCCCGCCGCCTCCAGGCTGCCGAACCCTCAAGCTGTCCTCTGACACAAGCCCTGGTCCTGTTCTCAAAGACTTCAAGGGGTGCTGCTGGGACATTGTCCCAGGCTCTGACTAAATCTGGCTTGCTGCTGTCCTCAACCCTTCCTCCCTGGGGGAGACACAATGGCTGCCAGAGCTGAGGCTTCTCTAGACCCAGTCTCAAGGCCCAGGGGAGCCCAGCTCTCAGCCCTGAGGGCACAGGGAGGCCAGCAGGGAACTGGGGAAGATCCTGGGCCCCACCACTGAGATTCCCATTCAGGCTGGGTGGGGCTGCCATCAGAATTGGTCAAAAGCTGCCCGGGGGGCTCTCCAATCCCTGAGGCCCACAGGGTGGTGCACCCCCCATCGGGGCCTCTCAGCATCCAGCTCCTCTGTTCCTCATACCACCTGGCTGGTGCCTCAGAGGCTGGGCCCTAGGCTCCCTACCTGTAATAATAATAACAAAAAAAATGGTGGCTTACAGTACTGAGCACTTCACCCGGGCCCGGTTCATCCTGCAATGACCCTGTGATGCACCACGTGGTACCTCTACCCTTCCCATTGTGTAGAGGGGGCCAACTGAAGGCTGGGCGGCTGAGGGCCTGGCTCCTGAAGTTCAGCTCCACCCTCGAGGCCACTCTGGATCCCAGATTCCCAGGCAGAGGCCACCAGAGGGCAGAAGGGGATGAGGGGAGAGGGACGGAAGGTTCCCAGTTCAGCCCCTTCAGTTCCCTGATTAAGGCCTCTCCTTGCAGCCTAGGATTTCAGCAGAGCTGCTAATAAAAGGCAGCCTCCCTGGTGGGGTTTAGAGACAATTGCCTTTGTGCCTGCGGAGAGGTTGAAGGGGAAGGCCTAGCCCTTTCAGAACTTTCCAGAGCCTGGGCCCGGAGAGGGCCAGAACACATATGTGACCAGGGAGCAGAAACTGAAGTGTCCCAGGGAAGCAGCACCAGAGCCTGGCCTAAGATCCCGCCTTTGGTTCCTGCAAAACCTAACTCCCTCCAAGAGGGCCCAGTGCCATCACCTTATATGGAGGGATAGAGCGGGGGCTGCCCTGCATGTAGGCCTTAAAACTCCCACAGCGCCCTTCCTGGGGACCTCTCACGGCCACCCCACCTTGTCTTCTGTCAGTTTGCCCTCTGAGACCTCATCCTATGACAGCTTTTCAGACCAGTGCTGCAAGGCAGTCATCACAGGTCATGGGGCCTGGAATCAGACAGATTCTACAGATGGGCAAACTTTCTCTCCCACTTGGATCAGTAACTGGGACGGTGCCCCTGACATCATCAGGGCTAGGGGCAAATGGAGTCCCATCGCCTAATAGACTGTTTCATAAAATACGTTCTTTCTTCCCATCTTGACAAATATACCATCGAAAGATCTGGAAGGCCAGATCTGAACTGGATCTCCCGTGCTGGAACAAAACAGCAAGGCTGTTACATTTATTTCCCAATAAATGTAATGTCGCTAAATCTGATAAGTGAGCTACTGTTACACTATTTCTCACCCTTGGACAGATTACATTCATGAAACTGAACCCTGTTTCAAATCTTCAGCACTACTGATTGCAATAGGGCTATTTTAAAACATTTGCTGTATAGATCCAGGGATTGGAACACTGTTTGATGCTACATTACTCAGTAATGGCTCATTTCAACAACCAGCTCAGAGTACTCCTAAAATTATACCACCTGGCTCATGCTAGTTAGAGCAAGTCTGGGTGACACCGGCCCGAGGCAGGCCCAGGGTCGTGTGTATGACGGCCTCCTCTCTGTCCCTTGCTCACAGCAGCCTGGTGAGTCAGCGTCATTCTCCCTACTTCACAGATGAGAACACTGAGGCTCAGGGGTGACTGGACCCCAGGTCACTGCCTCCAAAACCCCTGGCCTTTCCACTCCAGCGGGCCACATCTGCCCAATCTCTCATTTATTAAGCATTAGTGGCCACTTTCTCGGTGTCGGGTACTGGGATGCAAAGGGAGGATTTCCTTCTTCCCTTCTGGGAGCTCCACAGGTCACTGAGCCTCGGAACCAGGCGTGGGTTGGTGGAGGGGGGTTCACGAGACTGACAGCTGGACTCCAGCCTTGAGTCAACATTCAGTCTGCCCTTCAGACTTGGGCAAGAGAGGTCCCTGCTCTGGCCCTCCTCTTGGGGTGAGCATGTCGAGTGATCTAAGACCAGGTGCTCTCCTGGAGCCTGCAACCTACCCACCCACTCTAGACCAAGCTCCGGGGACCTAGAACTCTGGAATCCCTGCCCAAGGAACCCTAAGCACACCTCCGGCTCCTGCAGTTGCTAGCTGGGCTCTGCTGCCCACCCCCTGGCTCAGGTCCGGGCCCCTGAGTTCTATGTAAGCCAGATCTCCCCTCCTGGCCTTGTGGACACACCACGCTGTGCTGTGCTGTGCCAACACTGAGGCCGGCTGGGTGGCAGGCGGGCTAGGGGACTTGGGGAGTAAATGCTCCAAAACTAGGCTGGCTGTCAGGGCACAGGTGACCTCAGAGGCCACCTTAGCCGATCCCCGTTTCACAGATGGGGAGACTGAGGCCCAGAGAGCAGAAGTGCCTGCCCAAGAGTGCAGACCAGGGCTCTTTTGCCTCTCAGCTCCTTTTGTTTGACTCTCAGCCATAAGCAGTTAATGACCGCACTCTCCACCTCCTATCCTTCCTCCCAAATCTAGCTATCAGATCCCCGGAGAAAAACCTCCAGGGCGCCCGCTCCTATCTCCCTAACTTGTAAGTCACACCGACAAATGTCATAGCAACACTTCCACCTCTGAGCCCTACCCCCACCTTCTCGGCTGTGGTGTCCCCGGCAGCAGGCGGCCCCCTTGCCTGTGGGTGGGCCCGGCTCTCCCACCAGCCGCTTTCCTTCCCACCGATAAAAAAAACAAAACAAAACAAAACAAAAAAAACGGGCAGAGCAAATTGCCTAATGAGACCCATATTTTGCTGTGAGTTGCTAATTAAAGAGCAAAGCCAACCTACCATTAATTTGGTCCTGGGAAAGAAACTTGGCCTGTAGCAGAGAGAGAACAGTCAGGGAGGGGACTCCAGGAAAGCGCCTCCCGCCCCCCAGTGGGGGGGGGGGGCAGCCTAGCTGGAAGACACAGCCCCCTACTCACCATCGCGGGGCCTCAGGCTGTCGCCTGTGGGCTCCTGGCTCCCACAACCTCCTGTTCTGTCCCTCTCCTCCCGGCTCCAAGTCGAAAGTCCGCCAAGCTGGGTGGAGGCCCCAGTAATAAATCCGCGGCTGCCATGGAGACCAGGCCCAGTGCCCGGGTCAGATTCCAGCTTCCCCGAGCACAGCTGATGCCCCGCCACCGCCCGGCCAGGGCGACAGGTTTCACTTCTTCACTTCGAGAAAATGAGGCTGCGGAAAGGGCTCCCCCAGGACTCGTCCTGCATCAGGACGCTGATGCTCTGTAGCAAACGGACACGCGCCCTGGTTCCTTCCTGGGAGCCCTCCGTGGACACCGGGAAAGTGTCAGTGAGTACACAGAAGGGGGTCCCTGCCTGGGGAGGGAGTGGGGGGGTGGTCTTTTCTCTCCCCTGGGACTAAGCTGGGGGCTGACAATTCCTGCTTGGTGCCTGGCACTTTGCACCCCGTCTTACTTAAGGCCCATCACACACCATCCTGGAGGCAGCAGGGAGCCCTACCATGGTGGTGCAGCCAGGCAGTGGGCACCCTGCTGCCCAGGCCTCGTGGTACAGAGTGAGGAAGGGACACGGGCTTCCTGCTCTTGGGTTGGATTCAAATCCTTCCCTTGGGTTCATTTGCTGAGTGACCCCGGAGCATCATCTCACTGCTCTGTGCCTCAGTTTCTGCACCGGGCATCATCACAGGACTGTTGAGAGAATAAATGACTAGTGCACAATTGGTTGGTTCCCTTCCCTCCTTCTGGGGACCCTGAGAACAGGGGTGGGGTGATGCCTGCACTGGGGTCTCAGAGCCCACAGCGAGCTACCCAGGGGGTTCAGGGGGAGGCCTCTTAGGTGACTTTCCCCAGTCAGGAAGGCTGCTCTTCATTTCCCTCCTCTGCCACCTAGAACTCCCACCCCTCTGGCAGAAGCTGCTGACATTCCTGCGTCCTCTCACTGGTTTGTGCTGCACTCCCCCCACCCCCAGAAGGGGAGTGTTCCCCTAGGGTCCTCTGCAGCTGCTGGCTCCCTGTCTGTGGGGCTCCAACTCCAGGGTGGCACACGCTTTGTTAGGTTTGGCATGGGTGGCCCCACAGGCTGTGCTCTGCACAAGGGCCCCCAGCTCAGGGGATGAGTGGGGCCTGGTGAGGGGCTGCACGTGCCTGGAGGAAGGCAGGGGGGCTCTTGCTAATGTATGCAAGGCACGTGGACAGGGGGCCTGCCCTTGGTCCGGCCTCCTTCCCTCCTGGCCTGACCACCTCCACCTGGAAGGTTCGCTTCCCCCAGATGGAGTCACTTCTTCACACCTGTTTCTAGGCCCAGAGAATTTCGGCTGGAGGATTTGACTACTCTCTGTTGGGGCTGAGAAGAGGAAAGGCAGGCAGGAGGCAGGAGAGGAGAGGGCCCCTGCTAATAGCCTTGTGGGGAGAAGAGGTGGGGCAAAGTCAGGTGGGGCCTTGGAGGCCAGGGGTGGGGGCACAGAGCCGAGGCTGGTGGGGAGGCCTGCAGGGGCGAGGCCAAAGCGCTTGCTCGGAATCACCCTGTGTTTGGGAAGGCGCTCATGTGGGAGACAAGACATTTTCCATCCATGAAGCTGTATACTCACCATGAAAAATAGAAACCCCGTCCAATACCAACTGAGGGCTGAGACTTTGTTCACCAGAAGGACCCCATCACCAGAGGTTCTGATTCAGCAGACAGAAGGGGCCAGTTTGTATTTTCCTCTGCCATCCTCGTGTGCCAGTCAGGGCCACACTTCGAGAACCACTGGCCTACACGTAGCTAGAGGGAGTGAAGCCAGGTTGTAATTAAGAAGTATTTCTGGGGCGTCTGGGTGGTTCAGCTGGTTAAGCATCTGACTCTTGATATCAGCTCAGGTTGTGACCTCACAATTCATGAGATCGAGCCCTGCATAGGGCTGTGCTGACAGTGCAGAGCCTGCTTGGGATTCTCTCTCTCCCTCTTCCTCTGCCCCTCTCCTGCTCTTACTCTCTCTCTCTCTCAAAATAAATAAATAAAAACTTAAAAGAAAAAAGAAGTATTTCTAGGGAAACATTTCCAGGAAACTACCCAAAGAGATCTCTGTCAAGAGAGACACCAAATTTCCAAGACTCTAATAATTTGCTGTGATTTCTTTTCCATTCTAAACATTCACTTTTGTACCTATTTTTTTATTCACTTTTTCTTGCTTTTTGTTTTTAATCAAGGGCTCCCCAAGTTGTATAAGCTTCAGCCCCCACACAACCAGGCCCGTGCCTGCTCACGAGACCTCCAGCAAAGCTGTGCTGTGGAGAACAGGCCAGAGGCAGGGCTGGAAGGAGCGGTGTCCTCGAGGCGAGGAAGGAATCAAATGTGGTTGCTGGGTAAGTGGAGGCAGGGCCTGTGATGGTGCGAGCATCTCCTGTCCGGCGTGGCCCTTCCTGTGTTCTCTGGTAACAGTAGCCCCAGCCAGTCCCTGGTGGCTGTGTGGTGTGAGACCCGGAGGGAGTAAGTGACTTGCCCAAGGCTCAGTGCCAACCTCCAACACACCAGTTTCCCCACCCCTCAGAGGGCACCCTCTCTGTTTCAGCCTCTGGGACGGGCTGGCAGCATGGCTGGGAGGCTCGATGTGCCATCTCTGAGAGGCAGGCCTAGAGATGCCCTACCCTGGCTCCCCTCCCCCCCCCCCCCCCCCCCCCCCACAGTCCCCAGACTCCTGTGAAGAGAGCTAGGACTGACTGGGTCCCACTGAGTGGCATGGAAGGCCAATGGGCAGAGGCAGCACCCGCTCTGAGCCACACAGGCCTCAGACCAGTCACTCCCTCCCCTGCTTCAGGGGACTCCCTCCTGCCTCCCCAATTCAGCAAGAAGCAGCCACCAGCCAGGCTTGGCTCCACACTGGTCTTTATTTTATTTTTTTTTTATTATTATTATTATTTTTTTTTATTTTTTATTTTTTTTTTTATTTTTTATTTTTTTTTTTATTTTTTTTTTTCAACATTTATTTATTTTTGGGACAGAGAGAGACAGAGCATGAACGGGGGAGGGGCAGAGAGAGAGGGAGTCACAGAATCGGAAACAGGCTCCAGGCTCTGAGCCATCAGCCCAGAGCCCGACGCGGGGCTCGAACTCCCGGACCGCGAGATCGTGACCTGGCTGAAGTCGGACGCTTAACCGACTGCGCCACCCAGGCGCCCCCACACTGGTCTTTATTGATACCTCTCTCCACCCATCTGACCAGGGACCGGGGGACCTCTAAGGGGGATGCAGAGGGACCCCAACATGAAAGGAAAATCGGAGGCACGGGGCTCCCTGAGAACACAGGAATGGAGGCAGGGTCCAGGGAGAGACTCACAAGCTCACAGAGCCAGCGCTGGCTGGAAAATGGGGCTGGGGGGCCAGCAGCTGTGTGGGCAGACCTGGCCCCGATGCCTGGGGGAAGGTGGGCCCAGGGGGATCCTGCTGGGAACGAAGCCTCCCTTTTCTGGGAGCAGGCCCGCCAGCAGAAGGCAAGAGATTCAGGCTCAGACAAGGCCTCCAGGAGAGAGTCTCCAGCTCTCCCCAACATCTCCCAAAGGCCCCTGCCCCTATAATGGGGCTCAGGGAATACTGCAAGTGTTTAAGAACTCAGCCTTCAGCTGCAGTTCAAATGCCCGGGTCAGGCGGACGGGAAGGGGTGCTATAGTTCTGCTAGGGGGCAGGGATACAGCTTCTGGCAGAGGGAAATGGCTGGAGAGACCCCAAGATCAGGCTGTGGTTAGGGGAGAGGGCTGGCCTCTGGCTCTCCAGGGGCAGGGGGCAGGGCGCTCAACACTCCCTGTGACCTGAGGTTGGGTGAGGTCTGTCGCGCGCGTACCCTTCCTAGGGCAGCAACAGAAGGGGATGACTCAACCATCCCAAGGCTGCCCCAAGAGGGGCCTGCAGCCGGCCCACTGACACACTTTGGGCCCATGCTCCCAGCTAGCGCACGCGACGCCTAGAGAATGGATGTGCTTCCTCAACAACACCCGGAAAGTTATCGGAACCTTTGTGATCTGGCCTTCGGGGTCAGGGCGGGTCTGAGGGGTGAGCCAGGTGGCGGGTGACGTGCCCAGTCCCCTCCTTGCTGCTGCCCCACCCACCAGGCGTCTCCGGGATGGCGACCAGAAGACATCCCGGGAAGAGTCCAGTCAGGTGCACAAGAAGGCAGGGCCCAGACCTCGGCCTGGACACACTGCCTAAGACGACATCCCATCCTGAAAAGATCGAAGCCACAGAGAAACTTGATCCAAACGGTCGAGTATTATGATGATGCACTCTGCACGCGCGCGCACACACACACACACACACACCTGCCCGTGTGCAAGACGCCTACCCCCACCAGTGTTGTCACGACTGCACACACGGATGGACACACACGTGTGTGTGCGCACACAAGCACCCGCCCACCACACTCAGACACTCTCTGTGGCCCGTCTCCCGCCAGGCAGAGCACCAGCGGCTGGTGCCAGGGACTCAGTGTCGGCTGCTGACGTGGAGGGTGTAGAAGGCCCAGGGCTCAGGGACGTAGATGACACCCGGGTACTTCTTCCTGAGTACAGGGTCATTCCACAGCCAGGCGACCCACAGTGCCACAAGCAGGAGGGTGAGCGCAAAGGAGTAGAAGAGGAAGAGGCCGTTGCTGTCCAGGAAGAGGCGCTTCCGCTTCTGGTGCAGGACAAGGGCCAGCATGGCGAAGAAGGTGAAGATGAAGAGGATGAAGATCTGGCCCTCGGTGACCAGGTACCTGAAGGGGCCGGGGGGTGAGGGGAGGCGGGCGGCATGACAGCTCTGTCCTGCCTGGCAGCCCTCCCTGGACCCTCATACCAGGCTGCCCTCCCGCTCAGTCAGGGTGGCTCATCTCACGAGAGGCCCAGGGAACCACGCTACCCTGAGCCCAGCCCACGGGCAGCATATTTGTTTTAAATGTTGAGTTCGTTACCAATGTTTAAATAACAGATTAGCTGCAAATGCGGGTTTCTGGTTTCTTTGGTCACATTAGGCCTATATTCCCACATGACAACAACCAATCAGAGGATAAAGCAGCTGTGCCCTTTGGAGAGTGCACGGTTCTGCAGTTTGCCACAGTCCCCACCACTCACTATTGCCTCACTTGATGCCTGCTTGATGCATTTCTGTCACCAGCTTGGTTCCTAGAGGCATTTGAGTTTGGGAATGCAGTTGTAATTTACAGGTGTTGTCCTCACTGTCTCCTCGGGGGCTGGGACAGTCTCAGACCTCCTGGGGTTCTCTGCAGCTCCTAAGGCAGTGCCTAGCACACGGCCGGCTGGGGCATCTGAGAGGCTGTCGCCTCCGCTCCCCTGCCTCGAGAAAGAACCACAATGTTGACCCATTCGGCTCAAGGAATTCTGCAACTTTGTGGCTGTGTGGCCTTGGGGGGATTTACATGATATCCTGGGGCTTCTGTTTTCTTACCTGGAACAGGGACATAAATGGCCCTGTCTCCCGAGAGGTAAGAGACCTGACAAGAGCTGTGCACACCTCTTACTTGAGAAAGCATGCTGCTGCTCCTATGCGGCTGGGTCAGGACTGGGCAGGAAATCCTCCCCGAGCCGAACCGCTCTCCCTCTTGCTGTGGTTGCCACCCATTTCTTTTTAAGCCTGTCCTTAGGGGGCACCCTCTGGGTGAGGCGGGGACAGACCCTGCAAGTGGCTTGGAGCTGGCCCTAGGGAAAAGCGGCTTTTTTCATTCTGAGGCAAGCTTCCCATCAGAGAAGGGTCCAGTCCTTCCTAGGACACCCATGATCCTCGGATGGAGCCTATCCTTGGGGCAGAATTGACAGGAGGGGGAAGAGCCTGGCTGAGGCCTGAGTCTACTCTCTGAAATGGGATGAGAGCGCTGGAAGGCACAAAGAAACCAGACAAGAAGCCCCGGAGGCCATGGACTTCCCCCCTTTATCTGTCCTTGTCCCCTTTATAGTTTGTGAAGTCCCTTTCCCCCCTTCTAGATCCTCACCATCCTGTGAGAGGGAGACAGGCAGGTATTGTCCCCATTTCACAGAGGAGGAAACTGAGGCCCACAGGGCTCTATGGGCTTGGTGTTCGAGGTGGAGTCTATTGGGACCACGGTGGCACTGGAGTTCTGGGAGTTCTGGGGCAGAGGGGCATGAGGCCAGAGAGACCACACTTGGGCCTGGCTTCCTGGTAACAGAGAGGGGACCACAAAGCACAGTTACAGTCCCCACTACACAGGGGAGGAAGTAGGAACCCAAGGAAAGTCACGGAGCAGGACTGTGGTCAAGAGCACATTTTTACTACCTGGCTCACTGAGCGCCCCCGCCCCTTCCCCAGGTCCACTCACCAATAGTACAGGCCACTGGGCATCACCAGGAACAGGGCCACCCCTGGCGCTGAACTCTCGGCTTTGGTGGGAGTGAAACAACCACTGAAGTATATGAAGAGGATGAGGAAGAAAGGGATGTACCTGCAACAGGGAGGTGGGTGCCCGTTTTAGAAGAGGACAACTTGGTTCTCTTGGCTGTTGAGTCCAGCCTGTTCTAAACGGGCCCTGGAAACACGAGTGTAGGCCCGGTGTGACAGGAGCCAGCCACCGCACTCAGGAGGGAGGCCACCGGGTCCCAGGCTTGTTGGCCGCCCCCCGCCCCTCCCCATCGAACCCCTCCCCTGGCCCGGCTCCTCAGCTCCTCGTGTAAGGCAAGGGAGAACTGACGGGCTGACTCCGGGGGGGGGGGGGGGGGGGGGGGGGGGATGGGGGAACCTGACTCTCCCGCAGCCGCGCACATCTGGGAGGTTTCTGCCGCCTTTGGGGTGAAGGGGGCCCTCCCGGGAGGTCGAGGAGCAGGGCACTGGCAGCCCCTCCCCCATCAGGTCCAGCCGGCCCTCCTCGGCTTCGTTCCGATCTCCATCACCAAAGATCACGTCCTGGCACGGTAGGGGTCCCCCTCGGTGCCCTCCCCCCGCACCCCAGCACGGCGAGGGGGCGAGAGTCGGTCCGCGCCGCGCCCCTCCCCCTCCAGGCCCCGTCAGGGCCCTGGAGGGACAGCCGCTCGCTGCCCTCTAGTGGCCGCCGCTGGCACTGCCGCACTGGGGCGGGGAGGGCCCAGAGCCCCGCGCCAGCGCGGGAAGGGTAGGCCTTTCCAGTGGCTCCGCCTCACATCCAGAGGCTCGTCCAGTTTCCCCGAGGCCCCCGGCAGAGCGGGGGGGGGGGGGGGGGGGGGGCTGGGCCCAGTCCCTGGGGAGACAGTGGGGCTGTTGCTGCCCTCCTGGCTGAGACAGCCCCATCACTTACCACATGGAGTGGCCCAGGTACTCGTCGTAGTAGTAGAGCAGCTCAAAGGAGTCGATCTGAGGGCGGCAGGGCACGGCAGGTGCTTCAGGAAAGGTGCTGGGGCCCACGCAGCCCACCCTTCCTCAGGCCTCCCCCCAGCAGCCCTCTACTCCAGGGGGCCCAGGTGGGAGCCAGTCAATGTGCCACTTCCTGAAGTGTCACCAGCATCCTAGCTTGGTGGGTCCAGCGCCCTCACCCAGCAGAATGCCTTTAGCAGGCCAGGCACAGTGATGGGTGGGGCGATCTCTTTGGCCTCCAGGACAGACTGTGCCCACAGGGCTTTACGAGTACTGGGGGAGGTGGCCTCACCAGTGTCTCCGGCTTGAGGTTCTTGATGATGGGATTCTCACGGACAGACAGGTGGTGCTGGTAGCCACTGAAGAGCAAGCGGTGGTTCACGGAGTCACCCACCAGGTGGATGCTGGCACCCATGACGAAGGTGATGATGCTGACGTAGATCATGGAGCGTGGCAGGGTGCGGGGGGACCGCTCGATGAGCTGAAGCAGACGGAGGCCTGACTCAGCCTCTACCACAATAGGAAACGCCCGGGGCGGGATAGATGCCGCCAGTTGAAGAGTCACTCAGAAACTGACTTTAGCAGGCCAACCAGGCCTCCAGAGTCTCATATGATCCCTGTGGACCCAGCATTACCTGGGAAACAGCACCCCCTTCTCCCAGAGAGGAAACAGACTCAGAGGGGCTAGCTCAGTGCCCAAGGTCACACAGCAACCGTGTGCTAGAAGCAACAGCTAGGCATCCAGGCCCCAGACCTGGCCCTCTGCCGGGTCCCAGGTGTGCCCCTGGGTGGCTGGGCTGGTTCAATGGCATGACTCTCTGATTTCTGAGCCACTGGTCCATGGTAAACACAAAGAAAATATCAGGGTTTTTTTTTTTTTTTGCGGGGGGGGGGGATACTTTGAAACTAAATTATTTACCTTTTAGTCTCCTCTGAATTCTGAGATTATACCCTTCATACTTTTGGAGATTAGAAATGTCTTTCTAGAAACACAATGATGGGCACAGTAGACAGCAATAATTGTTTTAAGACCCCTTATTTGGATGTGCAAAGCTAGCTCTGTGCTCCCAGTGACTTCTCAAAGTCAGGGATCTCCAGGCTAGAGTATAGGTCACCTTCACTGCGGCCGTTCCTGCCACCTGGACCCTACCTGCCGGCTCAACTGTCCTTGACTTCTCCCCAGGCAACCACCTCAGTCACTCCTTCTGCCTCAGTCTCCCCAAATGTACTTGGTTTCCCAAGCATGGCCCTGTCTTCAGGTCCTTTTGCCTGACCACTGCTCCCACGTCATCCCCTGATGCACAAGACGGAAGCCCAAATCCAACACCCCTCCTGGGGGAGGCCTTCTCCATCCCTCCATCCCAGCCTTCATCCCCCCGACTCAGGCAGGGTAGGCCTGCTTCCTCCCGCTTCCATGACTCCTAGGGCATGGTACCAGCTTCCTGCTAGGGGAGGAAGAAATGAGGGTGGGAAGGGAGGGCAGGAAACCGAGGACTGTACCTTGAGCAGAAGGAAGGGCGTGATGATGTTGTAGGCCATGTGGAAGTAGTCCCCCACGCTGGGCTTGTTGAGCGGAAACCATTCGAGAGGGAACACCAGCTGGGGAGCAAGGGGAGGGATGGTGTTCACCCAGGCAGAGTCCCATGAGCCCTCAGGGAGTCAACCCTCACCTCCTCCACACACATCTAACTCTTTCTGTGATCTCTGGGGATCCTCTTGGCAGCCCTGGGGGACCCAGACAGAGAAACTGACTCCTAGAGAAGGTAAATGGATTTGTTCCTGGATGCACAAGCAGATGCAAATCCAGGGCCTGACTCTGGGCCCCTCTCCCGGTGGGTACTAAATAAATGTCCCTGGGAGCTGGTCTGGGAGTTGGAGGCTACCTTGGGACTTAGTGGTGCCACACACTTTCTGGGTGACCCCAGGCAAGTCCTTCTGCTCTCTGGGCCTTGGTTTCCCCACCTGCAACACGAGAGATGTGACCCAGGTGGTCCACTTGGGCCCTTAGGGGTCTGGCACTCCAGGTGCTATGCTAACGAAAAGATCTCCTGACCACTAGGCCCCATGTTCTGGGCCCTGAGCAGATGGACTGCAGACACTGCTTCCAGATTGGGTCAGAAGTATAATTAGGAAACAAAGGAGAAAATATGTGAGTTCTACCACGAAAAAGAAACTTCAGTTCTTTCTTCCCTCTGTTTCCTGAGACAGGAGGCAGGCCAGGACCAGTTTCTCGGCCTGCCATGCCCTCTGTCCTACTGGCCTTGTCAGGGTCCATGTGAAAATCCCTGGGCGAGGTCAAAACATGTGACGACCCCCCAAACTGTATTTCCAGTGTCTGTTGATTGAGAATACAGGCAATGACCACACATTTCAGTCAAAAATTTAAACGTTTATCTCTTTTAATTCAGAAATGCCATGTTGGTGAAAACTAACCTGCACATATAAAAAACCCTCAGGATACAGGTCTCTCTTTTCCTCTCTTTCTCTCTTATTCAGTGTGTATCTCTAGATCTTAATCTATATCAAGATATAGATGTTGGATATATGTACCCCATCTTCCTTATCCACTTATTTCTTCTTTATTCATTTACTGATGGACACTTGGGCTGCTTCCATAATTTGGCTATTGGAAATAATGCTGCCATGCACACAGGGGTGCATGTATCTTTTTGAACTGGTGTTTTCGTTTTCTTTTGGTAAATACCCAGTAATGGGATTACTGGGTCATTTGGTATTTCTATTTTTAATTTTCTGAGGGACCTCCATACTGTTTTCCACAGTGGCTGCACCAATTTGCATTCCCACCAACACTGTAGGAGGGTTAGGTTTTCACCACCAACACATTACTCAGCCATAAAAAGAATCTTCCCATTTGCAACATGGATGGACCTAGAGGGTACTATGCTAAGTGAAATAAGTCAGAGAAAGATAAATGCCATGTGCTTTCACTTATATGTGGAATCTAAAAAACCAACCAACCAACAAACAGAAAACGGATCGTAAATACAGAGAACAAATGGGTGACTGCCAGAGGGGAGGATGTCGGGGGATGAGCAAAATAGGTGGAGGGGATTAGGAGGCACGAACTTCCAGTTATAAAATGAATAAGTCATGGGGATGAAAAGTACAGCATAAGGAATATAGTCACTGATATTGTAATAATGTGGTATGGTGACTACACTCAGTGTGGGGAGCACGGCATAACATACAGAATTGTCGAATCACTATGTCATGCACTTGACACTAACATAAACTTGTATGTCAACTGTACTTCAGTTTCTTTTTTTTTAATATTTTATATTTGAGAGAGAGAAGGGGGGAGGGGCAGAGAGAGAGAGAGAGAGAGAGAGAGAGAGAGGAGACAGAGGACTCGAAGCCGGCTCTGCGCTAAGAGTGAAGAGCCCAATGTGGGGCTTGAACTCGCGAACCGCGAGATCATGACCTGACCTGAGCAGAAGTCAGACGCTTAACCAACTGGGTTACTCAGGCACCCCTATACTTCGGTTTCTTAAGGAAAGATATATACCATGGTGAAGGAGCCACTATCAGAAATGATACCTTATACATACTGACATGGAAAGACAGCCATGATATGTTCTAAAGTAAAGCAAGCAAGCTGTAGAATAAGGTGTAAAGGAAAATCCCATTTGGGTTAGAAAGGGGAAAAGAGTGTGATATACGTTTGCATGAACAGAGAAAGGAGTGGGGTTGCTGTGTCTCAAACCTCCAGGGGTGGGACTGGAAAGGGAGACTCCAACACTTCTTCATACGCCTGGGTATTAGTTGACTTGTTACATACTACTTTCATAACTTGTAAGACTTTGTTTTTTGCGATTGCAAATTTGGGACTGCTATGCCTACATTTCAGAAGCTCCAGTGTATATACGAGCTTTTCAAATGTCTACTCTCCTAACAAGCCCACTTAGGTTGCTGGGCAGGCTGGGGAAGTGCTTTGCCCTGCAGGAGACCCCCACGGCCTGTTGTGGCTGAGTCCTAATGAGTGAGGGAGCCATGAGCCTGCTCCTGGCCTCATTTCCCCCTCCCCCATGGCAGTTCCTTTGGTCCCCAATATATGGGGCCTTCTTTCCAGAAGGGGGATCAGAGCAGCCAGGCCAACTAGCATTCTTATGAATGAGAGAACCAAAGCCCAGTAGACACTGACTTGCCTAAGGTCACCTACAAACCTGATCGCGAACCCCGACTCAGTCTCTTTTCTTTCTCCCACACTTCAAAACAACATGTACACCCTATGGAGAGTCTGCCCAAAGGAGAAACAGCATCCACCATAAATCCGCTCCAACAGTGCTGCCAGAACAGCTTTTCTTAATCCCCTTCAAGCCTCTGATCCCATGTGTACAAGATGTTAAGACTGTCACTGACTTGCAGTCAGGCAGGATGCCTATCACTTCTATACCTTTATGCTCCTTCAACGTCCCAGGTTGCTCTATAGTATCTATGATTCCTGTTTAAAGGCCAGATAATGTTCTCTGTACTGGATACAAAAAGTTGATTTACCCAGTCCCTATGCTGGACACTGAAGTCACGTTCAAGGTAAGCAACACTACAGGGAACACCATTGGGTATAGAGGCTCTTGTCTTCCTGCTGATTATGTCTTCAGGGCAGATTCTTGGAAGGGGTCTTACTGGGTCAGGAGGGAAGGACACATTAGGGTCCTGGATATACACAAGACAGGAAGGGGGTAGGCTCTGGGGCCAGAGTGCCGGCACGCAGATGCTGGCTCTTCTACTTGCTACGTGGGTGGCCCTCTCTACCCTTGAGTCTTCCCATCTATGAAATCAAGATTAATAAGAGTGTTGAGGTGAGGATCAAATGAGTTTAAACACTTAACAGGTTTAGAACAGAGTAAGCACTCAATGTATGTTAACCATTATTTCTACCTTAATGTTGTTATTATTATTAATTCAATAAAAGTGCATATGCTAGGCTTTCTTTCTTTCTTTCTTTCTTTCTTTCTTTTTTCTTTCTTAAAATGTGTATTTGTTTTTGAGACAGGGAGAGACAGAGCATGAACAGGGGAGGAACAGAGAGAGAGAGGGAGACACAGAATCCGAAGCAGGCTCCAGGCTCTGAGCTGTCGGCACAGAGCCCGACGCGGGGCTCGAACTCACGGACCGTGAGATCGTGACCTGAGCCGAAGTCGGACGCTTAACCGACTGAGCCACCCAGGCGCCCCAACTAGGCACCATTCTTTAGGTGCCTAGTTATCATCTTGACAAACTGCTTTCCAAAAGGGCTTTGCTATGGGGCGCCTGGCTGACTCAGTTGGAGGAGCGTGTGACTCTTGATCCCCCGGTCGTGGGTTCGAGCCCCATGGTAGGTGTAGATATTACTAAAAAAAAAATAAATAAAAACTCAAAAGGGCTTTGCTAATTTGCATTATCACTAGCATGTGCAAGGTGTCAGTTTCAGCATCGGATGTTGTTATTGTTACCACCCACACGCAAAAATGAACAATTTGATGCAAGGTGGTATATCACTCAATTTTTCACATTCTGTTATCTATCTATTTACCTACCTACTTATGACAAGCCAGGAGTTTCAATACTCTTCCAGTATTGATCTCTGTACAGACCACCCTTGTACACTGATGCATGAACTAGCCTTAGAGGGAAGGGGATGGTTTCACAACATAGCACTAAAAATTACCCGAGGCTCAGAGCCATGCAAAATCAACCTATACTCTTTACCTCCAGAAAAATAATATACCAAGGCTGTGGGGATGCTCTGTTTTCTTTCCCATACCCTGTTGTATGGCTTGGTGATTTGGTTAAACCTGGGTATGGGATGGTGGGATGGAAGAGGGGCATGGTATCACTGTTTAGGGCCACCAGTTCCCCTATGAGAGTCAGGGGACAATATGACTATTCAGGCCCCAGATCCCCACTTGTTGGCACAGTCATGAGCTAAAGCACATGAAAGCATTCAGGCCTATTCTTGCAGTTTACTGGTAGGGGAAGTGCCTTGTCTAAGGTCACTCAGCTAATTCATGTCACACTGTGTTCTCGCTGCTGGTAGGGGCTCTGTCCATAGCTTCGCACTCACCATGGCAATGGGGCGGCCAAAGTCCAGAACCCAGTTCTGCAGGGTGAAGTAGAACCAGAGGTCAAAGTGGAAGGGAGCTGTGCCGGCAGCTTCATCAGCCTTGACGGAGCTGTGCCTGGGAAGGAACCAGACAAGAGGGGTCAGCTCTTCTCTCCTCCCATGGGAATCTTCCCCCTGAGATGAGCCACAGAAAGGTATGGGGATTTGAGGGCAAGAGGATTAATTTCTAGAAAATGAGTTTTGCTGGAAATACTGGCTCCGAGGCCAAGGGGGACATGTCCTGGGAATGGATTCCAGCTGTCCTGGAAGCTTAGCTTCTCTGTGATTCAGTAAGGAAACTGCCAAACAGGTATAATAACCATTGGGCATTCTCACCTATAGCATGATGGGGACATCTAATGGGGCAAAGATGCAAATGTAGCTGGAAAATGTGAATCATAATGATGGATGACAATAGCGAACCTTTACTGAACACTTACTATATTCCAGGCACATCATGGCTGTTTGCATGCATTATCTCATTCAACGCTTTTACTCCTCACAGAAACCCTTTGAGGTTGGAATATTACCCCCATTTTACAAGTGGAAAAACTGAGGTGTAAGATGTTAAGTAACTTGCCCGAAGTTATACAGCCAAATATTGGAGCCTAAATGACTAGGCTCCAGAGCTTGTATTTTTAACCTCTACGCCATCATCATGTTCACAATGATTGGGCCACCAGATGGGCATGTGACCTGAGCTGGACCAATCACAGCCCTTCAGGGAGATCAGCCTCCTAGACCATAGACTCAGATCAACAGTCTCTTTCCCTCCTACTTGAACCTGGAGGAGGTGAGGCTAGGGCTGCTGGTGTACCCCATCTCACTAATCCACAGCAAGAGCAGCCAGTGGAGACAAGCTGATGCAAGAGACATGGCAAGAAGTGGAACACCATCTGACAACATATCTTTCGATGCCCATCCCTCCTGCCAAGTCGTTAGCCATCTGTTTTTCACAGATGAGCTGAAGTTCAAGGGCCAGTGCCTATGCCACTTCCTCCAGGAAGGCTTCCTTAATAAGTCTTTTCCCAAAGCCCCACCAACTCCAGTACAGGGAGTGCTTCATCACTAACTCCCTGTCTAGCCATGACCTCATGGGTCTGGAGCTTTGTTCTTATGTACACCCTTAAGAAGACGGATGGCTTTTAAGATTCTCTTCAACTCACCCACCACCCTATCAGCGTCCAAATCCTCCCTGAGACTACTTGCACACCTCCAGTGACAAACAGCCTGCTTCTTCGATGAGTGAAGTGTGAGTTTTATTGCTCTATTTGTGCTGAGAACAGAAGCTGTGTGAATGGTCCATGTTACCCAGCGTTCTTGGCTCAGTTCCTGGTTGATGCTTAGTGATCACTGGTTGATTTTAAACAATCTTGATTACCAGTTACTCATTGTTTTTACTGGCAAACATTAGCTTAGAGGCATCGTGAAGGTTTTTTCCTCTTCTCAGTGCTACTATGGCATCCATAACTTTCTGAGATCCCTTTCGGGCAATTCTAACAATGGTCCGCAGTGGGCTGGTAGAGTAACCCAGAGGCAGAGGGCCAAGCTCTGGGAGATCTCATCATCCTCTGGTGGCAGGTAAGAGGTGGGGTGGGCCTTTCTTGGGTCAACTAAGCCTTCCCCTCTCTTCTACTGAGTGCCCCACCACTTATTTTTTTCAACGTTTATTTATTTTTGGGACAGAGAGAGACAGAGCATGAACGGGGGAGGGGCAGAGAGAGAGGGAGACACAGAATCGGAAACAGGCTCCAGACTCTGAGCCATCAGCCCAGAGCCCGACGCGGGGCTCGAACTCACGGACCGCAAGATCGTGACCTGGCTGAAGTCAGACGCTTAACCGACTGCGCCACCCAGGCGCCCCGCCCCACCACTTATTGAGTGCTGAGTGTGTGCTGTGTTAGGAGCTTCACCTACACCATCTCACTGAATCCTCACAGCAATACCAGGAGGTTGTTCCCCTCGTGTGTTACAGGGCTTAAGTGCTTACTGAAGATCACCCGTGTGGTATGGAGCTACAGCAACTATTCCTTTTGTCGGCCTATTTCCCACTCCAAGCTGCTTCTAGTAAGACATGAGGTTTCCTTAGTCACAGGGAGGGCCAGTGACCTAAGCCAGCCCGGTGGGATGTTTCTAATTAGAGCTGGTGGAAAGAGTCCCTCCCTTTCTGGCACTGGGATGCTAAGGATGCAAATCCAGGGCTATGTGTGACTAAGGGGCGAGCCTTAAAGAACAGCCAGGTGAGAATGAAGCAACCCTGCAGAGAGGACCAGGGGAAAAAGAAGAGGAAAAGCCCTGAGAGTTCTAGGCAACCCCAAGCTAAAGGTTTGGCCACATGAGCCAATACATTCCTTTTTGCTAAGGGTGCTGCCATTCACCCTGGCTTTATGTCACTTGTAACCCATGAGTCCTGAACAGCATAAATTCAAATCTGTGTCTATATGAATTCAAGATCTGTGCTCTAAATAGTTTGCTATCCTGTTTCTATTATAATAAACTATGTGACATATGAGGAGGTCAAGACAGAGAAGGCTCAGTAAGGCCTGGAGCAGTATGCAAAGCTGGCATGAAGGAAGAGAGCCAGGAAGCATGGATGGGTGGATTTAAGTAGGCAGAAAAGCAATAGGAGGGCGAGATCAAAGGCCTGGAGGTGGAAGTGAGAAAGGCACTGCATGGAGTTGAATGCCTGGCTTATTGGTGAAGAGGAAGAGAAGGGAGGGACTGGAGGGGCTTTAGACTGAGCAGATACTCAGAAACTGTGAGGATTCATCTGAGATGGGTCTGAGATGAGAGACTGGCTTAGAGGTCCCCACCTGCCCTTCCCCTTAGTGACTATCAGTCAAGGCCTGAAAAAGCAGATGATGGGAAACTCCAGGTCTGAAGAACTTGCTGGAAGAAAGAGGATAACAGCCCTCAGTGTTTTATTCTGGAAACTTCCAAACTGGGCAGAGTAAGATGTTTGGTACAGAGAAGAAAGGTATTTTGAAAGCCTGGGGAAGCACTTGGGTATGGGTCTCTGTAAGCTGTGGATACCTAACAGATACTAGGGGCTCAGTAATTATTTCCTCCTCTACCTAAGGGGGAACCTCAGTTAATGGGAATCCCTGTCATTAGTCCAGCTGGCTTAGTGGGGCAGGAAAAAAAAGAGCAGACATAGGGCACTCAACTTGGGAATCAAGATTGGTCAGCATCTGATGGTTTTTTTCTGTTGGGACTCTGACCACAGGAAGAAGATCATGGAGAATGAAGGCCATCCTCTTCCCCAGTCCTTGTCCTGGGGATGAGCAACCTCAGGCCTGTCCCAAGTTCCTGACTCCACAGACTTCACAAACTGAGCCCCTGGCCTGTGCCAGCTCTACATCTCAGTCATCAGAAGCTGCTGCTGAGAACACTAGTAAAAGCACAATGGCAGGTAACCCAAGACGAGGATGGCCTTTTCTCTCCTCTACAGCTTTATAAGTCTACCATATGGGGGAACTGATACCATGACAGTTGGGAAACACATCATATACAGTTGAAATATTAAAAGCAGTCAGCATCTGTAGGACTCCCTGGCAGAAAAGGAAGGACTCAGCCAGGGACCCATAAATGGGAACTATAGAGGGACTGCTTTACCATAAAGAATGGTAAAGTACCTGACATGATGGAAAGTTCAAATGAAAAATGAGAAAATGAAGGCAAGTATAAGAGGGGAAAAAAGAAAGGCAATTAGAAACCCCAGGAAAAACAAAAGCAATATAAGAAAGCATATGGTACTGTTAAATATTCCTTGGCTTTGTAGGGAATAATGTTCACATGGCTTAACTAATAAAAATATCGTATACTGATTTTTTTCAGAATTTAGAATCCATCCACACACAAAACATGAACACAATTATGGCTGAAAAACAGCAGGTAAATACCATTAACCTCGAGAACATGAAAGTAAATCTACAGAGGAAAGGAGCTGGGGAAAGGGTAAGAAAAGCTAAACATTAGGGTAGAGGACTAATATTCACCTTTGAAAAAGGAAGCAAGAGATACTGCTTACAGTTGCCCAAAAAGAAATAATGGCATATGCATGTTCCCTGAGGCTAACAAGGGTAACAAAGAGGAAAACTAAAAATAGTTTAAAAACTAAGAATAGATAAAAAGAACCATCTTGTGAATATGGGGGAGGTGTAAGTGAGCCAAATCATAACAGGAAATCGGGAAACATTATCTTAGAAGCTACAATTGATAAACCAAGAAATGGCAGTTGAGCATAGCTTTTAAGAATATAGACTTTAGGGGCGCCTGGGTGGCTCAGTCGGTTAAGTGTCCGACTTCAGCTCAGGTCACGATCTCACGGTCCGTGAGTTTGAGCCCCGCGTCAGGCTCTGGGCTGATGGCTCAGAGCCTGGAGCCTGCTTCTGATTCTGTGTCTCCCTCTCTCTCTGCCTCTCCCCTGTTCATGCTCTGTCTCTCTCTGTCTCAAAAAGAAATAAATGTTAAAAAAAAAAATTTAAAAAAAAATTAAAAAAAAAAAAAAAGAATATAGACTTTAGACTGGGTGGCTCAGTCGGTTAAGCATCCGACTTCGGCTCAGATAATGATCTCACAGTTCATGAGTTGGAGCCCTGCATCGGTCTCTGTGCTGACAATGCAGAGCCTGGAGCCTGCTTCGGAATTCAGTGCTTGTCTTCTCTCTCTGCACCACCCCCCCCACCCACTTACACACACACACACTCTCTCTCTCTCAAAAATAAATAGAACATTAAACAAAAAAAGAACATAGACTTTAGAGAACACCTAGGTTCATATCCCAGCTTTGCCATTAAACAGATTTTGAGCAAGTTACTTAATCTCTCTTGGGCCTCAATGTTCTCACCTGTAAAAAATAGTAGATCCTACACTCTCTCTCTCTCTCAAAAATAAATAGAACATTAAACAAAAAAAGAATATAGACTTTAGAGAACACCTAGGTTCATATCCCAGCTTTGCCATTAAACAGATTTTGAGCAAGTTACTTAATCTCTCTTGGGCCTCAATGTTCTCACCTGTAAAAAATAGTAGATCCTATCTTGAGAGTTGTGGTGGAATTATTATGTGCAAAACTTTAGAGCAGGACCTGGTCTGTGGAAAGTGTTACATAGTATTTGTTAATATCATTTAAAAATATGAATTTAATTCTAGTACAAAGAGCTAAAAGAAGGTTGTCTCTGGTGCAAGGGAAAGGTGGAACACAGAACCATTGATTTTTTACTCTAAGTCCTCCAGTGCTATTTAATGACAGGCATTATTATGTTGATTGCAATACAAAAATTGTCAACAGTACAGGTGGAAGCTGGAATGGGCTACCTTGAAAGGTAGTGAGCACGGTGTCATTAGAGGTATGCAAGCAAAGCATGGATGCAGCAGAGGAAATCCAAGCATCTTAGGAATTGGACAGGATGATGGTACCTACTGTCTTAAACAACAATGATACTGAAAATGGTCCTAGAGGTACCCAAAGATGGTGGCAGAGATACCCTGGAAGTGAGTCAGCCCTCATGCCATCCTCAGGGAACACCCTGCTGGTAGTGAGCTCATCAGGAATGAAGAGGAACATTACCCCTCAGCAGCCAAAGTGGAATAGTAGGAGCAGAAGCCTTAGGTGTACACCCTGGGTCTTGCCACTGAGAAAGATACTGCATATGGAAGCCCCGCACATAAGACAAAGTGGTGATCATATCTGATACCCACACATTGTTCTGATTGGACTTCCACAGTTCAGGGCAGTCAAAGACCCCCAACGTGGAAGGAGATCCAGAACAGAGATGTCCCTCAGTAGCAGGAGAAAGGGCTGCCCTCAGCCAAGTCCCTCAGATTTCTTCCCTCATCCCTAATCATACCACAAACTTCCTATAATTGACTCTGAGCATACTAGTGCTCAAAAACTTTCCATGGCTCCCCTGTGCTTACAGAATAAAGGCTGCATTCTTAACCTGCCATTTAGGGCAGGAACTAGGGTGAGGCAAGTGAGGCACACAGGGCCCAACACTTAAGTAGGCACAGAGTTGCCACAGAGTGAACATCATCTTAAATTTCCTTAAATTGGGAAGTCTAGGCTTTCACCCCAGCCCAGCTGCCAGAAAAGGCCCTTCCCAATCAGTCCACATCTCTTGCCACTCTACACCAGAAAGCTCTGGTGTAGAGCTTTAAGAACTTTAAGAACTTTTCGTCCCTGAGTCACCTACTGAGTACTCTTGAGACCCGGCTCAAGTGCCACTTCCTCCACGCTGCTCTCCGCGATGACCTCTCAGCCCCTTCCGCACTGTGAGCCCCTCCCGGCTTCACCCTACCCACCCCTCCAGTGCCTGCCACAGCACTGGGCACAGCAGAGGCGCTTAATAAAGGCCTGCTCACCGCAAGGAATGTTTCTGGCCTATACGACAGGGTGAAGGCAGAATGGAGGGAAAGACTAAATGGTGGTTTCCGTGCCTCTTCCTCGGCCACTCCTGGTCTCAACTACATAAACCAAGAACTTCTTCCCTTTGGAGAGAGAAGGGAGCAGCACAAGAGTGAGAAAAGCCCTCCCTCATGGAGGAAAGCTTCCACACTTCCCTGTCCCTGGCATTTCCATTCGCACAGTCTTGGGATAAGGAGTGAGCTTCCCGATTAATACCAGAATCCAAGTCCTATTCAGCTTGTAGGGACCCCGAGAACTTGGAAATGGAGCCCGGGGCGGGCAGCTGAGCTGGGGGCAAGGTGAGCGGAGGTGTCTTGTGGCCCGCCGCCCCCCACCTCGAGTCTCTTGGACCCCTGGAGAGGTCTCCCCAGAGCAGCGACTGTCCTCCAGCCGGCCCGGGACCGGGGCACCCCCAGGAAGAGAAAGGGAAGTGGAGACGGGGCCCAGGCGCCAGGGCGCAACGAGGGCAGCCCCCGGGCCGCCCTGGGCTCCTCCAGCGGGGACCCCGCCCCCGGGTCCCGGCTCCCCGCGCCAGCACGCGCCCACCTGGCCTGCAGGAAGGACGCGCCCGGCTGCGCGCCCGCGCCGCCCGCCGCTCCCGGATGCTGCCGCCTCCGCGCCGCTGCCTCCATGGCTGCCCCGCCGGCGGCGGGCGCTGCGGCCCGGCTTTCCAAGTTGGTGAAGCGCTCCCCTGCCCCGGCGGTGGCGACGGCGGACACCCGGCGCGGGGCGGGGCGTGGCGGGCCGGCGGGAGGGCGCTCAGCCCTGGGGGCGCGAGCGGGAGGGGCGGGACCCGGGGCGGGGCCGACGCAGGCGGGGAGGAGGGGAGGGACGCGAGGCGGACGGAGCCAGGAAGGCGGGGCGCGCCCGGACGGGGGTAGGAGGTACGCGACCGAGGTGGCGTCCCCGGAGGAGAGCGGGGTGCAGTGCGGGCCTGCGCGCGCAGCGCGTGTGGCCCTGTGGGGGCTGGGCTTTGCTGGGGACGCCGGCGAGGTCTAGGCGGGAAGCTTTGCCTAGGCTGGCCGAGGCCCGGATACTGGTCTGAGTAGGGTAGGGACCCGGAGAAAGACTCACCAGATCCAGATGCCCCCGGGGGAGGAGGCCAGGCGGAATTTCCCTTGTCCTTGGGGACAGGGACGGCGGGGGACGGAGGGATGTCCTCCCCAACTGCTATGCGCGCCCATCTTTCAAATGGAAGATGTCGCTTTATAAAATGTCACTTCTGTGGCCCGTGACGCTAAGAATTAAATAATGGGCGGGATAAGAGGGTAATACGGAGAGGAGTAGCTAATTGTTTCCAACTTGGGATGGGGTCGGATGAGTTGGTGCAGATTCCAATTCTGGATTTGTCACTCTCTTAGACTTTGTGGCTTTGGAAAAGTCGCTTGCCCTCTCTCCCACTCAAACGTCTATTAACTCCCCGCTGTGAGCAGGGCGCCGTGGGGCCAGAACGCACAAACCTTGCTCTAGTAAGGCTTACATTTGGTGGCTGAAGGGGGCGTTGGTAAATGGTGTGGTGGGGAAAGTACTCAGTGTGGTGGCCGCAGCGACTTGGAAGGGTGGGGTCAGACCAGGCATCTGGCGACTTTGGACTTCTGAGCTGACAGTGAAGTCTGAGCAGGGATGGAGGGAACACAGTGAGTGCGGAAGTGTCTGAGGCAGAGGGATCCGCCAGCCAGGAGGCTCAGCATCCAGAGAGAAGCTGGTGTTTGGAGAACAGAAGGAGGTTCAGTGAGAGCAGCAGAGCAAGAGGAGCTGGCCTGGGGAAGGGCGCAGATGAAGAGGGCCTTTGTCCTGGGAAGGACAGCCTAGGAAGTGGCCCATTATATTTGCATTTTAGTGTTAGGCGGATGAGAGGAGGCAGGACTGGAGACCACCACGGGGAGTATGTGGTGTGCCCGTGTTCTAGTGAGGGGCCTGCTCTGGTAGGAGCCACGGTGGCAAGGAGAGATTTGACAACCTCAGTTGTATGGAGGGTACCATGCGTGTGACTTGGATGTCAGGGGTGAAGAAAGAAGAGTCCAGGCTCTGGCCAGGTTCTGCAGCTGGGTGGATGGTGGAGATGCCCTCTGGGAAGTGGGTTGGAGCAGGTTTAGGGTAAGTGAGACTTCTTCCTTGGACGCATGCTTGAGGTGGGTCGGGAAGGCTGTTGGTCCTGTGGATCTGGAGCTCAGGCCAGATCTGGGAGCATGGCAGACTGACTTGCGAGTCCGAGGAATACAGATGACAGTCAGAACCCAAGAGGCCGCCTGGGGAGATGGCGTCCCTGTGAGAAGAAAGAACAAAGGGCAGATCCCAAGAACAGTCTGCGAGCAGATGGCCTGGGTTTCAATCCCGGTACTGTTCCTAACTTGCCGTGACACTTGGGTGAATTCTTCAACCGCTCCCAGCCTCAGTTTACTCATCTGCAACAAGGAGAATCCTGTTGCATCTACTGCATCGCGGGGTGTGATCATTAAGTGGAGTAGTGCACGTGGAGCACTTGGCCTAGAACCTGGCACTGGTGGGTTGCTTCTTTACTGCAGTCTGCCCCTGGACCTGATGTGTCCTGTGTGACCTGAGGGGTCCCAGCTGTGCCTGTTTCAGTTCCATTTTCCTTCCTGTCTTTTCTGCTGGGAGACTTACCGAGTTTTTATTCCTTCTCGTTTTGATCAGAGCCCATGTCCTATCCTGGCTGTGACTGGTGCCTGCCCCGGGGTCACTTTCCATCAGTCCCATCCTGGGCGCCAGCAGCCCACAGGCTACACCCTGGCGCCCACCGCAGCCCCACTAAAGGGCAGGTTGGCTTTATAGCTTTTCTTCTCTCATTTGCTCCTCACCAGGTCATGAGCAGAGTTGGCAGTGTCCCTGTTTCGCAGCAGAGAAAGCCAGTGTCCTGAGCCGAAGTAGCATCCCCAGGGTCAGCCAATGACAATGCTCAGACTGGATCCCAGATTTAATTTTGGTGAGTCTGATCTTCCTCCTACAGATTGATCTATGTATGTGCTAGCTCTGACCCCAATCTCTTATTCCCTGCTGGCTTTGCAAGCCTGGCTTCAAAGGAAGGGGTATGAAGTGCCTGTGATGTAATATCAGTTTAATAACACCCAGGGTTGGGCTTCCAGCCATTAGAGGATGAGGCTGTGTGGAGGAAGCTTCTCTGGCCCATTTAATCCTCCAATCCCTTAAATACCCACAAATCTATCTCCCGTCTGGAGCCGGCAGCTGCCCCCTGAGTGGAAGGGATCCCAGGCTGACGGGGGGGGGGCCAGGCCTTTCTGAATGAACATGATGAAACCCGCCCCCCTCCCCACCCCAGCCTGGAGGGATTATCAGTCCCTCTCTTTCCTGTCCCATCAGGATTCTAAGAACATCATCTTCATGTGCTCTCAAATTGCATGGACATTTGGGGGCCGAGGGGCAGAGCAAAGTTGGCATCAACCCTTGGGCACTGAGTGGCACACATTTCCAAGGATCTTGCTTGCAACTCTCTGGGGACATGGTTCCTTCACCCAAGAAGGGTGGATGGTCTCAGCCCTTTGAGCTGCCATTCCACTGAAACATGTCCCAATGAACTTTTTAGCTGGGAAGGTCCTTTGGGATTGTCCAGCCCAGTGGCTTCAACTTTTATGTAGCAGATGTTCTCACTCTTTTTCAATTACTGCCATATCGGTTACTTTCTGGTGCGTCACCTAAGGTCCCCTCAGCCACACCTGTCTTCCAGGTGCTTGCCACCTGTTTCATTCCAGCACAAGCCAACTGCACCCACACCCCCTCCGAACTTCTGCTTTCAGAAGTTCAGGGGTGTCGGACACTCCACGGAGTGAAACTTTGACCGACAAAAAACAGGGTTTGGCAGAGAAATCTTTGCTTCCTCTTTCTGGATGAACTGTCCTAAGCTTCACAGAGCCTCTTTAGAGAAGGTCCCACCGGATCTAGCGTAGTTGACGCTCATGGTGGCCAGCTCGGCAAAGCTCTCTGTCCTCGTCTGTCTCGCCCCGTTTTCCTCACTGCAGCTTCCCTGGCTGCATCCCTCTCCCAGTGGCGGCACACACACATATCCTGCCTCGAGCTCTGCTTCTAGGGAACCTGGGCTAAGGCAGCATCTGGCAAGGGGGCCCGGGGTAGAAAGCGGATACAAGTGGAGCCACTCTGAGTGAAGAGAAACAGGGCCCCGGGTGCCATCCCTTTGCCCCCGATACGGTTTCCAAGGTGATGACCCAGGCACCACACAGGGCTCTCTGGCGAGCCTTTGATCTCATCTATTTCTGTCACTCAGCAGCTAAGGCAACTGAAGTCTAAAGTCACACAGCAAGTTAGAAGCAAAGGCAGACCTGCGTCCTGTCTCCACACTCTAAGCCAGCACTCTTTCTTTTAAGTCTATTTAAGAATTTCTGAGGGGTGCCTGGGTGGCTCAATTGGTTAGTCATCCGACCTATGGTTTCCGCTCAGGTCATGATCTCCTGGTTCGTGGGTTCGAGCCCCACATGAGGCTCTGTTCTGGCTGCAGGGAACCTGCTTGGGATTCTCTCTCTCTCTCTGTGTCTCTCTCTCTCTCTCTCAATACATACATACATACATACATAATTAATTAATTAAATATTTAAAAAATGGTTTAAGAACTGTTAGCCCTGAACTTTGTGTTGTCAGACTTTGAAATTTAATCACCTACATGAATGTTACAGAGACCCAGAGCTATTAGTCTTTAGAAAATCTTGGCTTTCTTTTTCTTTTCTTTTTTTTAAGTTAAAAAAAGTTGTTTTAAAGTAATCTCCCTGCCCAATGTGGGGCTCAAATTCATGACCCCGAGATCAAGAATCACATTCTCCACCAACTAAGCCAGTCAGGTACCCTGAATATTTTGACTTTTCAATGTATCTTCATAGGCCTGATCCTTTAAAACTAGGCGAGGGGAACCTGGGTAGCTCAGGCAGTTAAGCATCTGACTCAGGTCATGATCTCATGGCTTGTGAGTTCGAGCCCCGCATTGTGCCCCACATCGTGCTCTGTGCTGACGGCTTAGAGCCTAGAGCCTGTTTCAGATTCTGTGTCTCCCTCCCTCTCTCTCTTTCTCTCTCTCTCTCTCTGCCCCTCCCCCACTCGTGCTGTCTCTTTCTCTCTCAAAAATAAAAAACATTAAAAAAAAAAAAGTAGGCGAGCCATTCACCAAGTGGACCATGTGCTGCCGAAAGTGAGGGCTTTGAAGAGAGAAGACTTAGGTAGGATCTGGCCCCTTCTGGGTGGATTCAGGGCTGTGTGATCCTGGAACAGCCACCCAAGCTCTCTGAGTCTCGGTTTCTTCACCTACAGAATGGGGGTGATCACCACAGCTGCTTTCCAAGGTCTGTGGGAGGCCAAATGAAGGTGATAGAAGGTGGACAACTTGTGATAATCACGCTGGTGGCAAGAAATATGTTTCTTGGGTGGGAAGCTCTGGGAAGGCGGTGCTTATATCCAGAGGAAGCTAAGACCAGAAGCTCAGTCATCTGAAGGACTTCTGGGTCCCCTTGAGCCCCACCAGGGGGGTTCGGTAGCCTGTTCCACATCATAGGAAGGACCTGAATTTCTTTCTGGGCTTTGAACCTGTGGGATTCTCTGTCTCCCCTCTCTCTCTGCCCCTCCCCAGCTCTCTTTCTCTGTCTGTCTCTCTCAAAAATAAATAAATAAACATTAAAAAAATAAAAAATATATTTGAGAGAGAGCATGAGGAAGGGGCAGAGAGAGAGAGAGAATCTGAAGCCAATTCCATGCTGTCAGCACAGAGCCCAACACAGGGCTCGAACCCTCGAACAGTCAGATCATGACTGAGCGAAAGTCAGACGCTCAACTGACTGAGCCACCCAGGTGCCCCCACCTAATTTTTTTTTTTAAATCAGCTTTATTGAGGTACAATTTACACACAATGAAATTCTTGCATTTTAAGCACAATTCAATGCGATTTGTAAGTGTATGTTTTCATGTAACCACCACCATGGTCATGATACAGAATAATCACATCATCTCAGAAAATTCCCTTGTGCCCCTTTGTAGTCACTCCCTCCTGCCACCCCCAACCCCTGAAAACCACTGACCTTCTTTATGTCATTATAGTTTTGTCTTTTCTTTTCTTATGCTTATTTGTTTATTTTTAGAAAGAGAGAGAGCAAGTGGGGGAGGGATACAGAGAGAGGGAGACAGAATCCCAAGCAGGCTGTGTGCCGTTAGTGCAGAGCCTAATGTGGGGCTCGAACCCATGAGCTGTGAGATCGTGACATGAGCTGAAACCAAGGGTCAGTCGCTTAACCAACTGAGCCACCCAGGTGCCCATATAATTTTGTCTTTTCTTAAATTCCATATAAATATAAATCATCTAGCTTTAGTATGATGCTTTTGAGGTTCATTCATATCATATATATCAAGAGTTCCGTTGTTTTTATTATGGAACAGAATTCTATTGTCTGGATGTACCACAGTTTTTTTAATCCGTGTTCCAGTTGAAGGACGTTTGAACTGTTTCCAGTGTGGGGCTATCATGATAAAGCTGCCAGGAACATTCAGGTACAAGTCTTTGCGTGGACAAATGTTTCATTTCTTTAGATAAGTACCTCTTTGGTAAATGGCACGGCTGGGTCATATTGTAAATGCCTAGTTCACTTTATAAGAAACTGCAAACTCTTTCTGAAAGCAGCTGAACTCTGCTTCGCATAGGAGTTCCGAAAGATTACCTTCGGGACTGTAGGAGAGGCAACCACAGCAATATCATCCTAATGATCAATCAAGTGTTGTGTGTTCAACTCCGATGGCCTGGAGGTTCCTCATCCCTGCAGTGTGAGAGGGAAGCTCTAAATTGGGTCACTCACCCCCACCCTCGCTCTCATCCCCACCCCCCTTCCATGATCTTCCTGTGCTGGGCCCTGGCTTGAGTGCCAAGCGTAGAAGCAGGTCAAGGCAGTCTATACATAATGTATGGATTGTCTGGGAATTAAGTTTCCACCTAAAGCAAAAAGCCCTAGTTGCCTGACTTCCAATTAACTATTCATTTGTTTGGCTACAGGATCCCCCATTGAACAATGGGCAAGTCATAATTCTAAATGGACCCAGCAGACAAAGCTGGATCCCATTAACCACAACCAGTTCTCAGTTACCCAGTCAATAAACATTTGTTGGGCTGTACCCGGATAGTGTATACGGAACTAATACTTTTTGCAACCTTACTGTCCCTGCCCAACCACTCCATGGGGATTGTCATTGCTCCTTGACAGATGATTCAATGGATGCTTTTATTTGTGTTTAGAAAGGCATTGGGAGAAAAATCTCAATGGCTTTGTCCTCTTTATAAAAGCTGGGCCGAGATTTTTGTATGGGACCTTATTTCTCTTTGGTCAGGTTCTTACTCTCCGTGACTAGGGTCCGAGAATGCGCATCAGGGGTCTTTAAACCACCTGAAATTGTACGCAACATGTGTTGAGGATATATTTTTTCCTTTCATCAGATCCTCAAAGGCCTCTGGGAAACAGCCACAAGTTTGAATCACTTCTTTCTTAGTTTTTTTTCTGTTGCCAGCAATGGCATCAAAAGTACTCCACTGACTTTAAAGGAGGGTTCAGAGTTAGAATTATCCTTTTAAAAAGTAGCCTGGATCATCTGCTTTTGGCAGTGTGATGCACTAGATTCTCTGAAGGGCTCCCTCCCTAAAAACCAACTGGATCCTGGGGAGTGGGGGAACCCAAAAACTTTTAGTGTATTGTTGGCTATGCAGAGAGTAGGGGAAATCTGCAAGGTCCCTCAGCACTAAAATCAATCAAACCAAACATCCCGGACTTGAGATCAGTAGGGGAGCCTGACTGGAAAGCAAAGGGAAGGGTGGGTGACCCTGAGGGCAAATGCCCATTTCAGCGGTTACTGGGAAGCCTCCCTTGGACGAGTGTCAATGTGGGGGATCTGACTCAAGACTCTGCTTTAGCTCAGGTCTCTAAGGGATTGTGTCTTGTCACTGTCTCCACCTTCTGAGGTCTTCTCTGTGGCACGGAGAAGCAGAAACTACATTTACCAGAACCCTCTGCCCTGTGGCATTCCAGAGGCCCTTGTGAGAGGCTGGGAAGGCAGGTGAAAGGGAGAGGGCACAGTTCTCCAGAGGTGTTGCAGACTGACTTTATGGGCAGACGTGAGCTCACGTCAGCTTCTGGGTGTGCTTGAGAATCCCCAGCAATGTGTGGCAGCTGGAAAGAGTGGGCAGGTGCTTTCAAGAGGCTCCTGAGATTAGAGTGGCCTCAGAGCAAACCTTGAGAGCCACTCACGTGGGAGCTACAGAGGGAAGTTACAGTTGAAGTCCCCTTTCTTTTTACTTCCCTTACCGATCCAATGGTCATATAAACTTCTTTTTCCCTGTATTCAAAACTTAGGTACTTGGTGTGCCAATCATGAATTTATGGACCGTCAGCTCCAAATTCAGTTACCAACACCTCCTGTAGGATAATGGGCAACATTCCTTGAGACAGATTACCTTACAATGAGCATGATAAGTTTTTTTCAGTAGGGGGCGCTGGAAAGACATTAGGGGAGGAAGGGGCTTCTGCTGGTTCTGGAGCTATACCTTTGGAGGGTAGTCTTGATGAGAGGACTTCTAGTGGTGTGGTGTCCCAGAATGCACAGTCTCAGTGAACTTGTAGCCCCTGTCCAGCCTGGTGATCACCTTCCTGTGGCCCTCTCACATGGATAATAGATGCTCTGGGCCTCCATCCAGCCACGGTACCCACACTGCTTCTGTGCACCTGTGTGCCTGTCTACCTGTCCCCTGAGAGAAGCTCATCTGTGTCCCAGGAGGTTACTTCTTGCCTTTCCAGAGACTGAGGACAGGCTGTGACCCAAGCCACCTTGCAGTCTTCTCTGCCATCCAGTGGGCTGCAACCACATCTTCTTTAGTGAGGTCTGAACCTCAGCTTTGGGACGGGTGCCCCCCTTCAAAGTTTGTGTTCCTTGGGTACATTCCCTCAGCCCTCTAGGTTTTTGTATGTCTTATAGTATGAAAATATACATCCACACAAAAACTGGTAAATGAATGCTCGTATCAGCATTCCTCATAATAGCCCAAAGCAGAAGCAGCCCAGATTTCCATCGACTACATTTCCGTCAATTTAGTTAGTAAATAAATAAACAACATGTGGTATATTCATATAATGGACTGTTATTCAGCACAAGAAGGAATGAAGTACTGATACTTGCTACAACATAGGTGAACCTTAGGAACATTATAGAATGTCCAGTATAGGCAACTCTATAGAGACAGAAAATAGATTAGTGGTTTCCGGGGGAGGGGGTGGAGGGAAATTTGTAGTGACTGCCAATCAGGCATGGGATTTCTTTCTTGGGGTGACAGAAATATTCTAGAAGTAGATGGTGGTAATAGTATCACAACTTCTGTGACTGTATTAAACACCAATGAATTGGGGGCACCTGGGTGGCTTAGTCGGTTAAGTGTCCTACTTCAGCTCAGGTCACGACCTCATGGTGCATGAGTTAGAGCCCCGCATAGGGCTTTCTTCTGTCAGCCCAGAGCCTGCTCTGGATCCTCTGTCCTCCTCTCTCTCTGCTCTTCTGCTCGTGCTCGCTTCCTTTCTCTCTCCAAAATAAATAAACATTAAAATTAAAACACACACACACACACACACACACACACACACACACACACACACAGAATGAGGGCGCCTGGTTGGCTCAGTTGATTAAGAGACTGACTTCAGCTCAGGTGATGATCTCATGGTTTGTGAGGCTGAGCCCTACATCAGGCTCGCTGCTGTCAGCGTGGAGTCCACTTTGGGTCCTCTGTCTCTCTCTCTGCCCCTCCTCTGCTTGTGCTTTCTCTCTCTCTCTCTCTTTATCTCTCTTAAGAAATAAATAAACATAAAAAAATTAAAAATAAAAAAACCCACAATGAATTCATCCCAAAGGATGAATCTTATGGCTTGTGAATTATATCTCAATAAGACTGTCATTAAAAAAAAATAAGCAAGGTAAAGAGACTATTGCAAATGTCTAGACATCTCCAAAAAAGAAGCAAATGGAATTTAATTGTTGATATTAAAAATTCAGTGGATAGGCTCAACAACAGATTAAACAGCAGAATAGTGAATTAATGAACTGACATATCTGAGAAAATTACCTCGAATGCCACACACGGAGTCAAGGAGATGAGAAATACGAAGGAAGGGTTAAGAGAAGGGAGGATGGAATGAGGAGGTCTAAAAAATATCCAGTCAGGATGCCAGAAGAAGAGAAAAGGGAGAGTAAAGGAGAAGCAGTATTTGAAAAGCTAATAATGACTACAAATTTCCAGAACTGATGAAAGATGTGAACCTATGGACAGAAGAAACACATACATCAAATAGGTTTAAAAAAAAAAAAAAAGAAAGAAACCCATACCTGGACATATTGTAGAGAAACCACAGAACACTACAGGCAAAGATCTTAAAAGCAGCTAGAGGGGCGCCTGGGTGGCGCAGTCGGTTAAGCGTCCGACTTCAGCCAGGTCACGATCTCACGGTCCGTGAGTTCGAGCCCCGCGTCAGGCTCTGGGCTGATGGCTTGGAGCCTGTTTCCGATTCTGTGTCTCCCTCTCTCTCTGCCCCTCCCCCGTTCATGCTCTGTCTCTCTCTGTCCCAAAAATAAATAAACGTTGAAAAAAAAAATTAAAAAAAAAAAAAGCAGCTAGAGAGGAAAGATAAATTAACTACAAAGAAACAACAATTAAGATGGCAACAGGAACATGAATCTATAAGACAGAAAAACATCTTCAAAGTACAAGAAGATGGAAAATAACCATCAACCCAGAATTGTGTACCCAGCACAATTACCTTTCAAGAATGAGTGTGAAATAGAAACATGAAGGTGTACCAGGGACATTTTTAGGAAAAAAAAACTGAGAATTTTACCATGAACAGACTTTTCTCTAAAACAAGTACATCTAGAAGATGTACTTCAGGAAGAAGGAAAATGATCCCAGAAGGAAGGTCTAAAAATGCAAGAAGAAATTGTGAGCAAAGAAATTAGTAAACATGTAGATAATTGCAAACAAACACTGTCTGCATAAATATAATGAAAGATGATGGTGGTGTATGATATGTGGGCTTGACAAAGGACAGGAACAAAGGCTGGATAATAATGATTCATAGGTGAGGGGAGGGGAGGGGAGGATGATGAGAGTCAGTGAACTTCCTTGTATTTTTCCTGAGAAGGCTCAGGGACTGATTTACTTCAGACTTTGTTAAACGTGCATGGTAAAATTTCAAGGGTAATCACTAAACCCAGAGAAAGTATCACTTCCACACCAGTAGAGGAGAAGACAGAATAAGAAAGAAAAAAACCCAACAGCTCAATTTAGCAGAAAAAAAAGGGGGGGGGGCAGAAAAGTTTAGAAAAGAACAAATAGAAAGTAAAATGATGGTAGAAATGAAAATACCATCAGTAACCACTGGAAGTATAAGTAGACTAAACCACCTATTAAAAGACTGATTCTCAGACCTACACTTAAAAAAATTTAGACACACCTAGGGGTCCCTGGCTGACTCAATGGGTACAGCATATGACTCTTGATCCCAGGGTTGTGAGTTCAAGCCCCACATTGGGCATATAACTCACCTAAACAAACAAACAAACTTAGACACACTTAAAGTCAAAGGACACAGAAAGGATGAAGATAAAATGACTGAAAAAGATATACCAGCCATATACTAAGTAAAAGATAGCAGGTGTAATTATATTGATTTTAGACAAAATGGAATATAAGGCAAAAAGTATTACTAGGGCCTTTCATCATTATGATGATAAAAGGTTTACATCATTAGGAAGATATAACAGTTCTAAAGTTGTGGGTACCTATTAAAATAGCACCCAAATATATAAAATAAAAATTTATAAAACTATGGAGAGAAATTGAGTAATCCGCTAACAGAGTGGGAGATTTCAGTACAATGCTTTCAATTATTGATAGGTCAGGAAAGATTTGAGTAACATAGCCAAGCAGCCCAACTTAGTGGATGTTTACAAATTACTCTGCATCCATGCATCAAGGAATAGACATTATTTTCAAGTACACACGGAACATTTCTTAATTTTTTAAAAATGTTTTTATTTATTTTTGAGAGAGAGAGACAGAGAGACAGAGAGAGACAGGGTAAGGGGTGCAGAGAGACAGGGAGACACAGAATCTGAAGTAGGCTCCAGGCTCTGTGCTGACAACCAGGGCTAGAACTCACGAACCGTGAGATCGTGACCTGAGCTGAAGTCGGACATTTAGCCAACTGAGCCACCCAGGCACTGCCACACGGAACATTTCTAAAAATTGACCACATAAAAGACCATAAAGGTAGTTTCAACACATTCAAGTCATGTGGCTTACATAAACCACATTTTATGACCTATGATCATAGATCTATGTTATGCAATTAAACTAGAAGTCTGCAACAGAAAGAAAAGTGACACCCCTCCGCCCAGTTTTGGAAATTAATTAGAAAGTGCACCTCTAAATAATTTATGAGTCAAGTAAGAATTCATCATAGAAATTGAACATTGCATAGAGACAACAATATGATATGTGATAAAAATTCTACATATCAAAACTGGTAGATGTGGCAAAAAGGGTAAGCATAGGGAAATTTATAGTTTTAGATACTTACATTAGGAAAAAAAACCCTGAAAATTAGTGAGCTAGAGGAAAGAGGAGAGGAAGGGAAAGAAAGGAAAGAGGAGGGGCACCTGGGTGGTTCAGTCAGTTGAGCATCTGACTCTTGATTTCGGCTCAGGTCATGATCTCCCGGTTCATGGGTTTGAGCCCTGTGTTGGGCTCTGCACTGTCCATGCAGAGCCTTCTTGGAGTTCTCGCTCTTCTCCTCACTCTGCTGCTCCCCCCACTAATGCGCACTCTCTCTTTCTGAATAAGAAAAGAAAGGAAAGAGGAAAAGAGAAAAGAAAAAAAACCCCAGTAGAATAAACTCAAAGCACAAGGAAAAAATAAAGATAAGAGCAAAAATTAATGCCAGGGACAGCAAATGTACAATAGAGATGATCAATAAGCCAATGCCAGATAAAATAGACCCTCTGGAAAGATTCAGTCAGAAAGAGGGTAGTAGCATGCAAAAGTAGGCAGTAATTGAAATAAAGAACAGAAGAAAGCGACAAATACAGACGAAGTTAAAAACATAAGATGAACATATCACGGATAACATTGGATCAGTGAATTCGAAAACTTACTAGAAAGGGAAACATTTCTATATTTTATTTTTTTTAAGTTTTATTTATTTCAGTAATCTCTATGCCCAACATGGGGCTCGAACTCACAACTCCGAGATCAAGAGTTGCACACTTCTCCTACTGGGCAGCCAGGCACCCCGAAAGGGAAACAATTCTAGAAAAATATAATTTGTCAAAGAAGTAACAAGAGAAGCTGAGTTTCCAATGGTATTAAAGAAATTGAATCAGCAGCTTTAAAAAAGAAGAAGAAGAAGAAGAAGAAGAAGAAGAAGAAGAAGAAGCAGCAGCAGCAGCAGCAGCAGCAGCAGCAGCTTAGCTGGTTTTTAGGCAATTCCTAGCAGGTTTTCATAGGATAAATTACTCTAATTTTATAACAACTCTTACAAAGACTATCAAAAGAAGCAATACTCCCCAACTCAAATGAGGTTAGTACAACCTTGAAATAGAATCAATGAAGGACTGTATGAGAAAGAAAATAACGGACCAGAATCCCTCCTGAACATAGACGGAAATGTTATAAACAAAATATTAGCAAATCAAGTCCACCAGTGTATGATAAAGATAATTCATCATGACTAAGCTGGATTTATCCCAAGAATATTAGGATGATTTAACCTAAAAACTCGTGACTTTAATTCACCACGTTAATGGCTTAAAGGAAAAGTTATATGATTATCTATCCCAGTGGATGTAGTAAAGGCGTTCAGTAAAAGTCAACATCCAATCATGCAAAAAGCTCTTAGTAAAACAGGAATAAAACGAAACTTCCTAACATTCAAAGGTTGTCTTTTCTAAAAAAGCCTACAATAGTCATTACTCTTAATAGTGAATCATTGAAAGCTACTGTTCCTTTTAGAGCAGAACAAGACATCTGCTCAATAGGGCAAGTATAGAACAGATATAAGGAGAAAGACGGAAATAATACGGTCATTATTTGCGGCTAATGTATTGCATACGTAGCAAACTAAAAGAATCCACAAATTAGATTATTTGAATTAACTCTTAGAATTGTACATTGGTACAACTGTGAGAGACACTTTGGCAATATTTTGTAAAGTTGAACTAAATATATGACACAGAGATTCTTGCACATGCATAAGAATATTCATTGGCGTACTGTTTACAACAGCAAAACAATTGGAGACCACCAAATGGCCACTGACAGGAGAATGTATAAATCAAAAAGCGATATATTCATATAGTGAAATGAACTACAGCTACATACATAACCTGGTCAAATACAATGTATGAAGAAGGCAAGTTGCAGAAAACTACATAAAGTCATGATACCACAGAGGCGCCTGGGTGACTAAGTCAGTTGAGTGTCTGACTCTTGATTTCAGCTCAGGTCCTGATCTCATGATTTGTGGGTTCGAGCCCCACACTGGGCTCTTTGCTGACAGTGTGGAACCTACTTGGGATTCTCTCTATCCCTCCCTCTCTGCCCTTCCCCCTGCCTCAAAATAAATAAGTTTATTACTTACAAAATAAGTTTATTACTTAAAAAAAAAGTCATGTTTCCACATTTATAAAGCTCAAACAAGTAAACTAAAAAATATTTTGTTTAGGGATGCATACACATATGATAAAGCTACATATTTTTAAAAATGAAAAAAAATGGTCAACATAAAATTCAAGCTAGTGTTACCTCTGGTTAGGAGGCAGGGCAAGATAGGAAAGAGGCGTACAGGTGGATGCATCAAGAGATAATGTTCTTCACTTGAACAGTGGGTCTCCAGGAGTTTATTTTATGCTGCATTTACTCTTTTGATGTATCAAATACTAGACATGAAGCTTTTTATAGAGTGGCCTGTAGTTACCCTCTTTCACCACTACATGACAGGCTAGTCCGTCAGTGAAGTACCTCCTAAAAGGAGAAGGCTGGTCAAGACGGAAACACTACCTCAAGGCAGCGTTCTTGCGGCAACTACCCTACAGGGTGATTCTCAGAGTGTTTACACACACAACCAGGATAGCGCAGGTGCACAGAACTCTGGCTAGCGTCTTGAGGCGAGGTGGCCAGGTTTTGTTTTTTCCTTTCTTTTTGCCTGGTTATGTAACCGTTTTTGCAAAGTTAAAAGTGTGTCTGCTTGAATGTTGATTTTGATTTCTCAGAATTTTCCAATACTTCCCAAGGCGTTCATCCCTAAATTAACAATATGGAGCATGAGATCAACTACTTGGCCTCCTTCATGGCAACTGACACATCTAACTGCCCCTTCTATGTTTATTGATCGGTGGCTATGTTTCTCAGTACCGGCATTAGAACCACTGTGTAATGAATTTCCGGATGGCACTGTTATATACAGGGATATTTAAATTTTCATTAACAGTGTTAAAATAGCAACGTAATGGTCATCGAAAACACTCACAGGAATGCTGGTGCCTCACAGCTTCTTCATGTGATGTAACTGACAAATGTTGGTAGATGTTTGTTTCAGCGGCCAATGTTATGCCACCAGGGGCAACAGCACACATGGTACCCCAGCCACCTCCTACTTCTGTTTTCATTCTCCAGACCTGCTCTGTCCACTACATTAGCCACTGGCCACACATGTGGCAGTTGAGTGCTTGGAATGCAACGTGCCTTAAGTGTAAAATAGCTCTGAAGTTTGAGGACTTGGTATAAAAAAAAAAAAGTTGAGTGCCTGTTAATAATTGTTCATAGTGATTACCTGCGGAAATTATTATGTTTTAGATATGTTAAGTAAAATGTACTATTGAAATTAATTTCATCTGTTTCCTTTTACTTTTTTTATGTTTGTTTATTTTTGAGAGAGAAGGAAAGAGAGCACGTGAGCGAGGCGGGCAGTGGGGAGAGGGAGACACAGAATCCAAGGCTCTGAGCTGTCAGCATAGAGCAGGGCTCGAACTCGTGAACTGCGAGATCATGACCTGAGCCGAAGTCGGTGGCTCAATGGACTGAGCCACCCAGTCGCCCCTCCTTTTACGTTTTCATGTGGTTACTAGAAATTTTGAAATGACGTACTATGTAGCTCATACTGTTATTTCCACTGGACAGCACTACTTGAGATTCTGCCACCAATACTTGTGATCCCTGCATAGAGCCAGCTTCATGGTTTGTGGCCATAGCGGTAGCCCTGCTCTGTGACTGCTGCCACCTTCGCCAAGGGCGAAGGGTCCTGGGCAGGGTCGTGGGGAGGGGCAGGGCGGGGTGCGGTGGGGGCCATCCATTCCCGGGGCTGACAGCGCCGGGTCTCTTGTCCGTATTCCTACCCAGGGACGGAGCGCAACTGGCGCCCCACGGAGGTGACGGTACCGTTGGGAGTTGCCTGTCTGCCTGGTTTGGGCAGTGGGCCTTAGGAAGGCGAGACAACTGGCCGGACTCTCTCCAGACTCGGCCAGGGTGTGGCACCGTCATTGGCCGCTGGCGGGAGCATGCAGGTCTGGGCTGGAAAAGAAAGCATGCCCTAGTCTGGCTTTGAGCTTAGGGGGAAGGTGAGGTGGGGGTGGTGGTGGGGGGGGTCTTCCCCCTCCCCAACCTGCCTCAGGTTTTCTTGTGTTTGTCTCTTCTGGACTGCTCACGGCACTCCCTAGAGATAAGCCACACCATGAAAATTGTGCAATTTCTGATTCCACATGCGAATTAAATACTATGATATTTGCATCTACAACTGGCACTACACAGGGGCACCTGGGTGGCTCAGGTGGTTAAGCACCGGACTTCGGCTCAGGTCATGATCTCACCGTTCCTGAGCCCGAGTCCCTATGGGGTGAGCTGGAGCCCCGCTTCCAGTGAACACAAGCCCCACTTCTGTGGGATTCTCTCTCTTGCTGACTTGCTCCCCCACCAAAAAAACATAAAACAACAACAAAAAACCCCAAAACTGGCACAGCACAATACAAAGAATGGTAAAATTCATGCTAATAATTTAAACCATAAAGTTTTCTTTACATTTTTAAATGGTGGAAAAAAGTTTTTAATTTGTAATTGGAAACACCGTATCACATGACATTTACCATCTTAACCATTTTAATTGTACAGCTCAGTAGTGGTATAACACATTCATGTTGTGCAACCAGTGTCTCCAATTTTAGTGTGTGTGCTGTGGGAGCAAGCACTGTGAGATGAGGCCCGGACGTTTTTCATCTTGCAAAACTGGAACTCCATACTCATCAAACACTACCTTTCTTCCATTTTTTCCTCCTGCCAGGCATGGCAACCACCGTCCTGCTTTCTGTTTCCATGAGTTTGACTGAAGTCGTATTGCATTTGTCTTTTTGTGACTGGCTGTGTCACTTAGCATAATGTTCTTAAGGATCATCTACGTAGTGGCATGTGTCAGAATGTCCTTCCTTGTTAATATCGAACAACTTTCCACTGTATGTATATATACCACATGTTCCTTATCCATTCACCCATCCAGGAACATTTGTGTTACTTCCACCTTGCGGCTACTGTGGATAACGTTGCTATGAACATGGGTGTACAAATATCTCTTTCCAAATTTTGGCTAAAGTAAGCAAGGCTGCAATTCATATCTTTGTACATGATCACTTTGTGCACGTGTGTGTATCTATAGGTTACGCTCTTAAAGGTAAAATGTTGGGTCAAGGGAAATGTACATTTTATAATTTGTTAAATATTGCCAAACTGCTGTCCATAGAGATTGCACCATTTTGCACAGCCTTTGTGTGTTTTCAAACTTTGATCTTTGACAATATGATAGATTAGAAATGGAATTTCTGTCAATAAAAATGAGTGGAAGCATGTAAAATATGTTTAAGTCCAGGAGTTTGTAATGACACCATAAAAACTCCCCAAATTTTAGGGGCACCTGGGTAGCTCAGTCAGTTAAATGTTGGACTCTTGATTTCAGCTCAGGTCATGATCTCACAGTTTGTGAGTCCGAGCCCCACATCAGCCTCTGCACTGACAGCGTGGAGCCTGCTTGGGATTCTCTCTCTCCCTCTCTCTCTGCCCCTCCCCTGCTCCTGGTCTCTCTCTCTCTCTCAAAAATAAATAAATAAACATTAAAAAAAAAAAGCCTCCCACAGTTTCAAAATTCAGCTTTAAAGGATACTAAGGAAACAATTCACTGTTTTGAAAACAGATGAAAACAAAAGGAATCAAATGTGACCTGCCTTTTCTTTTTTTAAAAAAATTTTTTAACGTGCATTTATTTTTGAGAGACAGAGACAGAGTACAAGCCAGGGAGGGGCAGAGAAAGAGGGAAACACAGAATCTGAAGCAGGCTTCAGGCTCTGAGCTGTCAGCACAGAGCCTAACGCAGGACTCAAGCTCATGAACAGTGAGATCATGACCTGAGCCAAAGTCAGATGCTTAATTGACTGAGCCACCCAGGTGCCCCCTGCCTTTTCTATGTAAACTGTATATCAGGATAGCCAAATAGTCGATGAGAGGAAATTTCTCTTTATAAAAGTATTCTCATTGTTAAATGGAGAAGGAACAATGTAACCATTGAAAATACCCACAAAGATAATGATCACCAAAGATTGCAAAAGAGAGACAAAGTGAGAAAGAGATAGCTAGACATCGTGGTCCCCCAATATGAGATCATTGCTCTACCTCTGAACTCTACTTACCTAACATCTAAACTTGAATCTTGTAATGCCCGAAGTTCCGAAGCCTCCCACAAAAGACCACCAGAGTCATAAGTCAAAGCCAAGCAGCAAGGGTCGTTTAGTGCAGGTTCGAACCTGGACCTCCGCGCACTCGTCGCCGGTGACGCTAAGAGGCCTCGATCAGGGTTGGTACAGCGTTTTTATGGACAGGGACAAAGAGCACAGGGGAGGTTTCAAAATATGAGGGCCTGATTAGTTGGTTTTAAAGTAAGGTCATTTGTCGTTCTCTGATTGGGCATCCTTTGTCTGTTCTTTGGCGGGAAGGCTTTGTCCGTTACTTGTGGCGGGAGGAAAAAGGGGAAAGGGGAATGGGGGTAGAGGAGGAATGTGTTGAGCAAGCAAGTTTACAGAAGCAAGAAATGCCGGTTAGTTCATGTACAATCACTTATTCTATTACATACCAGACTACATGTAGGAAGTTTCACAACTTACTCTATTACATAGTGAGTTACATTCAGGAAAGGGTTCACAACGCTCGTAGCAAACAGCAAGCAAGACAGACTACTCAGCAATTGTATTTTTTATCAAAGATCCATAATAAGCAGAAAAGAGAACTTTAGCTTTAAACTAAGGCAGGGCTGTCATTTGGATTTAAAGCTGTTCTTTTCATTCCCTCCTTTTTCTTGTGCCTAAAGAGCCAATCTTGGATCTTTAGTTTTCTATTTGTAATGTCTCGAGCGGTTGGTATTGAGTTCGTAAGACCATTAATTGTATAGCATTGAACCTGTCTTGGACAAAATTAATAATTTTGTTTATGATGCAGGGGCCTAATGTGAGAGTGAGAAGTAGAATGGCCAGAGGCCCGAGTAAAGCGGAGAGCAGGGTAGTTAACCAAGGGGACGTATTGAACCAGGATTCAAACCATCCTGCCTCCTGTTCTCTTTCTTTTTTTCGTTTATTTAGCCCTTCTCGGACCTTGGCCATAGAATCTCTTACTATTCCTGTGTGGTCAGCATAGAAGCAACACTCTTCTCCTAGTGCTGCACAGAGACCACCTTGCTGTAGGAACAGCAGGTCTAATCCTCTCCTGTTTTGTAAAACTACTTCTGAGAGGGAGGTTAGGGACTTTTCAAGCGAAGTGATGGCAGTCTCTATTTTTTCTATATCTCTGTCAACCGCTTCCCTAAGTATACTAAATCCCTTGTTTTGTATTGTTAAGGCAGAGATCCCTGTCCCGGTTCCGATGGCCCCGAGTCCAAATATGGTGGCCAGAGTTAGAGCCCCTGCAGTAATGAGTTCTCTCTTAGTCACTCTTTTGGGTGCTATCCACATCTGGTCTACATACTCAGTTGTGTGGTATATGATTTTTGGGAACACAATTACCATTACACAGAATTCTGACTGATTGAACATATCTTTATAGAGGCAAGGAGTTAATCCCGCATGAGAACAAAGCCACCATGAGTTATCTGGTGGAATAATCCAATTTTCTGAAGTATTGAATATACTTCTGTTATTTATGCATAAGTGGCTATATTTTGTTGGCACTGTTCCTATACATGTCCCATTTCCTGTAAGTACTGGTAGTGTGAGGCCGGGTCTTCTTGGTCCCCAATCGCAAGAGTCTGAGTTGTTTGCGGTGCTATAGTTTCCTACTACTGCTACTGATTCGTTAAATGGAGGTTGTATAGAATAGCATAGCCAACAAGCTTCTGTCTCCTTAGGGTTAGTATGGTTTAAGGCCTGGTAAGTGGAATTTATCATTGCCCATAAGGGGTCATTTTTTTTTTTAAATTTTTTTTTCAACGTTTATTTATTTTTGGGACAGAGAGAGACCGAGCGTGAACAGGGGAGGGGCAGAGAGAGAGGGAGACACAGAATCGGAAACAGGCTCCAGGCTCTGAGCCATCAGCCCAGAGCCTGACGCGGGGCTCGAACTCACGGACCGCGAGATCGTGACCTGGCTGAAGTCGGACGCTCAACCGACTGCGCCACCCAGGCGCCCCTAAGGGGTCATTTTTAAATGGGGATTGAATTTTTGACGAGCCCCCAGGGTTAACGGAGGGGTTGTGGGAAGGGGTTTTATTTTTTTGAAGTAGTCCTGACTATAGGGACTGCTTGAGTGGTCGGAGAATTGGGAGGATTAGCGCTCTTATCTGTGGGCCGTTGGGTAGGGTCAGGCTTATTCGGGGGCCCTACCAGTTGGTTTGGCCCTACTAGGGTTGGTAGAGTCTTGGGTTCTGCCTTCAGTTTTATCTGAATAACAGTTGCATAGTAGGGTGGTCCCCGATATAAATAGATTCCCCAATTAAGCCCAGTGGTCCATCTAGTATCTTTTTTCCCGTCTTCTAGAAATTTAATGCGGATAAGGTTACAGGGACCTGTTCCAAAATATTGACCTGCTAGCTTGCGTTTGGGGCAGGGGCTAGCAAATGTCATGTCAATATAATGGGGGTTTACTTTCCATTTGGAGTTCCCATCATTGGAAGTGATGCAACTCCAGGACTTACAGTAGTACTTTAAAATTCCTCCACATGTGGTGTCAGCGTTCTGTCCGAACCCTGGGCATGCATAGAATCCCTTCTGGCTTAGAGCTCCTCGTTCCCCAGGTATGCTGGGGAGTAATCCCATGGAGACAGCTACATCCTCTAGGTTGAAAAATAGGTCGGGCCACCAAGAATTTAAGGGGGTATCTGGTTTTGTGGTGGTATTATAGACTTCATGAGTTTCTAAATTAGTAATTTCCCACGTTAAGGTATAGAGTATATGAGGGTTGCCCGCAATACTTATCAGTCCGTAGGAAGTGAGTTGGAGTATGCTGATGAATGTTCCTTTTGTCATTATGGGTCAGGAGCCGGTCTGGGTCTTCGGCACAGAGTTAATTTTAAAGGATGGGTCTTACTCTGGTCAACTGTCCAGGCAGTGTTGGCTTCCGGGACGAAGTCTTCTCGAACTGCAAAGGGATCAGCTGGTCGGACGTGGGTGTAATGGATCCAGGCAGCAATCTCGTCGACTTTGAGAGTGGTGGGCATAGTCAGGATCACAATGTAAGGTCCCTTCCACCGTGGTTGGAGGGTCTTTTGCTTGTGTCTCCGCACGTACACCCAATCTCCGGGTCAGTAGTGATGCGGCTCAGGAGGGGGCCCGTTCTCATAAATGGCTCTCAATCTGGGCCAAACTTCCTGGTGGGTGTGCTGGAGTTCCCTCAAGGAAATAAGAAGTTTATGATCATCAAATTCAGTTAACACATTAGACTGTAGGTTGGGAATTATGGGGGGGGGGGAAACTCCATACATGATTTCAAAGGGGGTTAATCACAGCTTGTAAGGGGAGTTCTGCACCCTGAACAGAGCGTAGGGGAGTAAGACTACCCAGTTAGCGCCAGTCTCCATGGTCAATTTGGTTAGGGTCTCTTTTAGGGTTCTATTCATTCTTTCTACCTGTCCTGATCTTTGGGGTCTATATGCACAATGTAGTTTCCAATCGGCCCCAATAAACTGTGCTATCCCTTGTATTACCTTTGAAACGAACGCTGGTCCGTTGTCTGATCCTATTAGGGTAGGGAATCCGTACCTGGGCATGATGTCTTCCAACATTTTCTTTGCTACTACCTGCGCAGTCTCATGTTTGGTCGGGAAGGCCTCTGTCCATCCTGAAAAGGTATCCATAAACACTAGCAAATATTTATATCCATATTTTCCAGGCTTTACCTCGGTGAAGTCTACTTCCCAATAGGCTCCCGGCCTGGTTCTGCGGGTTCTGGAGCCAGGGTTTTTCCCGTGGTTGGTGGCATTAGTTAGTTGGCAAGCTTTACAGCTAGTAACTATCTGTTCAATTTTTGTCCTGGAGTCTCTAATGGTGATCCTAGCATGTCTTATTAAGTCTTGCATTTTTCTTGTGCCCATATGAGTGGCTCGGTGCATCTTGGATAAGACTTTATTTCCCATTTCTTCTGGGAGGATTATGCTACAGTCTGCTGCTCTCCACCAGCCGTTAAGGCACTGAGCTAAAGGTAATTTTTGGATCCAGTTTAGGTCTTCTTCAGTGTAGGCGGGATTTTCTGGTGAACTAGCTGAACCGGGGTCTGGTAGGGTGGTCATTAAAGCACCGTCCACCTGTAAGGCCGCCTCTCGGGCCACCTGGTCAGCCAAACTATTTCCTCTAGCCACCGGTGTGATCGGTTTTTGGTGGCCTGGGCAATGTATGATGGCTAGTCGTTTAGGCAGCCAGAGTGCCTTTAAAAGAGCCAATATTTCTTCTTTGTTTTTGATAGTTTTCCCCTCTGCAGTTAACAGTCCCCTCTCTCTGTATATAGCTCCATGTATGTGGGCCGTAGCAAAAGCATATCTGCTATCGGTATACACGTTTAGTCTCTTGCCTTTTCCCAAAGTCAGTGCCTTGGTTAAGGCCACAAGTTCAGCCCGTTGGGCAGAGGTGTCAGCTGGCAAAGGCTCCGCCCAAACAGTCTCAGTTTCAGTTGTGACTGCTGCCCCCACGTACCTTTGACCCTGATGTACAAAGCTGCTGCCGTCAGTGAACCAGGTAACCTCGGTGTCTGGTAGAGGGTGATCCTGTAAATCTTCCCGAACTCCATGAACCTGTGCCAATATCTCAGCGCAGTCATGGAGGGGGGTATCTAAGTCCGGGTCTGGTAACAGGGAGGCAGGGTTTAGTGTTCGGAGGGGGGGGGGAGCATACATGATTCTGAGGGGATTTAATAATAGTCCCTGGTAGTGAACCAGTCGGGCGTTACTTATCTATCGGTCAGGAGTTTGTTTGAGGACTCCCTCGATGGCATGAGGGGTTGTAACATGTAACTCCTGTCCCATAGTTAACTTATCAGCATCCTTTACCATTAGAGCTGTAGCAGCGATCATATGGAGGCAAGGGGGCCAGCCAGCCGCTACTGGGTCTAGTCTTTTTGAAAGATAGGCAATGGGCCTGGGCCATGGACCAAGGAGTTGCATCAGCACTGCTTTGGCTACCCCCTTGTTTTCATCTACAAAGAGATGAAAGGGTTTGGAGACATTGGGGAGCCCTAAGGCTGGCGCTGACAACAGGGCGAGTTTAATTTGTTGGAAAGCCTGCTCAGTTTCCTCTGTCCACTCGAAGGGCGCCTGTTCTCGGGTGACCAGGTAAAGAGGCTTAGCCATCTCGGCGAACCGAGATATCCACAAGCGGCAGAACCCGGCCGATCCCAGGAATTCTCTCACCTGCCTTCGCGTTGTGGGTCGGGGGATGCGGAAGACGGTTTCCTTCCGTGCATCAGTGAGCCACCGCTGGCCTTCTCTTAACAGGTACCCCAAGTAAGTTACCTCGGACCCAGATCCTCGTGAAGTGCCTCATCGAACAAGGTGGGTGAGTTTTTAAATCCTTGGGGGAGCCGGGTCCAGGTGAGTTGCCCATTTATGCCCCTCTCAGGGTCGGACCACTCGAAGGCGAAGAGCTCTTGGCTTTTGGGGGCCAGAGGCAGGCTGAAAAAAGCATCTTTTAAATCAAGGACAGTATACCATTATCTTTCTGGGCTGAGGGCACTTAGGAGGGTATAGGGGCTGGGCACTGTTCGGTGTATGTCTATGACTTGGCGGTTAACTTCTCTTAGATCTTGTACTGGACGGTAGTCCGCACTGTTAGGTTTTCGTACAGGCAGCAGGAGGGTGTTCCAGGCTAAATGGCAGGGACGCAAGATGCCTAAGTCTAGGAGGCGACGGATATGTGGCGTGATGCCACTTCTGGCCTCCATTGACATCGCGTACTGTCAGACCCGAACTGGATCTGCCCCCGGTTTCAGCTCTATGAATAGAGCTGGGCGATGTTTAGCCAACCCCATACCCCCGGTTTCAGCCCATGCTTCTGGGAACTGCTGGAGCCAGGGCTCTATGTTTTGACTTTGTGAGGGTGGCTCCTGATGGAGTTGATATTCATCTTCTAATCTTAGAGTAAGTACGGTCATGGGTTGGTTGTGAGGGCCAGTCACTTGGGGGCCCCCTGGCGTAAAATGAATCTGGGCCCCCACGTTAGTGAGTCTCTTCCTAATAAGGGGCATGGGCTGTCGGGGATGACTAGGAAGGAATGGGTGACCTTTCCATTTCCTAGGTCCACAGTCCTCTGGGTGGTCCAGGGATATTTTTTTATTCCAGTAGCCCCTTGGACCCAGGAAGATTTTTCAGAAATTTTTCCATGGGGTCTGATCAAGACCGATTGTGCCCCTGTGTCGACTAGGAATTGAACTGCGTTCCCCTCCACTTGTAGCGTTACCCTAGGTTCGGGGAGGGGATCCGAACCCCGTCCCCCCTTTTCTGCATCTTGAGTGAAGAGGGCAGGTGTGGTTTTTGGCTGCCACGGTTTTTGATCATGACGTGGCTTTTTCTTTTTAGGGCATTCTCGGGCCCAATGGCCTTTTTCTTTGCAATAGGCACATTGGTCCTTATCTAGGGGCTTTTGTTTATCCAGGGGATTTTGGACAACAGCGGCCAGGACTTTGGTCATTTTCTCGGTAGCTTTAAGTTGCCTGTCCTCTGGAGTCTCTCTATTATTATAGACACGCTGGGCAATGCGGAGTAAGTCCTGAATCTGTTTTCCCTCCAGGTCCTCTAGTTTCTGGAGTTTCTTTTTAATATCAGTGGCTGCCTGATTTACAAAGGCCATTACAACAGCAGCTTGATTTTCGGGGGCCTCGGGGTTCATGGGGGTATACTGTCTGAAGGTTTCCATTAATCTTTCTAAATAAGTGGCAGGGCTCTCTGTCTTACCTTGTATTACTGCATATACCTTAGCCAAATTAGTGGGCTTGCGTGCAGCAGTCCGGAGACCCGCCATTAGAGTCTGGCGATAAATGCGTAGCCGCCCCCTACCTTCTGCCGTGTTGTAGTCCTAGTCATCCTGTGGGGGTCGAGTCAAGGGAAAAGCTGCATTAATGAGATTAAGGTTAGCAGTGAGGTTGGCCATCGTCTCCAGGAACCAGCTTTCTTGCTTCCAATTGAATTCTCTCTCACTCCTCGGTGGTGAAAAGGATTCGGAGGAGCTGCTGACAATCATCCCAGGTGGGTTGGTGGGTAAACATAATGCTGTCCAGGAGAGCTATTAAATCTTTAGGGTTATCAGAAAATCGGGCATTCTGGGTTTTCCAGTTATATAGGTCACTGGTGGAGAAGGGCCAGTATTGAAGTCGGGGGTTCCCCGTATCATCGGGAGGCCCTATTTCCCGTAAGGGTAAAGCTACGGTGGAGTCAGGAAGATGGAGTCCTGGCTCATGTGGGGCCCGCCTACCGGTGCGTCCAGCTGGCCCTTGGACTTCACCCCCACTAGGCATAGGCGCGGGTTGAGCTTCCCTATTCTCTAGTTCTTCTATTGGCTGGGCTAAGGGAGGTTCTGCTGGCGCAGGGGGAATAGGGTCGGGGGCAGGGATGGGGGCAGCTTGAGGAATAAGGGGGGGAATCTGGTAAGGGGGAGGGTCAAGGGAAAGTAAATCTTGGCTGTCGAGGAGAACAGGGGGTGCAGTTGGAGTTGGCGGCTTGGGAGAGTTGATAGGTTTAGCCGCTAGGATTTGGCATGACCCTGCTGTTAAGAAAGAGGCCATCCAAGGAGGTGGATTTTCCACTAAATCTTGCCACACCAGAATATAGGGAATCTGATCCGGTGACCTTCTTTCCCTGGTAGGAAAATTTTTGATTTTACTTTAAGGACCACAGGGAGGCAGAAGGTTCCCTCTGTAGGCCAATTGACCCCAAAGGTGGGCCATTCAGAGCGGCAATAGGTGATCAACTTCCTTTTGCGAATGTCTAGGCTTAAGCTGTGTCTTCTAGCTCTTACATCTTTGAAATTGGTGAGGAGGAGGGAGAGGGGGGTGCTCTGTGTTTGGCCCATGTTATGATTCTGAGGAAGTGGAGAAGAGAAGGGGGCGTGGGGGGGGGGGTTGCCGCTGGCCAGGGGGCGGCACGGAGGCGGCCCTGAAAGGGCTGAGACTAGCGGTGGAAGAGTTCGCGCAGGCGACTTCCGAGGGTGAGACCCCGGGCGGCCTGGCTGGGCCCCGGGCGGAAGGGCGGGAGGGAAAGCCGAAGGGAGCTAAGGAAGAAGGAGAGAGGAACAAAGGATGGGATAATTAATTCTGATCAGCGGAGAAAACACTTAATTCCAATAAAGCATCAGACTCAAAAAAGAAAAACAATAACTAACAGGAATCTCTCGCAGTGGTTCCAACTTTCTGGTGCCATTTCGGCCAGCCCCACAGAGAAAATTATGATTAGGATGGCGATAATTACAAGGCCCCAGGGGTGACAATACATTTAGACTGACACGGAAGTACTCGCATACTCGCCCATCCGTGTCCCTCGCGGGAACTTAGGTACCTCTTAGCATAGGCGGGAAGGTATAAACTCCCTGCTCGGATCAAAAAATTTTGACCACCTTAAGCCTTATGAGGATCACCGCGGAAATCAGGTTAGAGCCCACTCGAATCCCGTAGTTTACGCCGTGGGACTACACATAGGGTAAGTCAGGCGTGTGCCCCTGACTCCCAACAATCATTCCAGTCGATTTAACAGACAGACACACAGACACACATCACATCAGAACACAGGTAACAACGGGCATGCCTACTGGTTTTTCAGGCGCCTAGAGATGTTTCTTAGCACTCTGGACTAATTTATACAGAGAAACTGGAAGTCCGTAGAGAAAGTGAAAGTGGTTAACTCGAAAGCGCATCGGGCGTGGGTGGCCCACAGAAAAGAACCCTGATGGGCCAATGAAGCCCCCCAATGGACCAAGAAGGTCCCCTGATGGACCAAGAAGGTCCCCAGATGGGCCAAGAAGGCCCCCAGATGGGTCAAGAAGGCCCCCAGATGTCAGTGGACATCTCCAACTGACCCCGGCTGGGTGCCCTATAGCGCGTCCGCCAGGGTCACGCCAGCTTCCAGATAGAACCGGTTCTTCAGAGAAGAAATACAGATCAGAGAAAAGGAAGAACGTTAGAGCCGGCTTACTTACCGATTGGAATCAGATACGACCCGTTGACCAGAAGTCTGGTGGGCTCGGGGGAGATCTCGGTGGGACCTCCAAATGTAATGCCCGAAGTTCTGAAGCCTCCCACAAAAGACCACCAGAGTCGTAAGTCAAAGCCAAGCAGCAAGGGTCGTTTATTGCAGGTTCGAACCTGGACCTCCGCGCACTCGTCGCCGGTGACGCTAAGAGGCCTCGATCAGGGTTGGTACAGCGTTTTTATGGACAGGGACAAAGAGCACAGGGGAGGTTTCAAAATATGAGGGGCCTGATTAGTTGGTTTTAAAGTAAGGTCATTTGTCGTTCTCTGATTGGGCATCCTTTGTCTGTTCTTTGGCGGGAAGGCTTTGTCCGTTACTTGTGGCGGGAGGGAAAAGGGGAAAGGGGAATGGGGGTAGAGGAGGAATGTGTTGAGCAAGCAGGTTTACAGAAGCGAGAAATGCCGGTTAGTTCATGTACAATCACTTATTCTATTACATACCAGACTACATGTAGGAAGTTTCACAACTTACTCTATTACATAGTGAGTTACATTCAGGAAAGGGTTCACAACGCTCGTAGCAAACAGCAAGCAAAACAGACTTCTCAGCAATTGTATTTTTTATCAAAGATCCATAATAAGCAGAAAAGAGAACTTTAGCTTTAAACTAAGGCAGAGCTGTCATTTGGATTTAAAACTGTTCTTTTCAAATCTGATCAAGTCACCAGGTCTACCTGCCAACTACCAAGTTACAGAAAAAATAGAGATAAGAACAGGTTAAGCAAAATATCAAGGGGATGTGATCACAAAATCCAGACTCTAGGAAACTCAAGTGACCTAATTTCTTCTATAAATAAATTAAAAAAAAAAAAAGAGAGAGGGTGGTGGAGGGATCTCTAAATTAAAATAAATTTAAGGTTCATAGCAACCAAATGCAATATATGTGCATTTTAACATCCTGACTCAAACAAGCAAACAAAAATGTGCTATTATTTATGAGACAGCTGGGAATTTGAACCCTGATTCAATATTTAATTATATTAAGAAATTATTGTTGATTTAAAAAAAATTTAATATTTATTTATTTTTGAGAGAGAGACAGAGTGTGAGCAGGGGAGGGGCAGAGAAAGAGGGAGACACAGAATCTGAAACAAGTTCCAGGCTCTGAGCTGTCAGCACAGAGCCTGATGTGGGGCTCGAACGCACAGACCAGGAGATCATGACCTGAGCCGAAGTCAGACGGTTAACCAACGGAGTCACCCAGCTGCCCCAAGAAATTATTGTTAATTTTAAGGCACTATGATATTGTGCTATTTTATCACATGATGTTTTAGGTTTTAAGGTATTATTTTCAAGATTTGTGGCATTATAGTTAGGTTAAAAAATCTTATCTTCTAAAGATATGCTAAAATAATTATTGGTGAAGGGATACAACGTTTGAGATTTGTTTCAAATACACAGTGGGAGTGTGTGCTGGGATGGGGTGTGGATGAACCAAGACTGACTATGAGCTTATGATGAATCTGGGTGATGCATACTCTACAATTCTCTGTATTTTTGTTCATTTTTGAATTTTTGAATTTTTCCAGATAAGAGTTTATTTCAAAAGGAGAATGAAAAGAGAGTAATTAGAAACAATAGGTACAGATTGGTCTTTGTAGGAATTTTAATGTAAACAAGGAGCAAAGAGGAAAAAGAATCAATAGCTGTGAGTCAAGAGAAGGTGGTTGTTTTCCTTTTTTTTTTTTTTTCAACGAATCTCTCCGCCCAACATGAGGCTTGAACTCACAACCCCTGAGATCAAGAGTCACATGCTCTACCAAATGAGCCAGCCAGGCACCCCATTAGAAGGCTTTTTCTTTTAGAGAGAGAGAAAGAGAGAGTGTGTGTGCAAGTTGGGGCCAGGGGCAGAGGGGGAAAGAGAGAGAATCTTAAGCAGGCCTCATGCTCAGTGCAGAGCCTGACGTGGGGCTTAATGCCATGACCTTGGAATCATGACCTGAGCTGAAATCAAGAGTTGGACATTTAATTGACTAGGCAGCCCAATATTAATTTTTTTTTTAAAAAGCAGGCAATATTAACAAAGGCAAATGTTACAAATAGTACATATTAAATGTTTTGAATACAAATATATGGAAAGCAAACTAATTCCACCTCTGGGACTATAAGATTTAACCCTCACCTATGGTAAACTCAGAGTATGGAAAGGATAGACAGCAAAAATAGGCAAAAGGAGGCAAAAGGAGGCAGGCCTCCACTTTTGTGAGAAAAGGGATTTCAGTCTAAGAAGTTGGTCTTGTTGAGTAAGAACTGACACCACCCATATCAACATGATGCAACTGTTCCAGAAAATTCTTGCCCAGGAAGATAAATGGATTAAATGCTAGCTCAAGAAATTAATTTATCTGGGCAAATCGTTTGCTCATCTGGGACAGGACAGATGACTGCTCTGTCAAGACCACAGAATGCACACACAGGCAAAGAGCTCACCATAATGACAAAGTCTATTTATCAAGATTTGTTTTAAGACCCTTGCTTCTCTGGGGCTGTGTATGCTAAACTGTGCCCAATCCCAATCAATTTCTTGCTTTGAAAAACCACCTTAAATCATGTAAGCCCAGACCCCCAAATCCTACAAATCTCTTTTCTTGAAATCCCCTTTCTAAGATACTACCAAATCTCGATCAAGGTGTTATTTTCCCTTGCTGCAGTAAATACCTAATAGCCTTACTTTGCTTGATCAACAGGTTTTGCTGGTGTTCTTTTGGGAAGTCGGCAGCAGACAAGATCTGTGAACTCAAATGAGGAAAAAAACCCTGACATTTATTTTCCTAAACCTGTAACTGAAATTTAGCATTTCCTTTAACTATGAATATAAGCAACAAATCCCAGTGACTGTAGCCATGTCACCAGTAACAATTATGACCATTTGTCACTGGTAAAAATGACAGGTATTTTTGGTCTGAGTAACAGCTGTTGCCTATATCTCAAAATATCATTTTATGCTTACCACTACTTTGAAATTAATGTGGGGTCAGAGCTGCGAAGGCTCTGAGGTTTTGTCCGACTTACAAGCTACCAAGTCAGCTTGCCACAGTTTCATGGATCATGGCAGAAGTCACAAAAGTCCTGGATCTGAGATGAAAGATTGTATTAGTCACGGCAAAAGGGATAGAGCCAGAGTGTCAGTGGATTTGTGCTGTTTCCCTAATTTCTATTTCCACAAGGCATGTGGGACCAGGTCACAGGAGCACGTGAAGCAGATTTTGTTAAAAGACAGGACTTTAGGCCCCAGGGCCGGTGCACTTTTTGAGCAAGCGACAAATGTAGCAAGCAGAAAATAAGCTAGACTGGTTGCCTAAGTGACCAGCTACTGATGCTGCTCGGAATCGAGCAAGGGATAAGCCTTGCGGTCTGGCACACTCAGCAAGAATGTACAGGGACACTCAGGACTCATGTGGACTGCCTCTCCAACATGCAGTACTAGACTTGGTATTAATGCATTTACAAAGGAGCAGATACAGGGGTTCCTGGCTGGCTCAGTCAGCAGAGTAGGTGACTCCTTTTTTTTTTTTTTTAATGTTTATTTATTTTTGAGAGCGGGGATCCAGGGATCGGGGAGGAGAGGGGCAGAGAGAGAGGGAGACATAGAATCTGAGGCAGGCTCCAGGCTCTGAGCTGTCAGCACAGAGCTGGATGTGGGGCGTGAACTCATGAAGAGCGACATCAGGACCTGAGCCGAAGTCAGATGCTTAACCAACTGAGCCACCCAGGTGCCCCAGAGCATGTGACTCTTGATCTCCAGGTCATAAGTTTGAGCCCCAGCATGGGATATAGAGATTACATACAATACAATACAATACAATACAATACAATACAATACAATACATAACATAAAATAAAATAACATAATAACCGATTTCCTTATTTTATTTAATACATGTATATACGTACATAATTCCGAGAAGGGTTGGTAGGCTTAACCAGATTGCCAAAGGAGTCCATGGCACAAATAAGGTCAAGAAATGGGAGATTTAAGCAAATACTTTCTTTTTTTAAAAAAACTTTTTTTTTAACATTTATTTATTATTGAGATAATAATATGCCTCTCTGAGAGAGACAGAGCATGAGCAGGGGAGGGGCCGATAGACGGGGAGACACAGAATCCGAAGCAGGCTCCAGGCTCCAAGCTGTTAGCACAGACCCGACTCGGGGCTCAAACTCACAAACCTTGAGATCATGACCTGAGCTGAAGTCGGACACTTAACTGATGGAGCCACCCAGGAGCCCCAACAAATATTTTCACCAACAAGTACTGATATAAAAATAAATTTTTATACAGCTCCATTACTCAGGAAAACCTGTTCAGAACTCTCCTCATCAAGAAGGCAGAGTGGGAAGGGCCCTGGTGTCAAATCCAGGAGACTAGAGTTTGGGTCTCAGCTCTGTGAATGCCCCACTAGTTACTTAAACTTTTTGTGTTCAGTTCTCATCTGTCATGTGATATGCTTGTTACCTAACTCACTGGCTCACGGCTCAAAACAGAGACTTGAGAGGTATACTCTCACACATTGTCTGCGGGAGCGTAAACTATATTTCCTGGAGAGTAACTTGGCCTTATGTACTCAAAAATATTCAAATCCTTTGAGCTGCTACATCCATTACTAGAAATTTAGTATTAGGACATAAGCAGATATACACACAAAGACGTAATTGAAAAGATGTTCATGGCAGTATTATTTATAATCATAGTATTTTTGCAAACATCTTGAATGTCTAATAATTAAGGCATGGCTACAGAAATTGTGGCACATCTATACTGATAAATGCGGTCATTGTGAATTGTCAGAGCCGAATATTTTGTAACATTAAAAAATGCCTGTGATTTTATGTTGTTATGCAAAACTCTGCTGAAAATGTTATCGCTAGTGGTATAACGCATACATATTTGCAATTTTTAAATTTACATTAAAAATTTTTCTATATTTCTCAATAAGCATATGCTGCTTTGTAATAAGAAAAGCAAATTATCTGAAAAATCAACCAAATTTAAGGTTTTTTGTGTGAAAGTGTTTTGACACTCACATTGTATGACATAAATGTGAAATGTTATCAGTATTTTTCTGGGAATTTAGAAGCACAGTTGGATTCACGTTTAAATCAATAGATTTGGCTACATGGAATATAAATTGGTCAGTGGGTGGCCGTGTTCTGTGCAGCTCTGGAGCAGGTGGGCTCCCTCTGCTTGCTCCCCCCCCCCCCCCCCCCCCCCGCAGCCCCATTCTCACTCCTGTTTTTCTTCCTCTCCATGCACCATCCAGCCCTCCTTCCTCTGAACGAAGGTGTCTGGTCTTGTCTCCTGGGCTGAATCATGCCTCAGAAATGGAAAAAGCCCCAAGGCCAGGGCCTGTCTGGCTTGAAGAGCAGGGGCTCAGTTTTGAGTGTCACATCAAAGGGCATAATGAGGGCTGTGTTGCAGGTTCCAGGCTAGAGGGCAGGCGTGGGTGGCGCCATGGTTATGGGCTTCGGGGCTGTGGCCCTGATGGAATGCTGAAGCCGTATGGCCAGACATATGTGAGGAAAAGACTGCTTTTCCTGCGGTACGATTTGAGGGCATCCTGTGGTCCCCCTCACTCCGAAGCTTCTGGTGCCAACTCACTGTCCTCTTCTCCTGAAATCTCCAACATTAATGAAGGCTCCTGTTGAAATGTATTTGGATCATCTGGGGCAGCAACCTAACCTAATACTAGGATTGAGGCTTTGGAATCAGGTAGACCTAGTTACATGCTGATCCCCACTCCACTGCTGCTTGGAATAGTCACTCGATGTCTATGAGCCTGGGTCTCATCATCTGTAAATGATGACAAATGCACTTACATACAGCAAGCATATGACAGGCACAGTTCCGGGTGCCTTTCTTATAACAACTCATTTGATGTACACAACAACAACCTTAATAGGCACCTGCTGTTATCGTCGTGCCCATTTTACAGATTGGGAAACTGCAGCCCGTTTGGTTAATTAACTCGCTCAAGGTCCCCTCAGGGTCGGCACCAGGATGAACCCAAGCAGTGTGGTTCCAGAGTCTATGTTTTTAACAGCCATGTTGGGAGCCTCACGGTAAGATGCGGCAACTATAGTAACTATGATTTATTAGGAGCTTACTTAGTGCCAGGCACTATGCTAAATGCTGCAACAGGCATTTCTCATTTGTTCATCCCAATGCCTGGGTGAGGCAGGGACTATTGTTACATGCTAACATTGACCTGCAGGACCTGGCCCAGTGTAGACAAGGCCCTCTGTTAAAGGCGGGGCTTTTAGGAGGTCGTTACAGGGTAGAAGAGCTAAGATGTGCCCATAAATCAATGTGATTCACGGTAGACTCAGAGCTTGATGGAGCTGGAAGAGAGCTTCGAGATGGTCTAGTTTAAACTCATTTTTACTGATGACAAGAACTGACTTGCTCTGTTTATTCCCATAGAGTTTGGGGGAGGATCCAGTGAGATAACAATAGGCAACACTTACTGAGTTCGCTTGCTGTGTGTGTGTGTGTGTGTGTGTGTGTGTGTGTGTGTGTGTGTTTCATTCAACCCTCACAACAACCAGATAGGAGAGGCACTATTATTATCCTCATTTCGAAAACAAAGGAACAGATGTGGAGAGGTTAATAAGCAACTTGTCCCACATCACACAGCTAGCAAGTGGCAGAGCTGGGGTGCTGGCAGAGTGGGTTCCAAAGCTCGGTGCTGAACCACCATGCTCTGTGCCACCCCACTTACAGAAGGTGGTTAAGAAGCCTAGGAGGAGGCGGGTGGGTCAGGTGGGTCAGAAAGTGCTTCGTAGACTACGAAGTGCTGTACAGACATGGGTTATTATCAGAAAGAAGTAAGGGTCCCAAGAGAAGCGTAAACTGGTATAAAGCTCAGGGCAAAACCAAGCATGATCTCTAGGATGAGATGGACCTGTGTTCCTAAGTACGAGTGAGGAGCATGCAGGGTGTTATGAGGTGGTGGTGGGGAAGGCTTCGTCTAGTCCTCCCTCATTAGCTCAGAATGACCGATCAGATTAGCCAATTGGCATGTTGGCCCTGGTGAAGTGGTGATCAGGACCAGAGAAAGCCTTGGGGACCTTCAGAGAGCAAGCTGGGCGGGGGCTACTCAGAGGGGGATAAATGGAGGCACAGAAGAAGGTTGGTAGCAGGGACGGGGGTGGGGGTTAGACAACCCGAGTTCAAACCCTGATGTTTTACCACATTCTGATTATGAGGCCATGGGTAAGTGATCTCTATCTGAGTTTCCTCATCTGAAGAATGGGAGTGATAATAATGGTATTCTTCAGAGGCTTGTGCAAAATAGACACGCTAATTTGTTTAAAGTGTTTGCTCTGATGCTTGGCACCCAGTAAGCACTCAATAAGAGCTAGCATTGTTATTTATTTTATTACTATTATCCCGGATACCTGATTGGTGTCATGATTCAGGGAGGAGTGGTGTTAGAAGAAAGCAGATACACATGTCTACCGCCATCTACTCTTGGTAAATCTAAGTCTGCTGTGGTGAATTGGTTTGCAAAATAATGCAGACTAGATTCCCCCCTTCTCACCTTAGGTTTTGTTTTTGAGAATCATTAGATCTGCATCTCAGGTAAAGGTAAGGAGTGGGAGGAAGAGGGGATAAAGGCCAATGGGCCACCGGGCCTCTGGGCTAATTAGAGAAGGGTCATCAGTGGTTTCTTGATTGTCACACTCACTGATTTCTGATGCCTTCCCTCTGTGTCTCTGTTGGGATTTCTGAACTCTTGTTAATTAGCCTCCTCACCCCTTTGCATAGCCTATGGATTTACTTTCTTCTTTTTTTAAAAATTAATTTATTTATTTTGAGAGAGACAAGAGACAGCACGAATGGGGGAGAGGCAGAGAGAGAGGGTGAGAGAGAGAATCCCAAGCAGGCTCTGTGCAGACAGGCTCAAATGCACGAAACTGCCAGGTCATGACCTGGGCCAAAATCAAGAGTTGGAGGCTTAACCGACTGAGCCAACCAGGCGCCCCTGTGGATTTACTTTCCATTATCAGAAGCAAATACATCCCTGCAGGGAACATGCAGATGGGTGGGAAGTCTTTTCTTGAACAGATTAATGGCACGATAGAAGGATGACTGTTGGATGGGAACTAGGGAGAATGGGAACTAATATGTACTGACCTGCACTCCTTTGCAGGACCAGGCTGGGTGAAGGAGCTTGCATGTTGCCATCATGCCAACCCTGCAAGAAAAGTATTAACTCCATTGTAGAAATCTGCCCAAGGCCACAGCTAGCCCATGGAGAAGGGAGTCCAACCCAGATCTATTCAATGCCAAGGGTCATCCTTTATACAAAATCTGAGAAACTCCACTGACTCAGAGCTATAAGGCCAAGTCAACCTGGCTTGGGGAAAGGACTGCTCCAGGGAGGGAAGGTATAGTTTATTCTGCTTTAAGGCCTCCTCCCAAATCCCCCAGGAGATGAAGCACTGGAGCTCAGTTATGTCTTTGGTCCAGGTAGAAGATTGCAGTTTGTTGCAAAAAAATTGATCTCCATCAGGCTATTACTACTTGTGGTTATATTTAACTATTGTTCAGTTGCTCAGTAGCTTTTTGTCATGGGGGTGGGGAATAGGTCAGAAGCCCAAGGAACTATTTCTGGGCTCTGGCCTTTGGGAAGGCAACCTTGTCCTGTTTACACATCCTCCCTCTGGATTTGCACAACCTGACCCAGAGGTGACCCAGAAAGGTCACCCTCCAAGCCCAGGTAAATAGAGGCAACCAAATAGTCTCCAGTTAGCCAATGGCTATTGAGCAACCAAGGGAGCCCAGAACCCTACAGAAGGCAACTATGATAAATGTAGAAGAAAAGAGCAGCGTCAGACTCCTTGGACTGCTGGAGCAGAAGCACAGTCTTATCTGGGGGCGGAGGTCCCACAGTGCAAGTTCCAAGCCCCTCTCTCACAGGACTCTTGGGCCAGTCACCCTTCTTAGCAACCACCCAGTAATACCACCAAGCTGAGGTGTCAGCACAAGCATGAACCCTAGTTTATCTTGTAGAGTGAGAGGAGGAAGAAGGAAGTCTCTTATTCAGCAGTGAATAATAGATGGATGAATCAGGTCTCCTTCAGAAAACAAAACTGAAGGGAAGAAGGGGCCTGTGTCTGTCACCTTCCTCAAAAAGTCAGGTGGGAAAAAAAATGATGTAGGACAAGAGGCTGGCTCTGGGGGAGAGAAGGGATGTGGAGCCTGGTTGCTCTACAGAGCTCAGGAAGGAAGCCAGTTGGAAGGGAGCCCCCAGGTCACACATCTGAATATGTCACTGCCAAGTCCCCAGAAACCAAAAAGCCTGCATCAACCTGTCAGGAACTGGACATTCTGCCAATTCTGAACTCCCAGAACCAACCTGCTTCCTCCTCTTTTCCACTAGCTATTTCAGACTCTACCAGTGGAAGCTCATCTTCAGCCCTCATTTTCTTTTTCAAAAAAATTTTTTTAATGTTTTATTTATTTTTGAGAGAGAGAGAGAGAGAGAGAGAGAGAGAGAGAGAGAGAGAGAGCAGGGGAAGGGCAGAGAGAGGGAGGCACAGAATCCGAAGCAGGCTCCAGGCTCTGAGCTGTCAGCACACAGCACAATTCAGGGCTCGAACCTGTGAACGGTGAGATCATGACCTGAGTTGAAGTCAGACACTTAACCGACTGAGCCATCAAGGTGTCCTTGGAGGAGAGAATTTGAGAAGTGGCCAAACCCCACCAATAGCTCTGTAACTGAGGGGCGGTCTTCACCAACTAGGATTGGGATGGGGGCTAAACAAAATATATACACTTGTTGAGCCCAGCGCGGTCCCTTGGGACCAAATACATGTATTTGTTCTTTCTCTGTGATAGATATTGTCCTTTGGGGGATCGGGGGGCGGGGGGAGAGAGAAAACTTCTCTATTGAGTTTGCACATTTTGTGACTGCTCCAGGAGCTTCATCACCTCCCCTTCTACCATCCTAATCCAAGACCTTTCTTCCTAAATGGCCTTCCTGCTTCCTATTGAGTCCTAGAGTTTATTCTCCATACAGCAGCCAGAGAGATCTTTTTAACAACATAAATTGTGGGGCACCTGCGTGGCTCAGTCTGTTATGCGTCTAACTTCCGCTTGGGTCATGATCTCACGGTCTGTGAGTTTGAGGTCTGCATTGGGCTCTGTGCTGTCAGGACAGAGTCTGCTTGGGATCCTGGGTCCCCCTTTCTATCTGTCCCTCCCCTGCTCATTCTCTCTCCCTCCTCTCAAAAATAAACTTAAAATATAAATCCTTACCTTGTCACTTTCTTGTTTAAAACTGTTCAAATGCCCCATCACACTTAAGAGTAGAATTTAAACAGTTCGCCATGGGTGATGGAGCCCTACGGTGACCTGCACCCCGCTGACTCCACCTCCCATCATTCTTCCCCGGGCACAGACCTTTGTGTCTGAGCTCACCAAGACTATGACCTCTTCAGGGCTTTGGTACTAGCTTTCCCCTTTGCCCAGAATACCCTTTGTTCCTACCTGTCATGGAGGACTTGTCTGACCACTCAAACGAATTGGCCCACCGCCCCCCCCCAACTCACCCCCATGAGTGATACTGACTCAACCTGTCTCGTCTAGTATTCGCTTACTCGTTCATTGTCTGTCTTCCCCACAACAACACAAGCCCCAGAAGGGAAGGCACTATGTCTATCACTGAATCTCTAGTGCCAAGCAGAACCTGGCGCGTAGATCTCTAGTATTCGTCAGATAAATGAGCTTTTCAAATCTGAACAATCCTGAGAGGTATATGAGAAAGCGGAGGTTCTGTCAGACTCTGGATCAGAGTCCTGGTCGGTCTGAATACAGTCCTCGCCTTCCTTCCAGACACCTCGTCCCTTTCCACCGCGGGAGCAGCTCCCCTACCCCTCCTCACTTAATCCCCCTCTCCTGGAGGGATAGGCCGGAATTCCAATCTTGTCTCCGAGCCTGGTGCCAGCTCCCAAGTCCTCTCACGTTTCGGGGGCTCAGAGACGCCACCCTTTTCTTAAAACGGACCCTGTCGGGTGCGTGCAACCCCCCTTCCCTGGGTCCCCAATCAGGGCAGAGAGGAGTCCCGCACCGTCTATGGTAAAACCGGACGGGCCCCCTAGCCCACCGGTGGTATCGCCTCAACTCCCCGACTCTGTCCCTCTCCCTGCTGGGGAGCCCCTGGGCCGCGTGGGGGCGAGGAGGAGGCTCCAGGCGTCAAGGGCAACGAGGACATTCAGGCCCGAATTGGGGATGGGCCAACTTGGCGCAGTAGAACCTTTCTTCAGCGAGGCCTCGTTTGCCGGCCGGGCGGCTTTGGAGGAGACACCCGGCTTAACCGTCCCTCCCGCTCGCACCCTCCCCCTCCCGGCCCAGTCTGCGGAGGCGCGCCTTCCTGTCCGCCCCGAGTTCGGGGGCTGCTGCCGCGGGAGCGTTCCGCCTCGCTCCGGAGGGCTCCCCCCCCCCCCCCCCCAGGCGTGGAGCTCCGAAGCCTTCGGCTGCGTCTGGCCCTTCGGAGCTGTGGTGGGCGAGGGCCCGCGGGTTTCCTCCAGCTGGGGAGGACGCAGAGCGGAGGCGGAGGCCGAGGAGGTTCCAGGCCCGAGGCCCGGCGGGCCGGGGCGAGGGAGACGCGCCCACCATTCGCCATCCGGGGCGCGAGCGGTCCTCTAGGGACCTCGCCGGCGACCCGTAGCTCGGGCACGCGCCTGTCGCAGCCCGCAGGAAGGAGGGGTCCGGCCTGAGGCCCAGGGCGGCGGCCGCCATGGAGATCCCCTCGGCCCAGGGCCGGCGCCTAGGGCCTTGGGGGCGGCCCTGACCGCCCGGGTCCTCCCTGCCCGGACCGGGTCGCGGACGTGCCCCCTGCGGCATTCGGCCACCTCTGCGTCTCCGCCCTCCCCGGGCCGCGCTGCTGCCTGGGCGCGGCGGCGGCGACGGCGCCCTGTTGAATGGGCTGTGAGGGCCCAGGTTTGAAGCGCTGGCGAACGCGGCCTCCGGGGGCGCAAGGCAGCAGCAGCGGTGGCGACCAAACGGGTGTTGGAGTTGGCGGCGGCCATGGAGGGCCTGGCTGGCTATGTATACAAGGCGGCCAGCGAGGGCAAGGTGCTGACCCTGGCCGCCTTGCTTCTCAACCGGTCTGAAAGCGACATCCGCTATCTGCTGGGCTATGTCAGCCAGCAGGGAGGGCAGCGCTCCACGCCCCTCATCATCGCGGCCCGCAATGGGCACGCCAAGGTGGTGCGCTTGCTGTTAGAACATTACCGGGTGCAGACTCAGCAGACGGGCACCGTCCGCTTCGACGGGTAGGTACATCCCAAATCCTCTCCAAGCGCTCCGAGAGCCCCCCGCTCCCCCCGCCTCCACTCTCTCTTCCTAGAGGTATCACTGCTTCCTTTCTGTGCATCCTCCTGCCGCATTAATGACCACTTCATCTTCCAGGGCTAATACTTCATCCCGTGTGTTGCTCATCCTCCTCGGTCCCTACCCCTCATTCCCTCTCCTCTGTGCGTAAATAGCCACACCTCTGTCTTGATATCTAATCGGTATTCTTCTCCACTAGAGAGTCTGTGGTCAAGTAGTATGGAGGAGGTGCACCTTTCCAGGTTTTACCTTTGTCGATGGTGGGGGTCGGAACCGAGAGCAGAAATTAACGCGGTCGGCAATTAACATGAAGACTTCTGTTTGATGACTTAGTTGGTCACCCCGTTTTTACTCCTTGAAGTGATGGTCCCTTCAGGCAGGTTGCTGGGGCCTTCATGTCAAAATAAGCGCCTAGAACTCCAGCGTCTGGAGGGGTCGTCGGGCAGCCAGACATCCCAAGACATGATTCTGACTCTTCCACGTTCCTCGAGGTAGAGCTGTTGGCTGCAAAAATGGCCCTGGGCCTGGTATAGCAGATGATGCCATTGTTAATATACGTTATCTTGTGATATTGTGAGGAAACTTGATTGTTTGCTCTTCTTTGAGATGGGGAGTTAAATTCATATTGTCGAAGTTAAAGTTTGGTTTTTAGGTCTAATTGTACATATTTTTGGGGTGTGATAATAGTTAACGCAGAATTGTCAGGTTTGACAGTGTCTGCTGTGCTGGATGATTATAAAGTGTTTTACAGATTACAAACTTCATTGATTGCATTTGTATTTGTTGACTTTTGTGCCAGTATATGAGCCATTCTAGCATTTTTTTTTTTTTTTTTTCTTTTTGAGGTGGATGTGGTCCAAGTACAAAGATACGTATCTTTAGTTTTGGTGATTGAGAACTGCTTGGTTAAAACCGCATTGAAAAAGCACTTCTTGGTGATGACTAGGGCATTGTTGAATTTTGGTTGATTCTTTTTTACGTTTAAATAATAAAAGCTTTTTCTTCTGTTTTAGATGAGAAGAAAATATTTTAGAGTATTACATTTTAATGAAACGATAGCCTGTGTTGGTGGTTAATCTACGGTGCCACCTCCCTAGACATTCAGGAGATGGTCTTCTTCCTGTTGATGAAAGATGGCAACCTGATTCATGTTTGCTTTCCCTTACTGGCTTCTGTGTCCTTTCTATAACTCCCTGCATTCCCACAGCCTTTCCGATACCTGGAGAAGTGCCACAGAATGGCCCCTGAACTTCCAGCACCATTCCAGTTGTATAGGTGCATGCATTCATCGAGATATAACAGCTCCTGGGAACACCACAGCTAAGGAACTTGCTGAGGCCTGTTGGGAAGAGGGGAGAATAGTGGTGAGAAAAAATAGTTTCCTAAAGTATTTGGAAAGGCTTTGCTTACTGCTGTCTTCCTTAACTATCAAAGAGAAAGGTATTTTGAGATGGAATCAAAAGAACTTGAAATGACTAGAAATGACTAGAAATACAGCACTGAGCCTGTATAGTAGTGTATCTTGCCCGGCGTTCTCCCCCGGCCAGTAAAATCAAGGAGTTCAGTGGGCAAACACTTACTGAACTCCCGTTTGCCAGGCCTGTGGTAGGGATTGGGTATGCAGAGGTGAGTAACGTACTGTTCCCACCGTGGGGGAAGACAGTCTAGCGGGGGAGACACAAATAGCTATATAAATGAATAATTACAGGTGCCTTGCCATTTAGAGTTTTAGAAGTCTTTGGGACTGCTGAGGGAGTACGAGAAGAGGAAGTGCTCAGCTTTGCCTGGGGGAATCAGAGAAGGCTTCCTGGGTAAGGTGATGTCAGAGTTGGATCTTAAAAGAAGTGAGAGAGAGAGGCAACAGCCTGGCGAACTTGCAGTGACCAGTGTTTCAGTGTGTTTCAGTGTGGTCATAGGAAGGGATTCAAGCTGGGGAAATTGAGAAGAGATTGTGGGAGACTGGAGAGAGGTGGAGGCCAGATTTTGATGACCCTTGTGGGAAACAGCGAGTCGGATTGGTGAGGCTGTAGTTGCGAGCGGTTCTGCGTTTGAGATTTTGGCCAAGCGTTCTTTCTGTTCTTCAGTCTGCCTTTTTGGTTTGTGGATTGTTACAATTATGAATTTCTTGGCTGCTATGCAAAGGCAGTGGAGAATTTTATTTATTAAATGCCCGCAGTGGGCCTAGCCCTATTTATTACATCTTCTGTGGAGGATACAGAAAAAAATGCAAGGTTTCTACGTTTGAGGAGCTTACCAATTAATTAATTAACGAGAGAGAATTGAAGTTCATGGCCACCTTTCTGCCCACTCACAGCACTCTGAGATTTTGCAGTTTATTCCCGTCATTTTGGCATTTCAGAACTAGATAAAAAAGAGTGTTATTTGCAAATGTCATGATTTCACTTTGCACTCATTCCAGACATTGTGAAAATGGCATGAATGCGGTGTTAACAATATGAAGCTCACTCATCTGTTGGGGGCTGGCTTTTTGAGAAGTACTTAGCTAAAATCCCCCCTTAGGTTCCATTGGCACTTGAGAACCATGGCCAGGTGGGGACTAGCAGGTTCTCTCTGTGTGCTGAGCTAGATTAGTGTTTCCTAGTTTTTGGTCACTTGTGTACCATCTTCACAATTTTTTGTCAGATTGTTCATTATTCTGTTATTTGCTCGATTTTTTTTTTTAAGTTTCACTTCTTCATTCTAAGCAACGGTTATCTATGTGATTATGGGTTTGATATAGTATGTATTGTGTGTGTGTGTGAGAGAGAAAGAGAGACATTAAATATCTTATTTAAAAAAGTTATTTTTAAGTCTATGTTCTGCCTAAAAATTTCTATTATACCTTAGGAAACTAAAGTGGATTCATAATAGAGTCTCAAGGAGGAAGGGACTACCTACACCTACCTAGATCAAGCCCCATGGTGATATTTGAGCCCTTGTTCATATTTTTAGGAGGAACATTTGAGATTATTTTACTCATGGCTTAATATGCGAAGACTAAAATTGACAGACAAGTAGTCAAGAAAAATTACTTGAGTGGAAATGAAAGAACCTTTAGTTGGAGAATGGAAAACTATTAAGAATGTTACAGAAATGGAACAGAACAGAGGTGAGGTGTCATGTGACCATGGAATAGTGTGTTGGCCTGAGTTCCTAGGGCCCACCGCCAGCTCTGGGCCAGAGTTTGTGGGGAACCCTTATGCTAAAAGAGGTTTGCTGACATGGACGGGAAGGAGAACAGGACCGCTGGGAATTCTGAGGCTTTTTGTTGAGTTCTCTTATTTTAAAGTCGGTGCTAGTACTAATACTTTCCATGTCCTGGTAGAGGGCAGGCATGAGGGGCACATCATCATTTGACTTCATTTAAAAGTCATTGTTGGGGAGTATATATTTTAAGAAACTGCACTTGATCTAGTAAATGATTTTAAGGACTTTGGTTAAAATAAAGTATTGATCATTTACATTTAATGAATTTTTATTTCCTTTTCAAATGCTTGAACCAGACATTTTTATTTCAAATTGAACCAGGAAATAGTTGAGTTTAGTTTTGTGATCAGAAATGTTATCTTTTATTGTGAAATATTTCTGTCATCTGGTGTGTGTGTACATTTTGTTTAAAAAGGTGAATGTCAGATTTAGTTTCCTGATATTTATGTATTTACTTACTTAATTTTATTATTATTATTTTTTTTATGTATCTCTATCCCCAACATGGGGCTCGAACTCACGACCCCAAGATCAAGAGTCGCACGCTCCACCGACTGAGCCAGCCAGGTGCCCCGGTTTCTTGATTTTTAAAATGAAATACATAATAGGGAGTTTGCATTGCAGTTTGGACTGAGTCTAGAAAGATCATTGTTTTATAGTGCTTCTCCCATATGGACTAAGTACATATTGCGTTAATTTTATTATATTTTTATTTTCTGTTATAAATGTGTTTGGTATGTTGTTTCGAGGCAGTTTGTGCTCATAATTTCAGCTGAATTTTATGGACAAAGGAACGTCATAGATTTTAGGCTTATAATTCCCTTTAATCTGTTTAATTTTTTGTTTAGATGTAGAAATGCAAAATTTACTAAGGCTAGTGTTTCTGAAGGACTGGTCATTTTGTAATACATTCTGCAGTGAATATTTTGTCCTAAACTATTTATTTATTAAAAATTTTTTAAGATTTATTTTAGAGTGAGTGAGTGGGGGGAGGGGCGGAGGGAGGGAGGGGGAGAGGGGGAGAGGGGGAGAGGGGGGGAGGGAGAGAGAGAGAGAGAGAGAGAGAGAGAGAGAGAGAGAGAGAGAGAATCTCAAGCAGACTCTATGCTCAGCAAGGAGCCCGATGTGGGGCTTGATCCTACAACCTGAGCCAAAATCAAGAGTTGGATTCTCAGACTGACTGAGCCACCCAGATGCCCCTGTCCTAAACTATTTAAAAATTTTAATTGCCTCAATAAAAATAGATAATTGAAACTTTCTTGAGGCTTCTGTCACATCGTTATATGGAAAAAATGGAAATGGTTAGGCTGCACCACAGAAAGTGTATTTTTAAAGTGCAAGGGAACTGGGGCGCCTGGGTGGCTCAGTCGGTTAAGCGTCTGACTTTGGCTCAGGTCATGATCTCGCAGTTCGTGAGCTCCAGCACTGCGTTGGGCTCTGTGCTGACAGCTCGAAACCTGGAGCCTTTTCAGATTCTGTGTGTCTCTCTCTCTGCCCCTCCCCCGCTTGCATTCTGTCTCTTTCTCTTTCAAAAATAAACATTAAAAAAAATAATAAAGTGCGAGAAAACATTTAACTATGTAAATGTAACTATATATTAACTATGTATTCATTTTTGATAGACTAATCATCAGTTTCAAAATGCTTTTTAAAGTTAAGTGTTTGAACAATGTCATGTGTTATGTTTCCTTACGTTTGATGCATTTTATAGTTTCTAGAGTAATATTGTGTTTCAATCTCATATAAACCTTTTAGTTACATATCTGTAAAATGAGCATAATAATATTGACCTCGTAGGGTTACTGGGAGGAGGGCATTGTGAGGATTGAATGAGATACATTGCATGTTGAGTACTTAATACAGTGAGTGCTTGGCACATCGAAAATATTTATTAGCTATTTTTGTTCATTTAAACTGTTTTTCTTTAATTGTGTCTCATTTTTGTTTTTAATTATGCATATTTTTAGTTAAGGTATAATATCTAGTAAGGTGCATAAAGTTTAAGTGGATAGGAGCACCTGGGTAGCTCAGCTGGTTAAGCATCTGACTCCCATCTGGCCTCAGGTCATGATCTCTTGGTTCGTCAGTTAAAGCTCGGCATCAGGTTCTGTGTTGTCAGTGAGGAGCCAGCTTGGGATTCTCTCTCTGCTCCTCCCCTGCTCGCTCTCTCTCTCAAAATAAATGAGTAAACTTAAAAATTAAAAAAAATGTAACTATACAATGTGATACAATTTTAATATGTTTACATCCATGTAAACACCTTCTAGATCAGTATGCAGGACATTTTAATCATTCGGTTTCCCTTGTGCCCTTTCTCCATCAGTTCCTCTCCTTTTCCTTCTCAGAAGTAAAGATTATTCTGACTTCTATTATCATATATTAGTTTTGCCTATATTTGAACTTCCTGTAAAGGGAATCATACAGTATACTCATCTGTCTCTTTTTTTGCTTAACACATCACTGTGAGATTCATCTGTGTAGTTGCATGTATGGGTTTTTTTTATGCTCTGTAGTATTCCATTGTATGAACCTATGGCAGCTTATTCTGCACCAGATATCGTAGGTGTTTCCAGTGTTTGACTTCTACAAATAAAGCTGCTATGACCATTTTTATGTAAATGTCTTCACTGGTGGATATTCGTGTTCATTTCTCTTCAGTTACATGCCAAGGAGTAGAATTGCTGGGTCATGGGGTTGGTGTATTGCTAAACGGTTTTTCCAAAGTGGCTGGAAACATTACATTCCTACCAGCTATGAGAGTTTGAGTTGCTTCACATCCTGACCAACACTTAGTATTATCATGTCAGTCTTACTAATTTTAGCCATTCTGGTGGCTGTGTATTGGTGACTCCTGGTTTTAATTTGCATTTCCCTCGTGAGTAATTATCTTGAACATTTTTTTTCATATGTTTATTGGTCACTTGACTATCTTCTTTTGTGAAGTGTACTCATTTAGTCTTTTCACCCATTTTTTTAGTTAGGTTGTTTGCCTTTTCTTATTGATTTGTCAAATACATTTAATGGAAATATCTTCTCCCAGTGAGTGGACCGCATATTCACTTTCTTCACAATATCTTTTGGTGAATTGAAGTTCTTAATTTTAATGAAGTCAAATAAATCAGTTTTTTCTATGATTAGTGCTTTTTTTGCATTCTGTTTAAGAAATGGTCATTAACTCCAAGGTCATTAAGATAGTCTTTTTTTTTTTTTTTTAGAAGCTTTTATTGTTTTGCTTTAGATGTATGCCACTTCTGATTTTTATGCATAGTGTGAGGTAAAAGTCAAAGTTACTTTTTTCCCATACAGATACTTAGTTGCTTTAGGACCATTTTTTAAAAAAGAGACCATACTTTCTACCTGATTTTCAATGGAGCTTTTGTCATAAATCAAGAGACTATGGGGCGCCTGGGTGGCTCAGAAAGTTGTGTCCGACTCTGGATTTCGGCTCAGGTCATGATCTCAGGGTTGTGGGATTGAGCTCTGCTTAGCGTGGAGCCTGCTGGAAATTCTGTCTCTCTTCCTCTCCTTCTCCTCCTCTGCTTGTGCGTGCTCTCTCTCTCAAAGATTAAAATAAAATAAAATTAATTAAAAAACTATGTGTGTGAATCTACTTCTGGATTTTTTGTTGTTGTTGTTCTATTGATACACTTGTCTATCCTTGTGCCAGTGACACATTATCTTAATTACTGTAGTTGCCCTTTTTTTTTCCTTTCAAGATCCTCTTGGTTGTTCTAGGTCCATTGCATTTCTGTATTCCTTTTAGGATTAATTTGTCAATCTCTACATGTGTGGCTATGCCCGCATGCGCGCGCGCGCGCACACACACACACACACACACACACACACACACACCACACTGTCTCTCTCATCCACCCCTGCTGGGATTTTGGTTGGAATGCATTGACTCTATATATCATTTTGGTGGAGAATTAACATCTTAACACTATTGAGTCTTCTAACTATGAACATGGAATATTTCTCCATTTATTTAGACCTTTAATTTATCTCAGGAATGTTTTGTAGTTTTCAGTGTAGAACTCTTATATATTTTTCATTAGATTTATTACTAGGTACTGATATTTTCTGATGCTGTCACAAATGATATTTTTTTGGTAGTGAAAGAAAAATTTTTTGAACTTCGTATAATCATGACACTAAAAATGTTAATTTTAATTTTACTGAATTGTTTGCAAAAGGTACGGTTGGCAGCCATTAAAACCATCACTGATGTTTTGTCTTCTTTTTTGGACTTCCAGTTTAGTTTAAAAAATCAATTAACAAATGGCACTTACAAAAAATAAAATTTAGAAAAGAAACTTCAGAAACCTGGTTTTTTCTTTTTCGAGGTTTGTCTTCCATACAGTAAAAGGCACAGATCTTAAGTGTGCACTTTGGTGAGTTTTTTTGCCCTAAATATCCACCCATGTAGCCACTACCCAGGTCAAGATATAGGACATTTCCAGCAGCTTTAAGCCTCTTCCCAGTCAGTCCTACCCCTTTCCCATAGGTAACTGCGTAAGTCCTTGTTAGAAGATTTTTGTGTCATTTTGTGTCACTTGAAAGTGAAGAAGTAACTGCCTGAATTGTTATAAAGTGGGTCTTTTGTTTTCAGCAGAAACAACAGACCGATGGTGTCTTGGGGGTGTTGTTAATTGGAGTTAAACTATGATGTTTTCATTATACCAGAGGAATTATACTCTTCCATTTCATGGACGATATAATTTGACCTGTGTTATAACATAAGGCTGTACAGTGAGGAGCTCAGCAGTGAGGTTTTAGTATAGATTCTTAACTCTAGTAAATACTGCTTTTGTTTGATCTTTTTCCTTAACACTTCCAAGTATACTTATTTTAGTGGTTCAAGCACAGTAGATGTAAGTATCTGTAGCAAAAATCTACTTTTTAGGGCTGATGCTTAGTAACGCGATAAAAAGTTGAGAAATTGAGGTTGGGGAAAAATTGAAGATAGACAGATCGACAAGATTGGCCTCCTTGCACGTCTGATTTTATGTAAGTAGTGAACCTAGTGTATATGAGGCAATAAGTAAGTGGTGACTATGAAGCCAAAAAGTGCAAGCACAGACTGAAGGTCAGGGAAGATGCCCACTTGTTTTTAGGAAAATGCTAATTGTTTCCTGCCCTTAATATTTTCCCCCAGTGATTTTGTTGAAGAACATACATAAACCCCTAATGTACGCACATATATACATGCATATCTTTAGGACTTTTACATTTTTAAAATTTTTTTTTTATTTTTTGAGAGAGCTTGTATGTGCACACACATACGCACAAACCGGGGAGGGGCTGAGGGAGAGAGAGGATCTTAAGCAGTTTCCATGATCCATGTGGAGTCAGACTTGGGGCTCGATGCCATGAACTGTGAGATCATGACCTGAGCTGAAATGAAGAGTTAGCACAACCCACTGAGCTAGCTACCCAGGCACCCCTTGAGACTTCTTTTTATTTATTTATTTTTGAAAGAGAGAGACGGAGCGTGAGCAAGGGGAGGGGCAGAGAGGGAGATACAGAATCTGAAGCAGGCTCCAGGCTCTCAGTTGCCAGCTCAGAGCCCAATGCGGGGCTCGAACCCACGAACTGAGATCATGACCTGAAGCGAAGTCAGACGCATAAGTGACCCAGCCACCCAGGGCGCCCCAGAGACTTTTAAATTGGAGTATAACAGAGAGAAATGCACTAATTGAACGTGTTTTTTCAGAAAGGGAACATACTCGTTTAATAAAGTTCCTTTTGTGCTTTCTCCCACTCTCTACTCCCCTTAAAGGTAAACAGTGTCCTTCTGACTTCCAACACTACAGATAGGTATATACATGTAGTAATATAACATGTACTATGTTTGGTTGACTTTTGCTCAGCATTATGTTTATGTGATCCTTCCATATTGTATGGAGCGGGACGTTTTTCATTCTCACTGCTGTGGTAGAGGTATATATTTGATTAGCTCAGATAATCTTAGGAAAAAGTTATCTGCTTAAATCCTTGTTTTCCTAAAGCAGTTTTCTAACACAGCGTCAATATAGGGATTAGGGTAGCTTTCTTACTGACATATAGAGAGAAACTCTGGTCCGTGAGGGATCCTGGGAAGGAGGAACATGCTTTTTCTTAAGAGCCAGTGCATCAACTGGGTGGTAAAGAAGTTACGAGCCTCCGTACATTGCCTCTGTGTTTTCTGAAATTTATTTACTTTTGCTAGTAAAAAGTTGGTGATTTTTGTTTTTAGGGTTATATACGTTGGTAATAACAGTAATAGATAGCTAACATTTATTGAGCTTATACAGGGTATAATAAGCACAATGCAACATGCTTGACTTAAGTCACCTGATTTTATTTTCACACAAACTAACGCTTTATTTGCATTCTGTAGATTGAGGGTTTTGGTCAGTGCAAACGAATACATTCTTTAAACTTTTCTCAGGGCACGTGGCCTCCATTTTCTGACGGTTTGTTCTTCTCACGAACAGGTATGTGATTGATGGCGCCACTGCTCTGTGGTGTGCAGCAGGAGCTGGACATTTTGAAGTTGTTAAACTTCTAGTCAGCCATGGAGCCAACGTGAACCACACCACAGTAACTAACTCGACCCCCCTGCGGGCGGCATGCTTTGATGGCAGACTGGACATTGTGAAATACTTGGTTGAAAATAATGCCAACATCAGCATTGCCAACAAATACGACAACACCTGCCTGATGATTGCAGCGTACAAGGGACACACTGACGTGGTCAGATACCTTTTAGAACAACGTGCCGATCCCAATGCTAAAGCACATTGTGGAGCCACAGCCTTGCACTTTGCAGCTGAAGCCGGGCACATAGATATTGTGAAAGAGCTGATAAAATGGCGTGCTGCTATAGTAGTGAACGGCCATGGGATGACGCCATTAAAAGTAGCTGCCGAAAGCTGTAAAGCCGATGTCGTCGAACTGTTACTCTCTCATGCTGATTGCGACCGAAGAAGTCGGATTGAAGCTCTGGAACTCTTGGGTGCCTCCTTTGCAAATGACCGCGAGAACTATGACATCATGAAGACGTACCACTATTTATATTTAGCCATGTTGGAGAGGTTTCAAGATGGTGATAACATTCTGGAGAAAGAGGTCCTCCCACCAATCCATGCTTATGGGAATAGAACTGAATGTAGAAATCCTCAGGAACTGGAATCCATTCGGCAAGACAGAGATGCTCTTCACATGGAAGGCCTTATAGTTCGGGAACGGATTTTAGGTGCTGACAATATTGATGTTTCCCATCCCATCATTTACAGGGGAGCCGTTTATGCGGATAACATGGAATTCGAACAGTGTATCAAGTTGTGGCTGCACGCCCTGCACCTGAGACAGAAAGGTAACCGGAATACCCACAAGGATCTTCTTCGATTCGCTCAAGTTTTCTCACAGATGATACATTTGAATGAAACTGTGAAGGCCCCAGACATAGAATGTGTTTTGAGATGCAGTGTTTTGGAAATAGAACAAAGTATGAACAGAGTAAAAAATATTCCAGATGCTGATGTCCACAATGCTATGGACAATTATGAATGTAATCTCTATACCTTTCTGTATTTAGTGTGCATCTCCACCAAAACACAGTGCAGTGAAGAAGATCAGTGCAAAATTAACAAGCAGATCTACAACCTGATTCACCTGGATCCCAGAACTCGGGAAGGTTTCACCCTGCTGCATCTAGCTGTCAACTCGAACACCCCGGTTGATGATTTCCACACCAATGATGTCTGCAGCTTTCCAAATGCACTTGTCACAAAGCTCCTGCTGGACTGTGGTGCCGAGGTGAATGCAGTAGACAACGAGGGGAACAGTGCCCTTCACATCATCGTTCAGTACAACAGGCCCATCAGTGATTTTTTAACCTTGCACTCTATCATCATCAGCCTGGTTGAAGCTGGCGCCCACACTGACATGACCAATAAACAGAATAAGACTCCGCTAGACAAAAGTACAACTGGGGTATCTGAAATACTACTTAAAACTCAAATGAAGATGAGTCTCAAGTGCCTGGCTGCCCGAGCAGTTCGGGCTAATGACATTAACTACCAAGACCAGATCCCCAGAACTCTTGAAGAGTTTGTTGGATTTCATTAAGTGACTGGATATGTAAAATCGTTTAATGTGGTGCTAAAAAGTAAAGGACTTTAATCACAGACAATAGAATTATGTGTTCATAAATTCTGCTTTTCTTTCCATTACCCTTCCTCCCTACCCATCCTTCCTTAGTTCTGTATTTGGTCTTTTTGCCTCATGATGTTGACTGATCTCAAATACACTTTAAACAACGCCACATTGTTTAGGTGTAACTATAATCTAAGGTGTCTGGATATTGGTCACTTAATCTTTCTTTCTTTCTTTCTTTCTTTCTTTCTTTCTTTCTTAATTGAAGTATAATTGAGATACATTATATTAGTTTCAGGTGTACAACATAATGATTTGACATTTGTATTTTTTTTTAAGGAATGAATATAAAATATTTTATGTAACAAGGGACGTTTATGATTTGAAGTCAATGTTTTAAAAACTGCCTACAAAAGTATTTCTGTTAAGCCTGTGTCAGCGTGTTATCCTTGCAGCAGTTTTGAGGATTTCATGAAGAAGAACAACTAAAAAGGACCATAAGAGTAATGGGATACCCCGGTGTTCTGCGTGTGCCCAACTGCTGCACGTAGGTTTTGCTCTTCCAATATTTATGCGGAGTGATACGGCACATCGTAACATCAGGAGGATTTCAAAAAATACAACTGCAGATTAATCTGAAAATGTGCTAATTTCATAATAGTTATAAATGTATCAAGTTAAATCCATTGGAATTATTGCATTATGCTGGGTGGTACACACAAAGGAATAATAGTCTTAAAGCAATTTTTCAGAGAATATCGATGGACTCTTTGCCGTCAGGCTTAAATTCTAAAATTCTTTGGTCTCTGTTTTAAGGTAACTTCTCTAAATTGCAGCAGCCTGCGTTTGAACTCAGCTCACAGACATGTAAAAATTATGAATACTGTGTTTTCTTATGAAACAAATTGTCACAATATAGTTACACCTTCTATTTTTGTCCCTTTCTCCCTTTCCTCCTGTGTGGTCTCTTTTAAAAATTGGAAACTACTTTTCCAGAGGGCACTGTTTGTGCCCCCCTCATAAGGTGTTTATGATGGATGAAAAGGAACAAGGATGTTTTTAATTTTTTCACTTTCTTTGTCCCTTATAATTAGTAGAAAAATCACTAGTGTGGTATAGGAAATGAAATGTTTTTGATGATAAAAGTAATTTGCAATGCTGTCTGGATGGTATTTCTGTCTGAGAGCTGAAAGTTCAACCACAAAATGTCACTGATTCTGATAGGCTGTGCAGAGGTCTTTTTGTTTTGTTTTGTTTTGATGGCAGCATTTTAAGTGTCAGACTAAAAGTATTCTGTGATTATCTTTTAAGCATCACAGAAATTCAAGTAAAGGGTATACACCTATTTCTATTTCTATCGATGTTAAAAAATGATAAAGTAAAATGAGCTATATCTGTATTTTTTCTCTCTAGTGCCAAATGAATGCCTTAGCTACTCATAGTGCATGGTACTGTAAGTGAAGACCAGCTTTTTTTTCGTTAATGAAAAGCATTATGATGCTGTAACATCAGCTATAAACTAAAAAAAAACAAAAACAAAAACAAAGAAACCCTAAATCTGTATGGTTTCAATGAGCATTTTATGTCTGCATATTGTTTGGTGAAGTATAAGAGAAAGGTTGCAGTTGAAACAGTATAAAGCATAAATGACCAAGCCAAAATTAGCACCTAGGGCCTTAAATAAAAGATACCCCACAAAATGAAATAGTTTGAAGGGTGGGAGGGATTGGAAGGGGGGGAACCTTAAAACCTTTTTCCCCTAAGGATGCAAGATACCTTTATGGCCACTGTAGTTCTACTTCATGCTCTTGTTTCAGCTAGGAACGTTTTGATGGCAAATTCTGTCATGGTAATATATTTCTGTTTTCCTAACCTGAGGTCTTTGCAAGGAGGGTTTTCAGGATGGTTTGAAGGGAGATACTTGAAAGAGCCCTAATTTGAAAGTTACTGGCCTTGATGATCCTTCCGGTGCAAATCAAGGAAATACTGTACCTTGCTCTTGGCAACTCTCGTGGCCTGAAAGAGAACATGCACGTCCTCAAGGTGAGTGAATCACACCTTTTCCACAGCTTAGGTCAGACCCTGTATCTTTCAGACTTCAAGGCCTGTGTCTCTGACAGTCTGAGGAATGGCTATGATACTTGGTATTCAGTTGGTTCCATTATGAATGTGTATGATTTTTAAACACCAAAACTTAAAATATCAGATAATGTTGCATGTTTTAAAAACCATCCCTCTGGCTACCCAGGACCAGCACTCTTTTAGATCATACGTATTCATAAAATGAGGATGATGATTATATGTACATATTCAGACATCAAAATTTAATGACAGTGCTTTTGAGAAGGGATGCATGCTGGAGAGCGCAGCTGCTGACTGGAGTGCCGACAAGGTTGGAGAGAGAGTGTGAAGACAGTGGGAATAAACTGTGAGCTCTGCTAATGGTAACATACTTTTCTACTGTAGTGTCGTAGTATGTTGTGCACTCCATTGCTAAGGATCTAATTCTGTCTTGTAAAATAAATCCAAATATGTATTGTGAAACATCTGTATAAAACCATTCTTGAAACAAGTGATCTACATGCCTGTTTTATTTGTTTTTGGTAGAATTATTTTAAGTATGTTTAGCCAAATCCTTCCCAAGCTTAAATGTTTTGTGTGTTTTAAAAAATTTATTATTATTATTATTATTATTATTATTTTTTTTTTTTTTAGGAAAATAAATCTGTAAGAAAGGTCAATAGTTCTGTATCTCAGCTCATGAGAACTCCAGGCTGTCTCCATTTTCCAGCCACTTTTGTCATTTTCTGTTTATTATTGGTAGAAGTATGCTTCGGATCGTAAGTCTTCCTTGATAATATTACAAATTCAGTCAAAACTTCTTTGTCTTGCTCAGTAATTGTCCTATAAATTTGGTTGAACGAGAGGCCCAGGAGGATGGATATCTGGGCAAACGAGGTGAAACTTAGGTGGGTTTTCCGTTTTTAAATAAGAGTTGGTGAAACTGAACCCTTGAATTTAGGTGACTCTTCAACTCAAGGAATGGGCAGCAAATCCATCCCCTCAATTGATTAAAGAAGGGGGAAATTTTTGTTGTGAGAACTCTGACACCACATGGTTTTCTTCACTCTACTCTGGATTGCTCCAGCAGGCCACAGTCCCACTACCTTAAGGTTCTTTGCCGTGGGAACTTCAAACAAACGAGCCAAAAAAAGCAAGCTTTGGTCTTTCTTGTTTCTGGGAAGGGTTTTGTTTCAGTGTACTACTAGTTGATTAATAACCGATAATTAGGGGAAACCTAGGTAGGTACCATAGCGCTGTTTGAAGTAACAGATGATTCAGGGGGGTGCAGCTCCCTAAGTATCAACTCTGTCTGGCAAGTGGTTTTGCAAATTACATATCCCAAGGGAATGACAGCCGTTACCAGTCTCCACTGCAGTTGAGGCAGCTACTTTATGGATAGGACCATTTTGGATTACTCGTGCAGCAACTTTCCTTTTTGGGAACGGGGCGCGGTGAGGAGGTGAGTTGCTGGCCCTTGGGTTACAGTTTTCTGGGTTTAGAAGCAGCCACTGATTGAACTAGTGAGTAGGTGGACAAAAGTAGAAAGGGCTTGTTTTTATGGTAGATTTTCTGTAAAAATCCTAAATGTTCCTTTTTAGTCTAGCCACAAGTATCTATGTACAGATGACTCTTCTGTTTTCCTCACTGACTATGCTGTAACACTGAAATGGGTTAAAGAAAACAAAACTCTGCCTTTTGCTCTATGGAAAGTTACCAGTCCATAGGATGTTAAGCTGTGTGTTTATTTCCACTCTGAAAACACACAGCTCTGCTCTGGATACCCTTTCTGGAAGGTAGAAAGCTCCTAGGTACGTATGGCACCTTGCAGGGCTTTGTCATACACGGCTGGCAGACTTGCCCAAGTCTTCAGATGGCCTGGGTTGTACGTACAGCATCCTTTCTCCCAAATAGGGGATCTGGAATAAGTCCACTGATAGTGATGGTAGATACATTAATTTTTAAAACTGTAAAGTAAATGTGGTCTCTAGTCCTAGGTTTGTGGTGTGTTCATTTGTGTTAATGTGCAGGGAAGGGACATTGACTTGATGGTTATGGGGAGTATATCTTGATGTGTGTACAGGGGTGAGTATTGCTAAATTATTAACAGCTTTTCATTTAGGGGTGAGTCATGTGATGAGTGGCCTAATCAGCAAAATGAAGGAGCAAAGATGCAAGCTTTGCCCAGTGATGAAGTAAACAAGGTTTTGTATCTGTCTTTTATCAGGTGTTGTAAAACTTGCGCATGGCTTTTTTTGTTGTGGCTTCTTAGTAATTGGTGGAGGAGAAAAGATGAGGAAAACCCCTCAGCTTTGCTAACCACTCTTTTCAGAGGTACATCGTTGGGGAGTAAAATCTGACTGGCCTAATGTGTTGAAAAGATCCTATCCTTTATAATATTCACCCCATCCTGTAATCCTCCGCATCGAGGAACTACATTGTTGTATTCTAGTAATTCACTGTGATTTATAACAAACCAGTGATGTCATTCTCTTGTGCACTTTTGTCAAACCATTTACGTGACTTTAATAAACATAGTGAACTTGCTGACTGCACCAGAGGTCTGTTAGTGATTATATTGCATGACATTGTCTATTTGAGTTTGACATGTAGAATCATTTTTAATTTCGTGGCAATTGACAGTCCTAATAGCCCAGCTAATTTGAAACTAACAATATTGCTGTGTAAAAGGAAAAAAAAAACCGGTGTTTGTGTTCAGTAAATGTTTGAAAAAAAAAAACCAACCCTGCCTTGCAGTTTGTGTCTTTATTGTTCAGTGTGCCTTAGTTGAGATGATCTTTTGTTGAATTTATTTAAAAAAGAGTTGTCAGAGTTATATGTGCCTGGGGAAAAAATTCAGATAGTAAAGAAAAATTCAAATTGTAAAAAAACAAAACAAAACAATGCCCTTCTCATCTCTACCTGCCTCCCTCTCATTTAGACTCTTAAGAGGGCTGTCACTATTACTAGTTTTTTTGACTAGCTTCCCAGAATTTTTCTGTGCATATATGTTTTTTTTCTCCTTTTCATTTTTTTAAAAAATGCAAATGGACTTTTTCTTATTCTATTCTGCATCTTGTCTTTTACATTTACTATATCTTAGGCTTTTTCATTTTGGTGTGTAGTTTTGTTTTGTTTTGTTTTTTTAAGCAACTTTATAGATTTAATTCTGTGGGTGGACTTAACATTTATTTAGCCAGACCTTGTTGTTGGACTTCTAGGTTTTCAATTTATTGATATTCTAAATAACGCTTCAGTGAACATCCTTATATACTATGTTCATAGAACAGATTCATTCCTAGCACTGGAATTTCTGGTTTAGTGACTGAATATTTAGAATTTTGATAGAGGACATTTAATTGCCTGCCACCTACCTATATTCTTACATCAGATTTTATCTAACCATTTAGTTTTTGCCAAGGTGGCTAATGAAAAATAGTATTTCATGGTTTTGATTTGTGTTCCTTTATTATGAATGGGGTTGACACTTTCATATATTTACCGGCCCATTTGTATTTCTTTTGCTTGCTTTTGGGTTGTAGTCTTTTTCTTACTAGTTAGAAATTCTTTGGAAGTTTTGGGAAATTTTCTTTGTCATATGTCACAGTTTGTAGTTTGTTTTTTGACTTTGAATGTAGTTGCTTTTATATCAGAAGTTTCCATTTTTATGTAGCCAAATTTATAATTTTTTAAAATGGATTCTGAGTTTTGTATCTTGCTTATAAGGTTGTCTCCATTCCAAGATGATAAATCTTTTTTACCCATGTTTTCTTCTAATGCTTTTATGGCTTCTCCCTTCCATGTCTTCTCTCTCTTCTTTTTCTCCTCCTCCTCCTCCTCCTCCTCCTCCTCCTCCTCCTCCTCTTTTATCTATCTGAGGGACGCCTGTGTGGCTCAGTTGGTTAAGCATCCAACACTTGATTTGATTTCGGCTTTGGTTTGTGAGAACAAGCCCCGTGTCGGGCTCCCTCACTGACAGTGCAGAGCCCGCTTGGGGTTTTCTCTCTCTCTGCTCATCCCCCACTCATGTACTCTCGTTCTCTCTCTCTCTCTCAAAGAACCATTAAAATAAATCAATCTTTTATCTACCTGGAATTTATTTTGATGTAAGGATCCAGCTAGCCGAATAGCTGGATTGGTACTGATATCAATCATAAACTAAATTTCCATTATGTAATGAGATCTTTTTCTGGGTTCTCTGTTTTATTCTGTTGATCTCGCAGTGTGGTGGACTGGGGATTATTGTCACGGCTCTATCATTTACAAGCTCTGTGGCCTGGGGTAAGTTACTTTTCTGTCCAAGCCTTAGTTTCTGTAAATCGGGATGATAATATTTAACTTGGACTGTGATGAGCAAACAAGAGAATCAAGATGCTTACCTAACAGTAACAAAGTGCTTGACATAGTGAAGTGCCTGGGTAATGTTAAATGTTAATACTAGTGGGGCTAATTGTTCATTTGTCTTCTTTTGGGGAGGGGATATAGTTTTTTTTTATTATTGTATGTTTATTTTTGCAGATGAATTCCGGTGTCATGTCATGTTGAAAGTTGATTTTGTTTAGCGTTGAGTTAAGAGATTAATTTAGGGAGACTTGCTGTCTCTGTAAGTCTGAGCCTTTTTATCCAAAGGAGAGATAGTCCCATTTAGTGAAGTCTTATGTCTCTTAGAGATTTTTTAAGGTGTTTTTTTTTTAATTTTTTTTTTTTAGTGAAGTTCTTGCAAATATATTCCTTTTACTATTAGGTTCTGTGTTTATATTATGGGTAGGAGCTTTTTTTTTTTCAATCACATACTTCTAATTGTTAATGTTTTTACATAGGCATTTTATTTTATTTATTAAAATAATTTTTTTTTGACGTTTATTCATCTTTGAGAGACAGAGAGACAGAGCATGAGCAGGGAAGGGGTAGAGAGAGGGAGACACAGAATCCGAAGCAGACTCCAGGCTCTGAGCTGTCAGCACAGAGCCCGACGTGGGGTTTGAACTCACCAACTGCGAGATCATGACCCCAGCTGAAGTCGGACGCACAACCGACTGAGCCACCCAGGCGCCCCATTTACATAGGCATTTTAATGGATTTGCCTTTTTTTGAAAAATGAAGTTGTTCATTGCTTTTGGATGTCGCAGATACACTAATCATCATTTATAAGTGAAGCTTATTTTGCCTCTTATTTCAGTATTCATATTCTATATTTCTTATAGAATTATAGAACCAATTAATATTGGTTAAGATTATCCAAAGAGTATTAAGTGGTGGTATTGGAGCACATCCTTGGCACATGTTTGTTGTAAAATTTAGATTTAGGTAGCCATTCCAGTCCCTTCCTAAAGACCTGAAAAAACCATGTAGTTCAAGTCTCTTGTTTTATAGCTGAGGATGTAAACCCAGAAAGAGGTGTTTTGTCCATGTAAGGTCATACAAGGGTTGAATGTCAGAGCCCAGGGTCAGCTCTGGGTCTTGACTCACGGAGCAGTGCTCTTTCACTCTGAGACTATTAGGCTGGCACAAGCAAAGATCCTCTTAGCATTTCTGCCAGGTCTGAGCCGGCTGTAATACCCAGCTGGACTCCAGAAATCATCCAGACAAATTCTAAATCATTTTTTTTTTCTGTGTTTCAAGTAATGTCTGCTGTATTAAAGTAACAGACGATCAGACTAAAGAAAATACTGGCAGTAATATATTTCATCAGGTACTTAATCTAGAAAATGCCTGTGTGAGATGTAAATTTCAGGTGGTTCATAAAGACTTTGCATGTTGGTAAGCATAGACAAAACTAGCTATTCTAATTTCTCTGTGCTTTGTACATGTGGCGTGCTTGGTCTGTCCTGAGTGCAGTGCTGGGCGTGTTCCTGCCTCCAGCGGACACGCTGTATCAGGGATGCGCGTACAAAAATAAGAAACATGGTCCCTGCCCTTGATAAGCTTGTCATCTAGCCAGATGCCCCTATTTGAAATCTGATTTTCTGTTTTTCCTCAGATCTTCATTTTAATTTCCCAAATAAAAGTTTATGATGCTACCTTTTGACTCTGGCTTGGGCCATTTTCTGAAAACCTTTCAGGAAACCGTGTCATTTGAGTTGTTGCTTGTCGTATTTTTCTGTGGTACCAGGGAGATAGGGGCAAAGAACGTGCACAGCTGATTTAGAAAGGATGAATCCGTTAAGGAACAGTGCCCCCTTCTTTTTTAAGAAAATGTTTTTTTTCTGCTTCTACCCTACTTTGAACCTTGTGAGTTTGCTGGGGACATTTTAGCCTGTACCTTCCTGAGAGGTTACAGAGCCCAAGTGCCAGGCTTCCAACCCCCTCTCCACGCTTTACTAGCAAAACTCGTCCGTTCCTGTTCCTGTTTCAGTTTCCGTTTGGAACATGGTGTCCTACTTTAGTGTGATGTCAAAGCTAATGGAATAGATGGTGACACGAGAGCACTGGCTGGTTTTAATGTGGTCAATTAAGCCCGACTGCCCCTTGTGAAGAGTCTAGATGACATAAATACTCACAGTAGGACAATTTTTTGAGATTTCAAAAAAAACAGTAAAAAGTAGTGCAGAGTAAAGGGCTGACATGACCTCGGCTGGAGGTGAAAACGAAGGACAATGTGGTAGTGAATGAAAACAGGAGACCACTCCCCACTAATAGCTGTATTAAGTTAAGTCACCCAAGGCATATCTGGTGGTTGGAGAGACCTGGCCACTTCCTGTACCGGGTGAGGTGTGGTTGCAGTGAGTCATGCAGGAAAAAGAGCACGATTAAGCTGGCTGTTTCTCTTACAGGCTGCTTGGCACCCTGGGGCTTGAATCCGGGGGACTGGCTGAAGTCTAGAAGTCTAGTTTTGTATTCCAGGAGAGCACTGATGCTAAGTGTTAAATGCTAAATGCTGATGGAGACAGCAACTTGTCTTTTAAAGACCTCTAGGAAAGGCCAGTTCCATACCTTCTGTGGAAAGCCCTTCGCTTTTATTGTCCCCTCTCTGCTGTGTTTGTGTTCGCACTTTGCCCCTTCCACCTGGTGGCTATCGTGTGACCCAAGGGCAGCTGAGGAAGGCTCCACTGTTTAAGAAACTGACAATGACGTCTAGAGAATATTGTGGCTCTGGATTGCTGGTTCTATAAATTTAATGTGCTTAGCATTACCTGACAGGAAATTGGATCCGTGAGGTCTGGGGTAGAACTTGGTCTGTGGTTCTGATCAGGGCGGCCGTGGAATCCCACTCTGAGAAGCTTAGCTCTGGATAGATGATCTGCTCTAGCAGGCACGCTTTGCCCTCCAAGCTTACATGTCCACACCATCTGATGCCAGAAAGAAGCGGCCAGCTGGAACCGAGGGACACCAGAATTGATGGCCGCTTCCCTGCAGAGCACTGGGCGGTGATGGCACAGGGCTTGAGGCCTTTCTTGTCTACCCAAGCCCTGCACCTCAGTTTCCGCATCTTTTCTGAGAGCCTGCCTCCCCCCCACATGTTAGAGCAGCAGTGAGACCTCATAGAACATCGCCCAGGATTCACTTCACAACTCCTGTGTTTCTCCTCTCTGAGAGCCTAGAACTTAGGAAATCCTGAGAATCCGTGGACCGAATTCTAAAACCATCTTCTGTTGGTGTTTGGTTTATAAGAGACCTTGACCCATGTGTTTTTCTCCTATGCACTCGTTTGCTATAGGCTTGCTTACGCAAGTATCCCGTGGCCACCTGAAAGTCAAAGCAGCTTGTTTAGAGTAGCATCTAGGATGCTGATAAAGCTTTTAAAAGACGGAACCATTTTTAACTTGGTTCCACTTTATGTCAGCACTCGGAGTTCAGCCCTTAGCTCCATCATAAATATTCTTAACTACGGAATAGAGCATTGCTAATAATATCCATCTGTGAACCACAATATGAATTTTATGTTGATCTGCAGTTGCATTTTGGGCTGCTTGCCACTAAATGCCAAAACTGCTTCGGAGACTGCTCTCCGTCTCTCCTCCAGACAATAGCAGATGTGTTCAACTTCTCCCAGAGTCCCCTCGGGGCTCTGGAGACCCAGGAGAACTGGGTGAAGTCTGTAGCAGATCCCTCTCCAGAGACTTGCTGGAACAAGAAAGTCTTCCCAACTCTAGGCTGGAGTCAGGTTAACTTGAATATTATGAACGACAGCATAGTCCCCAGTGCTCATAATGGAAGGGCACCTATGTGTGTTAACCCCTTATTTGTTTTCCAGCCTATATATTCACCTGCCTGTTGACCTCAGCTCGGCACATCTGTCACCAGAGGAACTCTAAAACAACAAAACTGATGCCTTGGCCCCTCTCCCAGTCAATTACATGTGAATCCCTGCGGTGGACCCTTGCATAGACATCTTTTAGAGCTCCTCAGGCCAGAGAACGGCTGTAGCGTGAGTTTGCTCCCTGTTAAATGCATCTCTGTGGCCCTACCAGGAACTCTGTAAGGTCTGTCTTGATCATTTATACCCCAGAGCAGATAAATTCAGAAAGGATTGATAAGAGAAACAGACGAGAGAGACACGAGGGGATGGCTGAAGGCCTTGAAGTTACAAAGTTCCGCCTTTTGACCAGTTAGTTGTTCTTGGTGTAGGGCCAGGGAGGGGCGTGAAGGGGCCGCGGAGCCCTGGGGATAAAGGTGGCCTCCGATGGGCTGGAGGTTCCCATTTGGCCACTTCTGGGTTGCGTCTGACCTGCAGATACGTTTTGTTTGGCCTGCAGCGTGGCCGCACATAGCAACTTTTTAAAGGTGAATGCCAGTCTCTAAAAGGCAGGTTTCACGTGAAAGCATTCTCTCAGAGTTGATGGTACCAGACAGAAGACTCGGTCTAAATCACACGTAATGGCATACGTGTGAGTGTGGGTTCATGGAGCATCCTTGAGTCAGGTGCTCCATTCATGAGGGCAAGACTCCAGCGAAACTTGACTCTAAATGGGGCCTTCTGATTTGGGGGTCACCATTTGAGAACAAATATTCCCATAGTTACTTTGTATTAATGCCTTCTGCTCCTTTAGTAATCCCCTCCCCAACCCCCCCCCCCCCCCCCCCCCCCCAGGCTGGGCTGTAATGACTATCCTACTTGAGAGACCGCAGTCCTAAAATGAGTGTGGGTTTTGCTGGGGATCCTAGGGCTATCTCTTAACTGCTCTGGTTCGGAGTGTCCTCATCCATGGGGGAACAAGATCAAATAATTTGTAAGTTTCTACCTCTGGCCTCTTGGGACTCCAATGGCACATGATTGGAAGGGAGCCCACTTGGTTGAAGAGCAGCCTGTGTGTAAAGGTGAAGAAGTTCCGGAGTATGAGGTCAGCACTGAAACGCTAGCCTGGAGAAGTCTGGGAGGCCAGAGAGGGAGGAGCCGGAACTAAGGACTGGAAGCTACAGTGACTTGTGGGCTTCAACCATCCAAATGGGTGAAGGGGGAGCTGGTGGTCTTGGGCGGGAGGAAGTGTTCCGTCCCTGGAGCTGTCCATCCCAGATCAGGCAGCCATTTGGAGGGGATGTCGTAGGGACCAAATGGTGGGCAAGCCCCTTCCAAACATTTAGAGACAATGGGAAGAAAGCAGGGGCCCCCCCAGCCACCTCCTTTCCTTCAGAGAAAAGACGCTGGCTCGCCGGGATAAGCCCTGCCCACAGAATGGGAGACAGCAAGCACCTTGGTTGTTTTCAATCACTGTATTTTTCTTTTAATAGTTTTAAAAAATATTTACGACAGTAAAGGTCGTACTATGGGACAGGGGGACAGATGCCTTTGATGCATCCCCCTTTCATTTCTATCTCAAAACAAGATTAAGGCATAAATTACTCGCTGGGCACCGGGCGTGCCTATTGTCCTCAAGGCGCCATCATTGGTGGTACCACTTGTCCCATGGGCCAGCGGATCAGGATCAGATATTTGCCACCGAGGTTTCATAGACTTGGGTGTCCCTGCACCGGCTTTAACCAGTGCATTCCAGAGAGCACCAGAGTGCATTCTAGCAGCGCTGGCTGAGCCCTTCTCTTGTGCACGGGGGGGGGGGGGGGGGGGGGGGCAGTGGGCGGAAAGGGGGGATGGGAGGCTGTGTTTGTGGGGGGGGGGGCACGCACCCTCCTGCCACCTCACTGCCAGGCCTGGAGTTGTGCCGCGCTCAGGGCAGGCAGGCGGGAAGACCAAGTAGGTACGGGGGACCCAGGGAGTGTGCCGACTGCAGGCTCCCGTGGGGTACGAGGCACAAAAGCCACCGAGGGGTATGTGCGGGGGTGGAGGGCCCGCCTGCCTCCCCATCTCGGGGTGGGCGCCCCATATTCTGTGTCCCAGCTGCCTGTCCGTCACAGTCTCCATGCCTCAGGGTCTGTCTTCATCCCTGTCCAGCAGCTGTCACCACCAAGCCCTTGGCCGCGGGGGTTCATTCAGGGGCAGCTCTCCTGCCTGGGGAAGGGGTGAGTGGGACTTGAGAGCCTTGGGCAGCGCCGGGGCGGGAGGACAGCACAGGATTCAGATCTGCTGCCCCACTGGGTCCTGCTGGGACTCGAGGCCTGGAGTGTGAAGAATGGGTTTGCATCGCCTTCTTCCTCTGCCGGTTTCTTCTGAGGATGGGACAGTTATGAATTCCTAGCACCTAGTGGCGGGGGCAGCAAATGCCCCCACGAGCCCAGGGGAGGCTTTGGTGTGCCTTGGGAGGGGTCCCTTTAAATCACCAGGGATCTGTGTTGGAGGTGTCTTGGCCTCCCAGTAGAGCAGTCCCTCTTAAAACTGGCTTGAGTTCCTTTCAGAGGGTGCAGGCTTGGTCTCTCAGGAGATGAGGTCAAGTGCAAAGCGAGCTGGCGTCTTCTCCACCCCAGCTCAGCGGGCCACGGGCCTGGGCCTGTACACTGCCTGGACTGGCGTCCTGGCCCCCATCAACTTGCAGCCTCCTCTGAGCCTCACTCCAGCACTTTGGGGGTGGGGTCCAGGCCAGGTTCCCTCCTGCGCTTGGCACTTTTAAAGAAGCCGAGCTGTGGGGGGGGCAAAGGGAGAAGTCTCAGGGGTGGGCAGGGAGGACAAGACCTGTCTCTCCCACCTGCTTTCCCCCCACTAACGCTCCTAAGACTTCTTCCTGTTGAAGGCTTCCCCGAATACCCCAGCTAACACTGAGTACCAGCCCCCACCCCAGCCCAGCAGAACTCCCTTGGTGGGCCACGCAATAGGCCACTTAACTGGTGAGGGGGGATTGCAGTGGAGTGGATGGAGCCTGGGTCGGGAGGCAAGAAGTCATGCTGTGTGACCCTGCCCTGGTCAACAACCCTCTCTGGGCCTCCCTCGGCTCATCTGTAACAGAAGGTTGAGACCAGGGGTTCTTCACCTGAGGCTCAGTGACAGAGAGGGGTTTGGGGGCTTGTTAACCGCCTGACTGTTGGAGAAATTTTGTGGTTGTGTACTTGCTGCTGCTTCCACGAAGAGAAGACCGAGCTCCCGTCAGGTTCTCAAAGGAACCCACCAAAGGGTCAGAGCCACAGACTGAGGGCCCTCTGGAGGCCTTAGCCAATCTGCCTGCTGTGGTGAGATGTGGGTGCTTAGGTAGCAGGAGGCACATTCTGGGGAGGAGGCCGGGTGGGTGCCAGCTCCCAAGGGGAGGAGAACGCGTGGGCTGGCCACAGAGCCCGCAGGCCAGAGCCCCCCACCCCCACCCCCAGCCGGCCTGGGCCGACCAGCTAGGATGCTTCTCTCCACCACCACCCTGCTGGGGCCTCACCTTCCAGAGTGCCAGGACGAGCAGGGCCAGCAGCAGGAGGCCCCCCAGCGTGCTGCCCACGATGATCCAGATGGGGATCTGCGAGTCTTCTTGCTTGGAGATCTCAAACGTGATCTGTAAGGGGAGGAGTGCGCCAGGTCAACAGCATTACTGTCCTGGGGCCCGGGGGGGGGGGGCAGCCGGGGGGCAGGCGATGGCTAGTGCCCGGTGGGATCTGCTGGAGGCATGGGTGGCACCCAGCCTGCGGAGGCCTCAGAGGACCCAGCCCTTGCACAAAGGACACCTGAGTTAAATGACCCAGGTGATCCTGCCTCCTCTTTGAAACTTTCCGCCTTTGGCCTTGGGTTCTGTGCCATGTTCCATGGCTCTGTCCTGGGACCTCTTCCTTATCTACAGTCATTTCCTGGTGAGCTCAGCACCATCTTACCCAGTAGGCACAGGGAGCTCAGGGCCCTTAGTGCTTTTAGGGGCCCATGAAAATGTTCTAATTTCTTTTAAAATTCGAGGGAAAAACAAATATAATCTCTTGCCTGGCTTATATGTCTTTATATATATTTGTCATAAAATAATAAATTATTATTTTTGAATGTTTATTCTTGAGAGAGGGAGAGAGGTAGAGAGCAAGCAGGGGAGGGGCGGAGAGAGAGGGAGACAGAGAATACCGAGCAGGCTCCGTGCCGTCAGCACAGAGCCTGATGTGGGGCTCGAACTCACAAACTGTGAGATCGTGACCTAAGCCCAAACCAAGAGTCAGATGCTTAACCGACTGAGCCACCCAGGCGCTCCTAATTTAAATTATTTCTAAGGACGAAGGGTCTCCGAAGGTAAAAGTGCTCAGGGCCATGGAAAGCATAACACAGCCCTGGGCAAACTCACTCCATTGTGAGGCTTTGAAACCTATATGCCAGGGGCGCCTGGGTGGCTCAGTCGGTTAAGCGGCCGACTTCGGCTCAGGTCATGATCTCACAGTCCGTGAGTTCGAGCCCCGCGTCAGGCTCTGTGCTGACAGCTCGGAGCCTGGAGCCTGCTTTGGATTCTGTGTCTCCCTCTCTCTGACCCTCCCCCATTCATGCTCTGTCTCTCTCTGTCTCAAAAAATAAATAAACGTTAAAAACCTATATGCGGACTGCCGTCACGTTTCTCCCTTCTACTGGGACTCTCCACACTCCTATCCTCCTGTCTTCCTGGCCTGCTCGGCATCTTTAACAGGTGTCCAAACTCTTGATCCCACTCTGTACCTTCAACCCTGTTCCATCCCTGCCCTTCCCATGAAAGCAAATGCCAGCATGGTCCTTCCTCGCTGCCGCTCAGGCCAGAAGCCTTGTATTCGTCACTGACTCCTACCTTTGCATCCACATGGACTCCAGCAAAGTCTGTCTGGCCTACCTTTGAAGCGCCCAGAATGTGGGAGTCCCGCCTCCAGGGCTACCTGCTTGGACTGAGCCCCCTGTGTCCCCCTGGAGGCTGCAGGAGCCGGCTAACTGCCTCCCCCCTCCGGCCTTGCCCTCTGCAGTCTGTCCTCAGCATGGCAGCCTGACGAAGGCATATTTATTCTCTGCTCTGCTCCAGCCCCCCACGCAGGGTGGAAAAGAAGAGTCCTTGCGTGCGCCTGCCAGGCTTCACCCTCTCTGGTGCTGCTCATCTCGCTGGCCTCACCTCCTGCCCCCCCCCCGTTGCTCTCTCTGCTCCAAGCCTGCAGCTACCTGGCCCTCCAGCATGCCAGCACACGTCCACCAGAGGCCTTTGTATTGCTGTCCCTCCCTTTCTGGCAGCACTTTCCCCCCCGAATAGCCACGCGACACTCCTCTTCTTCATAGTTTCTGATGTTAGTTTATCGAGGAGGCTTTTCCCAGTCTCCTTGTATAAAATAGAGCCGCCCCCCCCTCCCGCCCCAAGTCTCCACCTTTAGGTGCCTGCATTTTTCGGGGCAGAACGTATCACCATTTGACACTGATATATTCACGTGTCTTGCCCTTCTTCCCATCTAGAACGTCAGCCCCAGGGGAGCAGGACAGTATCTGTTTTGTTCACTGTTCTATTTTCAGTGCCTGGGACAGAGCAGGAGCTCGGTCCACATGCCGAATGGCTGCATGAACGAACCCCTGCAGCAGGGGGGAGTCCCGGCTCGGCCACTGACTCCCTGTTCAACTCTCTGCCTTATCTCACCTAGCCTGAGTTTCCGTGTCTGAAAAATGGAGGTGGGGAGTACCTCACAGTGCTCTGAGGAGTGAGCAAGGAAACGTGCAAAGTGTCTGTGACAGTGCCTGGCGCAGCGTTTAGGGCTCAACAAACGGCAGGTTCCTTCTATGTTCTCTGTCCTTCCGTAAAGGCTGGGACCTTCTCTGCCTTCCCACCCCTGGCACCTGGCACACAGCCAGGCCAACAGGGGCTTACATTCTGGGTTGCTGGGTTTCTAAAAGAGAAGCGAGGCATCCAGAGAGTATAAGAAAGATTTTTTTTGGTCGGGGGGAGCGCCTGGGTGGCTCAGTCTGTGGAGCATCCGACTCTTGATTTCGGCTCAGGTCACCATCCCAGGGTCATGGGATCGAGCCCTGTGTTGGGGCTGTGCCGAGCGTGGAGCCTGCTTAAGATTCTCTCTCTCTCCCTGTACGTCTCCCATCCCTCTCTAAAAAAATAAAAATAAATACAAGAGGGATTTGCAGGGGAGGGGGGCAGTGGGAGTTGAAGGAGAATGAGAATTCATTTAAAAGATGAACTGGTGTAGAGACAGGGGTTGTGTGTGGGGGGGGGGGGTGGGGGTGGGGGTGGGGGTGCCTGTACAATGCCTCTTCCCTTGGCTGACTGCAGAATTCCAACATCTCTCTTAAGCTTCAGTTCAAGTGGACCTGGCTCCAGAAAGCTTTCCCCGGACATCCCTTGCTCTGACTGCCCCCCAAGCCCAGCCCCTCTGCTCACCCCCACATTGTAGCCATGGCTTTGTTATCCTCATCCCCAGGTCTGCTTAATTCATCTCTGTATCCCCGGGGGGCTTGAGTCATAGGAGGAACACCCAACAAATGCCGGATGAATGAACAGATAAAACTCCTTAGGTGGGTCCCCTGAATGCTGCTTCTAGGTTTTGGCACCTGCAACCCCTCTGCCTGGCAGCTCCCCACCTTATGAACATCTGTCCTCCTGACCGTGCCTCTTTTGCTCTCCAGCATCTCCTGGGGGTGGGGCTGGGGTTAATTCTGCATCTGGTGCAGGAACCCAGGCCACGGTTCAGGGATGTGGCCAGTGGAGGGCAGCAGTGTCCCACGCCCAGGATGCCCATCTCTCCATAGGATTGGGCTTTTCTTCAAGGCCCAACTTCTCAGGAGAGCATTGCAGGAAGCCTCACCCCCCTTCCTGAGGCCCTGATTTGAGGCAGTCTGGTCTGTGACAATCTGGTTTTATCTAATTCAAAAAGAGTCCTAATACAGAGACATCCTGCATTCCTTGGTCTTGGAATTCCTTGGAATTCGGTTTGCACCAGACTTCTGAAGCATGTCATGTGCGTTCCTTAGATTTGAGGTGCTAATGGATGGGGAGGAGAGGGGTGGGATGTTCATTCTAGGCTGCCAGCCGGCCCGAGACCCAGCGTCACAGCCGGTGGAGTCAATCAATGAGCCTCGCCAGGGCAGGCGGGCCTGGGCTCCAGTTCTTTCCTCTAGTGCAGAACGTACAGGTCCCCCTTCTTTCTCTGCTTTCGTGGGACTACTGTGGTCTAGAGCCTGCCGCCCCAGGCACTGGGCGAATGCTTGCTTCCGGCTCCCTCCCTACTTTTGCCCCTAACGTCCTACTGATCTTGCTTTTCCCCTCTTTTCTGATGCTGTGCTAACTGCCGGCAGATGGGTCCTTCTCTCTCCTGCAGGCACACACGAGTGGAGGGTATAGGAAACTCTAGGGGAAGGGATGACCCCTTCCCCAGCTGGCCCCGCTCAAGCTCAGGTCTGCAGGGTCTCCAGGGGACTCACCTGACGGCTGGGATCCTCCTCGCGGAAGATGAAGGGACTGTGGAACTGTCTGTGCAACGCTGCATTGACCGTGATCTTCATCAACTTGTACTTGAGCTGTATAATCAAAGGCCTTGTCAGAAGCTGGCCCCTCCCTGGGTGGGAGACTCCCCAGCACCCACCCCCTTCCCCTTATTCCCTGGAGTCTAGCCCAGGTGCTCTACTTTCTGCTTTTATTTTTATTTATATATATATATATATATATATATATATATATAGAGAGAGAGAGAGAGAGAGAGAGAGAGAGAGAGAGCGGGCAGGGGAGAGGGGCACAGAGAGAGAGAGAGAGAGAGAGAGAGAGAGAGAGAGAGAGAGAGAGAGAGAATCTCAAGTAGGCTCCATGCTGAGCACGGAGCCGACACGGGGCTTGATACTGCAACCCCGGGATCATGGCCTGAGCTGAAATCAAGAGTCAGATGCTCAAGTGACCCAGCCACCCAGGCATCCCTCTACTTACTGCTTTTAGGGACCTCAGCCACAGATTCCCCAGCAGATGGAAATGGATTTCCTGGTTAGGGGCCAGCCTCACGTTGCAGCTGATGGAGACCACGTCAGAGTTGCTATGATTCTGCAAAGGGAGGTAGGTCTCTGGGTGAGCGGCCGAGCTCTGGGGGAGCGGGGGAGGCAGCTAGCCCAGCCATGACCTGAGAATGTGAGCAGGGGCTTGGGCCACCAGAGAGATGGCTGAGCTTCACCCCTCACCCAAGGTTTGCTCCTGGGGGAGGAGGCGCAGAGGACAGGGGACAAGGAGAGGTGGGGGTGGGGGACACATGGGCTGCGGCTGCCAGGGGATGGCACATGCTGTACTTGAAGTTGTGCAGCACTGGGTGTCTTCTGGGAGCAGAACTTTGGTTCAACGTTAGGGAACCTATAAATGTCATCACCACACAAACGGATCAAAGCAAACAATTGTATGATTGCTGTAACAGATGCAGAGAAGGCATTTGGGGAAATCCAACTTCTTTTATGATATGTATATATAAAAAAAAAAATCTCCCAAGAAACTTCCTGAATCTGAATAAAGGGTGTTTATAAAAACCCTACAAGCGTCGTGTTTAATAATGAAAAATTAATAAAAATAAAAAAAAAGTCAAGATCAAGACAAGACTGTTGTCATTTCTATTTCCCATTGCCCTGGAGGTCCTAGCCGGAGCCATAAGCCGAGAAAAGCCGTTTATAAGGATTGAATGGGAAAGCTTAACACTGTTATTATTTGCAGATGATACCGTAGTAACAGAAAAACCAAAGAAATCGTCAAATACTCAGAATTCATCGGGTTAAACTTGTTTGAGTCTCCTTCTTGCAACCACCTCAACCCCCTCCCCTCGCCCGCCCCAGGCCCGGTCTTCAGGGAAGTACACTACACCCAAAAAATGCTTTGTGAGGCGCTCGTTTGGGGGAAATAAAACTAAAACAGCTAAGATCTTTGGGGAAGAATAATGAGAGCGCGCTCAGAAAGTGGTTTCTGGGAACAGTGGCAAGCCTGGGAGCATAAGCCTGGAAACTAGCAGGTGTTTGGGGGAGGGCCTTGGGAGGTGACACGAGCTGCCTGCCGTCTCTGGGGACAGGGAGGCCAATTGACAGGGGTCAATGTCTCCACTACCAGCCATGTAGGTCCTGGCCTCTGTAGCGTTGTCCTGTCTGGCCCCTTCCCCTTCCCTCTGCTCATCTGTGTCCTGCTGGCCCTTTAAGGCATAGATGCCAGTCGACTCCCCCTGTTCCTTTCCTCCACTGCCCCTCTCTTGACACCTGTCACAGCCTTGTCCCCTGGCTTCTTTGGCATTCACTCTCATGGCCCCTGTGAGATGGTGAGCTCGTTAAGAGCCAGAAGTGTCTTCGCTTCATCCCGTTTCCTCTCCGCTTGAGGCGGGACACATTGCGCTCAACACGCTCTTAGTGACCGGCCACCGGACAAGGACAGGAGCAGCTGCCCAGGACACTCACCAGCTGTGGGGCACGACTCAGGTCTTCCTCCGTCGGGGCGTGCCGGTACTCGGTGCTGTTTCCCCAGACGTTACAGGACGTGTCCACCTGCACGAGGGACACACACCCGTCTCACAACGAGCACCCGCAGACTCAGCAACCCCGAGACGCCCCTCTCTCCTCCTCTTCCCCGAGAAGGCCCTGCCCGCCCTGGTCCCGGGAGGAAGAGCTGAGGTCGGAGGACCCGGTGACACACCGGGGGCAAGTCTGTCTCCTAACTGGTCCCTTCCTTTAAGCCGGTTCCAGGGCGCCCGTACCTGGTCGGTAAGGAAGTCCCTCAGCATCAGCAGGCGGTTGCCGCCCCTGGTGGCGATGGGGACGGTGATCTTCATCATCACTCCATGGATGGGGAAGAAGCCCAAGTTCTGGATCTGTGGCCAGAGGGGGAGGGGTCAGCACAGCCCCCAGCAGCTGGAGGGGCGGAGGAGGAGCTGCGTAGGGGCGACGCCCGCGGCCAGGCCTGGGAAGCGGCCCCCTTCACGCCCCCTGGCATTTTCACTGTAGAAGTTCTGGAGCTCTGCCCAATCACGGTGGGGGCTGCATGGGTGAAGTTGTGTGAGGGCGTGAGGACGCTGAAGGGGCCGGGGTCCCAGAGGCCGAGGACAGGTCAGTTGGGGCCATGAGGCTGGAGGGCAAGGTCACTTCTGTTGTTTTTCTTTTCTTTTTTTTTCTCTTCTCTTTTTCTTTCTTTCTTTTCTTTTTTCTTTTTTTTTTTTTTTTTTTTTTTTTTTGAGAGAGAGCGTAGAGTGTGGGGAGGGGCAGAGAGAGAATCCCAAGCAGGCTCCACGCCTTCAGCAAAGAGCCCGACCCGGGGGCTCAAACTCACGAACTGTGAGATCATGACCTGAGCCGAAATCAAGAGTCGGACGCTTAACTGACTGAGCCACCCAGGCGCCCCGGTCACTTCCATCTTCAGCCTCCCCCGGTATGGGGACTTTGCAGCCTGGTGCTGGTGGCACGGTGGGAGCACTCGTGAATTTATTACAACAGACACTCTTTAATTAATGGCGCACATTCTAGCCGCGACACCTCTGGTGTCTAAGCAGCAGTGATTACAAGCAGGGCTTTGGAATCAGAAGGACTGGGTGTCGCAGCCCAAAGCCATGACCATGTAGGAGCTGTGTGGCTTCGGGCGGCCGCTAACCCCCTCCTGGACCAGCCAGCCAGGTACCAGTGTGTCTGAAGCGCAGTTCCCAGCTGTCAGCCTGCCCCTGGCTCTCATGCGGAGTTCAGAGGCTCCGGGGGGCCCACACTGCAGACTGCTCAACTGCCTCCTAATTCTCCTTCTCGCCCCTTCCTCAGTGATGGGCACCGAGACAAACGCCACGTTTCCCCGCCTCCCTAGGTAACTACAAGTGTGAAGAACCACTAAGGACCTTCTTCAGTAGGGAGGGGCCTGCTCTTCTCCCCTTCCTTCTTCCTGGAATGAGAATGTGATGGCTGGAGCTGCAGCTCTCTTGGACTCTGAGATGAACTTGAGAGCCTGATAATCGTATGTTGAGGATGGTGGACCAGACGGCAGACCCGATCCTGAATGACTTCGTGAAGCTGACAACTCCAGACTTCTTTTATGGGGAGAATAAACCCTGGCCCATTTAGACCGCTGTTTTTTACATTTTTTAAATCCTATGCAGCCGCACTTAACCTTCACTGATACATCCTCACAGTCCAGCCCCATTATTTTCTGGACGAGGCCCAGGGAGGGGAAGGAACTTGCCTAAAATCACACAGTGAGTGGGTGACAGGGTTGGGCCGAACCCCAGGCACTAGCAATGATTCCAGACTCCTCCCCTCCCAAACGGGGGCTCCTCGGCTCTTACCTTGAAAACGCAGCTGAAGGGAGGCCCGATGCCATCATACCTCTCCAGTGAGCTATTGGGCTTGACCTCGTAGTGGCTCAGGCTGCTGCTCCTGCAGAGACAGAGGATAGGGCCGCCGTGAGCTCAGTCAACGTTGGCTAGATGGATAACTGAACGAAAGAGGGTGTGGGCATGTGCCTGGCCCTCCTTGACCACAAAAAATAGGTTTCCTCTTGCGTCCATCGGGAGAGCCGTGTCAGGAAGGATTCTGAGGCTCAGAGGAATGCACGCTGAGATCAGTTAGCAACATCCTCCTGTGTGGGACGGGCATGAACCAGAAGGGCCATTATTTGACATCCCTGCGCCGGGGCCTGGCCTCTTTGGAGCACGAACTCGCCCACTACGCCCCGTTCCAGCCTCTAGCAGTGGCCGAGGGAGGGAGGGCCTGAGCTTGCTTTCTCTGTGGTCGCTATTACAGCTTCATCCGCCTGGGAGCTCCCAGAGGACAGGCTGGGGCCGGTGGTACCCGGAGGGGAGTGGACGACCGGACAGGATGGTGGGAGCAGTTTGCCCTGCGGGGAGCGGGAGGGGGAGCGTTTTCTCAATTTGGCTGTTTAGAGTTGCAGGTGCAAGATGGTCAGGGAAAGCAGATGGGCTTTCAGTAGGTTTTATTACTATTTTAAAATTCTCTACAGATCATGCTCCCACTCACTGCCTGAACTTGGGGTGGACACCTCTGGCTGCCCCGGCCCTCGCCCTCCTCCCCTGCCCCTGCCGGGAGCTCCCTGGAGGCCAGGTCTGTGTCTCCTCCTTCCGCTATTTTGATAGCACCCGCCCACCACGGATGAGGGGGCTGCACCCTCCCACCCCTCAGGGACACCCCTGGCTCCGGCTCACAGTCCCTGGGCACTGGAGCCCGGCCCCTGAGACCTCTGGCCTTATCAGGGCCCCCCCAGGGGTACCCCATCTTAGGCCTCACTTCTCTCAGGCCTCCCCTCCCCCGGGGTCCCACCCACCTGGTGAAAAGGACATCAGCCTCGTATTTGAGGTGGGAGCGCAGGAGGGCGGTGTTGTCTTCCTTGGTGCTCTCCTCCTCATCACTGTCACTGCAAGGAGAGCCCCCCACCGAGCGGTCAGGAAGTAACCCGCTTCTACCAGCCCAGCCAGCACAGCGGACTGGCTGGCTGCAGCCCCTCAAGACGGGCAGAGCAGGAGTCATTCCCACCCCACCTCCCGAGTTACAGGTAAGAAAAGAGGGCTCAGAAAGGTTGAACGAACTTCCTAACGACACACAGCATTTACATAGTGCAACTGGGAGCGGAACACTGACTGTCTCACTCCTTATCCAGTGTTCTTTCTGTCCGGGATTTCCCCTGGGACATTTTTCAAGTTTATTTATTTTGAGAGAGAGGAAGAGAGAAAGAGAGAAAGAGAACGAATGAACAAGCTGGGGCGGGGCAGAGAGACATGGGGACAAGAGGATCTAAAGCAGGCTCTGTGCTGGTAGCAGAGAGCCCAACGTGGGGCTTGAACTCACCAACTGTGAGATCATGACCTGAGCTGAAGTCTGAAGCTTAACCAACTGAGCCACCCAGGTGCCCTGACATTTTTTCATCCGAAAAGACCTTATTCCCTTTACTCCATGAGGATATCCCCTGCTTTGCCTATCTTCAGGGGCTGCTGTGAGGACCATTACGTGTACGGTGTTTTGTAACCGTGGGCTTTAAAAATAACTGCTATCGAAATTGCCATATAAAGGTGAAGGTATTATTATTTGTGTCCCGGCTGCCCCAGGCTGGAGAATGGCAGCAACACGGCAAGCAGCAGTTTGGCCTAAGCTAGGGGATTGGCAGGGGGTGGGCGGGGGTGTTCCCAGGGCAGGGCGGGGCGGGGGGGGGGGGGGGGGACGGCCTGGAAGGGATCCCATTGGGCGCAGGGAGGGACTATTGCTAGGGGCCACATGGGGGCCCAGGAGCAGCGGGGAGGAGCGGGAGGAAGGAGCAGGTGAGGCCCTGACCTGCCAGCCGTGAGCAGGATCTCCAGGTGGTGCAGGAAGACGGATTTGCTGAACTCAAAGTCTAGGCGGAAAGCCACCTGCGAGGAAGAGGTCAGTCGCTGGAGCTGGGGTGGCTGGGAACTGCGTCTGGGCCTGGCCCTCCCTGCCCCTGCCCCTGCCCCTGCCCTGGGAGAGGAGCTGCTGACTGGGAGCAGCTGGGGGGCAGGAGGGCCAGGTGCCGGCTGAGCTCAGGACCTGGCGGGGACAGCCATGGACCAGAGCTCCTCTGATGGGCTCTCTTGGCTGTGAGGCCAGCCCTCCTCTCCTCTGACTTCCTTTTTTGTTTTCAACTACAGGCAAGTAGAAGGTAGCAGGTCCAACTTCAACTTCAGACTCCTGCAGGAGTCCCTGGGTGGGGAAGGGGAGGTGGCCATCAGCAGGTGCCGCAGGATGCGGGGCCAGAAGCCAGTGGTAAGATGCCTCACGGGCCCCTTCTTCCCACATGAAGGTGAGGTGGGGTGAGGCCAGGAGAAGGGGGGAGGCTGCTTCGGGCCACCCAGCACGTTAATAAGGCACCTGTCTCCTGGTCCATCGGTCCTCCCACCACGCTGATGGCCCAGTCCAGGTGCTTTGCCTGGGTCCCCTGATTGTTGCCCTGTGCCCTCTGACCCTCCTTGCCACCTTCCGCCCCACTCTGGGGCTTTCCACAGACTCCTGTGCTTTTCCCGGGTCTGGCCCTCTTGGGTTTTCCTAAAGAGATCTTGAGGCCCCATTCTTGACTTGTGTCCCAGTTGGAGGGTTCTTTGGCAAGGAGCCCTCATGGCCCCCCGCCTCTCGCCCCATCTCCTTTCCTTCCACTGCAGACCTGGGCCCTGGAAACATGCTGCCATTCCCTGGCAAGCTCTTGCCTCAAGCTCTGATTCCTGCTTTACAGGCCGCCTGGTCTCAGATCTTCTCCTGCTCTAGAACCTTCAGTGGCTGCCCACTGCCCAGTGGAGATGGGTAAAAGCCACATGATCTGGAGTCTGGAACTTGGAGATTCTTCCTGGCGAACTTGCTTCTCCCCTCACACACCCTAGCCACTTTCCACATGCACTTTTAGGCACATGGTAAGTGCTCACGAAATGTTAACTTTTCTCCCAATCTCTTGCCATGCTCACAGGAGGATGACAGAAGCTGGACTCTGAAAAGCTGTGTTAGGATACAGGACAGCGGGGTTAAGTGGCCAAAAGGTGGGGGGAGAGTGGTGGGTGGGAGTGGTAGGGGTCCCCCTGAGGTGAAGGGGCCTGGATGTTCTTTTGCGGGGGGCTGGCTAGTTAGGTCATTTAAGAGTCATTTCCTGGGAGAAAAAACTAAAAAGCATGCTCAGGCATCCTGCTCCCTCCTCTGTTCTCCCCTCAGTTCACTTCCATTTCTCTTGCATTCCCAGTGCCTCCCAGTTCCCGCCTGGTCCCGCCCCCACACTGTCCCCAGCCTCAACCTTGGCCTTGGCCCGGAAGAAGGGGTAGCTGACGTTGCAGACTTTCTTGTGGAGTCTCCTCTCCTCGTTCACGCACTCGATGCTGCCGTCTGAGTCGTCCTGGAGGTGGGTGGAGGGCACCGTGGGCAGCGGTTAGGTGGGCCAGAGACCCAGGTCTGGGGGCCACCCGTGCCGCCCCCACCGCCTGTACTGAAGCTGCAGTTGGAAGGAAGCTGGGACCACAGGGGCCCTGGAGAAAGGGGTGGCGGTGGGCTTGAGGGGGAAACACCACCGGGCCCCCCAGCCTATCTGAGCTGGGGCCCCACTGGGCTAGCACAGGCGTCTGTCTCCTCAACACAGGTCCTGAGGGAGGGGACTCACAGTGCTCTAGACTGATGGTGCTGGGTGGCTGTGCGTTCATTTGCTTGGGTCTCATTTTGTTTATCTGTGAAATGGGGATGACAGTACCTACCTCATTTAGTCGCTATGGGCGTTCAATGATACAATGCATATAAATGCAGTGCCTAGTTCAATTCCCAGAACGGTGTAATCGCTTGCTAGATGATGATTTGTACCCGCTGCGGGCCCTGCACCCTTGGGCCCTAAGCTGTATGTCTAAGGAACATGTGTGTTTCCTTGGATGTAGATGTAGGTTGGTATGCTTTTGCCTATGTGTGTACAAAATGTATGTGATCAGACTAACACATTTGTTTCTGGCTAAGGGGGTGTTTCCTCCACTAGAGTTCCCCTTGGCTGGATGATGGGGGGTCAGGGGCATCTCCCGGGCTGGGAATGGTTGGGAGGCATCCTGTGAAGGAGCCAGGAGCCTCTCCTCTGTTCTCAAAGCCCTCCTTTGCCACAGAAACAAAATCCCATGACTCCTGGCCCCTGGGGTTATGAGACTGTAAAGTCCGGGCCAGGGAAGCGGTGAAAGGTGGATGTAGGTTTCAGGCTCAGTTTCCCCTAAATATTCCAATTGAGATAGATACAAAAATCTCTGGGCAAGACAGGACTTTGAAAGGCCATCACATGGCCTCCTCACCTTCACTCAGGGCTATGGGGGGCTTGGCGGTGGGGCCCAGCCCTGGGCCTGATAGACCGACTGGTGGTGGTTCTGCAGTGGAGGTGAGAACAGAAGGGCCCTTGTGCCTGCCCCACCCCACACTCTGGGCTCTACACTGACACTCTGGGACCCCCGAGGGCAGAGGCTGTGTCAGACGGGACCTGGGTCCCCCAGCACCCACACAAGACAGCGGTGTCCTGGGTTTACTCAATAACCACGTCTCCAGGACTTCTCTCATGCCCTGCAGGCATTCCGGGTTATAGCAGGCTAGCACTCAGGCACTCTGGATATCCCTGGGGCATACACAGAGCTGTGCCTGGGACTTCTGTGGGGCTGAAGGGACTTGCGTGGCCTTCTGCCGCTTTGGGAAGGCACTCGAGAACACACGACATGACTGTGCTCTGCCGTGAGGAACCCCACCCTGCCACTTAGCAGCTCTGTGCTCCTGATCGGGCCCCTTAACACCTCTCTGTGCCTCAGTCTCCTTCTCTGTAAAATGGTAACCAAGAAGAAACAGGAGCCTGTCAGGCAGAGGAGGGAGGGAGTCCAGGCAGGGGACCACATGGGTAGGGCCTCAGTGTGAAGGCAGGTTTGCTGGGAAGCAGCAGTGGTGGTCGGACTAAGGGTGTGGGGGTGAGCCCAGAGGTGGCAGGTGATGGATGGGGAAGCGGATGGGCCTTGAATGCCACAACAGAGTCTGGAATTTGTTGTGAAAGCAGCTGGGCATGATGGGCAATTTTAAAGTGGGGAGTAACCTGTTCCGATTCTTGTTAGAAGGGCCCTTTTGAGAAAGCCTGAAGGATGGACTGTAGGCAGAGGGTGTGTATAAGCTGGTGTGCATATGTATGGTGTGTGTGTGTGTGTGTGTGTGTGTGTGCACACGCCCTAATGAGGGCCGAGGACACAGGCCCAAGGACGTTCCTCCCCACATTCCTGAATGGGTCAGACCCTCATCTGCCGGTGGTTCTCGACCCTGGCTACACACTCACATCCCCCTGGCTGCTTTAAAAGCACACACTGCTGCAGACCCCACCTCAGACCAGATCAGTCTGAATCTCCGGGAGAAGTCTGACCACAGGTGCTCGCAAGCTTCCAGGTGATTCTTGTGGGCAGCCAGCCAGGCCCCTTGGCTGGACCCGTCCTATCCTGCCTCTGCCCTTAGCCTCAGGAAGGCCAGGCAAGTTGCCAAGGTCTCACCTTCTGGATCAAGCTGGCAAACTGCAGGTTTGCTGACTGCGAAATATTTAGGACTGTGCTATAGGCATTCTCGCCCCTGTTCTCCAGCACAGCCTCCACTGCCACCCGCCGGCGCGTGCTCTCTATGATGAAAACCGCCGTGTCAAAGGTGAGCGTGTACGTGGAGCAGTCCTGCACAGGCTTCCTCAGCACCCTCTGGCAGTACTCCCTGTGGGAAAGAGACCACCAGGATCAGGCAGATGGAATGGGGAACGCAGGGCTGGGCCTCCCTACTCACGTATATGGAAGAGCTGACCTAGGCCGGCTAACTAGTGACTACGTCCCTGAAATGGCCGCAGAAAGAAGTTCCTGCTCAAACCTCAGAACTCCCCTTAAGTAACTTACCGATTGATGCTTTCTTCCGAAGTCTGAGGTGGGAGGAAGGGGAGTGTGAGAGGCGTGGAAAGTGTGAGTAGAAGAGGGAGGCTTCTCTCAGGTAGAGGCCAGAGGCAGGAGCCCTCAACCCTGTCCAGGCTTAGAATGACCTGGGAGCGTTTTACCCCTCCCCAAACCAATTAATCAGAGTCTCTGGGGATGGTGTTTGGTGCTAGGTATTTATATAGCACAGCTAGGCTGACAGCCAATGGTTATAGGTGACCAGTGACAAACGTTCTGTATACACTGAGGCCAAACATGTTCGAGATCCTCAGACACAGTGGTTCTTAAACTTCAGTGCATCAGAATCTCTTGGAAGACTTGTTTAAACACAGATTGCTGAGCTCCACCCCCGGAGTTTCTGATTCAGTAGGTCTGTGACCACCAGGCCCAACATTTGCATTTTTAACAAGTTCCAGGTGATGCTGATAATTGCTGATCTGGGACCACACTTTGGCAGCCAATCCGCTGAGGCCACGACCCTTCCCCAGCCAATCGGCTAAGGCCACGATCCCTATGAAACCTTTGTGCTTTTGAAACTCGCTCTCTCTCTCCCCGGTATCTCACCGCTGCGTCGGTGCAGGTGGGAGATTGAGCTTGAGCTAGCTCGAATAAAGGCTCTTTGCTTTTGCATCGGACTCGGCAGCCTGGTGGTCTTTGGGAATCACGAATTCTGGGCATAACAGTATATACCCTTCTCTACTCAGCATGTTTCCCTTTTGGCTTTGGCTACCAGGAAGCTCAGAGCCAAATGTCAAGACGATCTTGATTAGTAGCCTAGATGGTTAGAATATTTGCTTCTTCATCCTTCCCTAAAGTTTGTTTATGCTATATCTATTTATTGTATATGTCAGGGTATATATGTCTTCTACCTAAATATCACAGAGTTGGGTAAAAATTGAGCATGAATTATTTGAAAATATAGGGCGCCTGGGTGGCTCAATCGGTTAAGTGGCCGATCTCAGCTCAGGTCAGGATCTCGCGGTCCGTGAGTTCAAGCCCCGCGTCGGGCTCTGTGCTGACAGCTCAGAGCCTGGAGCCTGTTTCAGATTCTGTGTCTCCCTCTCTCTGACCCTCCCCCGTTCATGCTCTGTCTCTCTCTGTCTCAAAAATAAATAAACGTTAAAAAATTAAAAAAAAATATTACATAAATTTAAAATAGGACATTTTCTATTTTTTTCCCCTTCTTTGCTACAGAACCACAGGTCCTCGTCTCCAGCTTTTATCTGTTTGGTAGTAGAGGCTCCACAGAAAGGATTCCTTTTTCAAAACAAAGTTTGAGGAGGTAGGATAACTAGTAGTTTTCATTTTACAGAGGAACTGACTGAGGCCCAGAGAGGGAAGAGACTTGCCTGAAGCCACACAGGAGTGAGAGGCAGAGCCTGGGCTAGACCCAGGCTCCAAGTTCAGTGTTTGATCCATGCTGCCTGCAAGAAGGATGTGCAGGAAATAATCCAGCTCCCTGGGAGCCCTGGATCCACCAGCAGGGAGGGAAAGGAGTCAGGGTGGGGGCTGGGAGGGGCCAACTTACATGGCTGTGGGCAGGTCACTGCGGGCATCCAGCAGGAGGTCAGGGACGCAGTGCTCGTCCTCACTGCAGCCATTCCAGAAGGGCACCTGGGCCAGGGAAAGCCAGGGAGGGGTGGGTGGGCGGCCCTTTTTGCTGGGGGCCATCTCTCACCCCCACAGCACACCAGCTCCTCTCTCTACCACACTAGATACAGGCTTTGTCTTCTCTGCCCTTTCCACGGACACCACCCTGCTGTTCCTCGTGCTTTTGCCCAAGTGCCCTCCTCTAATAAATACATGGCTCAAAACTCAGCTCCTCCTGGGTCTCTCAACTGAGCCGGTAGCACAGAACACCCACCCGCCCCACAGGGTAGTTCCAGTCCACATTTACTGTGGAGGGCAAGGTCTTAGGTGCTGGGGATACAGGATGAGGAAGACAGCTTCTGCTGTCAGCTCATGGGGAAGAACTGTGTGAATAAATAATTATAGTGTGAAATGTGCAAAGAACAAAAACAGATCTGTGGGAGGGATAGGAGAGGCAGAGGGGAGGAAACAGTTATTTTGGTCTGTACCTGGTCAGAGAAGCCTTCAGGGAAGAGACAGTAGGTCAGAGTTCTGAAGGATGACCAAGTTAGCTGGATGGCCAGAGGGACAGGGGAGTCGGGAGGAAGGATGAGCCTGTGTAAAGGTCCTGAGGCATGAAGCAGCATGGTGCGTTTGGGAAATGATGGCTGGTTTAGTGTTGCTGTCGTGGGGGGGGGGGGGGGGAGAGGAGGGAGAGACGGACGGGTGGGGCCAGTTCTTACAGGGCCTCGGCATCATGCCTTGCAATGGACAGGAGTCACGACTGCTGGGCAGGGGAGGGGGAGGGACAGGACTGTCAGGCCTGCGTATTGAAGGCTGCGGCTGGGGGTGGATGCACTGGATCGAGGCTAGAGTCAGGGAGACCGCTGAGGAGGCTGCTAAGCGTTCATGTAAGAGAAGATGATGATGTTGGAGGCATCCAACATCTGGATATGGAGAGGAGACAACGGGTGAGGGCCGCCAGAGGTGGGGTCCCTAGGACCTGGAGTTCATCATAGCTAAGGAGGCAAAGGGCTCAGGACGTTGGCGGAGTCCCTTTGTCCGTGTGTGGGAGGATGGCCACACCGCTCATTTATACGTGGTGGGGTAGGCTGAGTTCAGTTCTGGGGCACGTTGAGTTTGACACGCCCGTGGTCCTTCCAGCTGAGGAGTGCGACTGTCCCTACCAAGGACACGGCCCAAAAAAGGGGAGGGGAAACAGGTGTCACAAAGGCCACACGGTATCCGAAACCCACGAGCTTTTCTCACAGGTGAGCTCCTTAGCCGCCTCACTCAGGTCCACACACGCGTCCGTGGACATGTTTCTGTCAAGCACAGCCCTCGGGTCGGCCGTCAAATGGCACACACTTACAGCGAGAAGCAGGCACGCAGCAGCCAGCAGAAAAGGCAGCACAGCCATGTGACAGAGGGCAGGGTGAGGCCACGCAGTGAAGGGACAGAGCGTAAAACACTGAGTCTGAGGACTCTTACAGCGGCCCCCAGGGGCTTCGCTGTAAGCTGGCACCCACGTGCCCCTCGGTGACGTCAAGTCTCTGATGAGATGCCCCCACCCCGCCTGGCAGGCTGCGTAAAAAGTGTGAAAACTATATTATAACCTTCAGAAGCATTTCCATCCAGTTGATTAAAAGGAATAATTAATGCGATAAGCAAACGCTACACTCAATTATGTGGAACAGCTCATTGCCCCAGGAGGCGAGCTGCCTCGGCGTGGAACAGACGCTAAGTAAGAATCTGCAGAAGAGCGACGGGCTGAGTATGTCTCCTTCGCTAGAGACTGGGCACTAGGAATCCAGATTAACAAGATTTTTAGCAATTTAGCCACTATTCAAAGCCCTCAATAATATGGCCCAGATTGTCTTTTTCAGACCTATTTCTCCTTGACATTTTTTAAATGTTTATCTGTATTTGAGAGAGAGAGAGAGAGAGACAGTGAGTGAGTGCGGGAGGGGCAGAGGTGGAGACACAATCGGAAGCAGGCTCCAGGCTCCGAGCTGTTAGCACAGAGCCCGACGCAGGGCTCGAACTCACGAACCGCGAGATCCTGACCTGAGCCGAAGGCGGACGCGTAACCAACTGAGCCACCCAGGTGCCCCCAGCCTGCTTTTTCCCACTTCCATGTCTTGGATATACTGTCAGCTCTCCTGGAAAAAAAGCCCACTCTTCCCATTTCTGCATAGCTGAATCTGGTCTATTCTTTAAGGTCCAGCCGACAGTCACCCCCTCCAGGAAGTCGCCCTGCCCTGTCACGTGATTACTCCATCACACTGCCTCTGAGCTCACCCCCGGCCTACAACGCTTACTGCCACCTTGCATGGATATCATGAGCTGGGCAGAGAGTGTGCCCTGCCCGTCAGTCTGCACTGTGGGCTTCCACATGCTTGGAGAATGAGTGGCAGGTTCTCATTCGTTTGCCGTAGCGGCTCTGTAATTACTGCGACGAGGAAAAACCTTAATGACTCAGCGTGTCACCTCTGCTCCTCTCCTGGCTCACTGATGAGGACTCCAGCCTTGCCAGGCCATTCCCCCCTTCTCGAACTGGGTAACATAACCTCTCTTATACGTCTGTGATGCAGAATCAGGAGAAAGGAGGGAAGGTGTGAGGGTTGAGGGCTGGGTGGTGGAGTCTGGGAGGTCTGGGAAGGCAAAGGGGGAGGAGCTGAACGCAAGGAAGGGGTGAATGGGAGCAGAGAGGGGCTTTCAGAAGCATTGCTGTCAGCCACCCGATCCTTTTATGTTGGAGAAATACAAGTAAGAATGTGAGTGATTCTGAAGTTGTTTGCCGGCGGGAGTCTATATAAAACTATGAAATTCTCAGAGACACTGCTCAGAGACTGGCCTTCAGAGGCCATGGTCTTTAGAGAGTTGTGGCGAATGTGAAAGTTGTTTCCCGAATCCTTAAGGCTCAGGAATTAGATGTTACGTGTTACAGATTTTGCCTGCTCTCCCAGCACAGCTCAGACAGAATTAAACTGTGACCTTTTCTTTGAGGGGGATTTCGGTGGGAGTTGGAGGTGTGGGGGGCATGTGAGTGTTCAATACCAGAACGTTCTGATGCCTCTGGAGCCAGGGGTTAGGGAGTGTGATTGAGGGGGCTGGAGCACAGCTGCTAGAACCTTCTAGGTGGTTGAATCACCTATTCTGGCCTCCAGTGCCCTCACCTGTAAATGAGGGAGGTGGGCGATTGAGACCTAAGGTCCCTTCTGGTTCTGTGATTCTCCGGGACCTGTTCAGAGCTCACCCTGTGCTGCGGATACAGGGGACCCTCCACCAGGAGAGGCCTGGCCCTCCCCTACAACACGTCCAGCCCGGGTCACAAGGGAGGAGGGATGGAGTCCTGTTGCGGGTTTGCAGGGCAGGAGACAGGAGGGTGCAAGAGGGGAAGAACTTTGTACAGGCGCACTCGGGATCTGGGCTTTGGGGAGGAGGTCGGGTGTGGCGGGGGGGGGGGGGGTTGCTGACGGCCAGGGCTGTGTGCCCCATGTGCCGGGATGTACCGAGACACGGAGGGTGGTGGGCCAGCCGTCGTCCAGCATGGGGCCGTGGTCCGGGTCCTCCAGGGAGTACTCGACCGAGAAGGCCACCGGCTTCACATAGTCAGCAGTGTCCTGTGTGGGAGGAGATGAGGGAGACGTGAGGAGGCGTGGGGTGCCCATTTCTGGGCCAGGACGCTGAGAGAAAATGTCCACTTTCCTAACACAGGAGGGCCGCTTCCCTGTCGGCCTCAGGGTGAGTCCGGGATGAGGGGGTGTGCTGGATGGATGGAGGTTCAGCAAAAGCTCCCGCTCGGCCTTCAAGGCGGGGCACCTCCCCCCCCCCGCCAACTCAGTTCCTCGGCCTCCAGGGAGCCAGGCTGGGCCCACCACCCCATGTGTACACCCTGTCCAGAGCCCTTACTCCGTCTGGCTCCTTATATGGCATTCGAACTGCCTCTGTGTGCTGATCTCCCTCCTTCAGAAGCACTTGGCACAGGGCTTCACGAATGCATTGAATCAATGAACGAACAAATGTGTGGACAAAACAGGGGCTGTTCCAGTGGGGGTCCGGGTATGGTTGGTAAAGAAGGGGATGCTTAGAGATGCCTACAAAATCTCCCGCGTGGAACCCAGATCCTGACACGAGTGGCTTCTTTGTTTCAGGGCAGTGACCCTCAAACTGGAGGTTTTCCATCCCCGGGGGTGGGGAGGGAGGGCGCAGCAAAACCCTGAGTGCTGAGCCCAACCCCTAGTTTCTGATGCTGGCGGGTCTGGCGTGGGGCTTGGAAACATGCATTGCTAACAGGTTCCCATGTGATGGGGATGCGGCTGGTCCGGGGGCCCATGCTTTGAGAACCAGGACAACAAACACCTCAGGGGGGGGCCACATATTAACGGACACAAGGACCTCCCATATCTGCTCACTTTTCCGACTTTTGGCCTTTGAACCACGGGGGTCGGATGGGCTCTTAGTGCCCCCTGCTTGCATCTTAAGGCTGGAGCAGTGGCCTGGGCATTTGGAGTTTCTGGATGAGGCAGACCTCCTATCCTCCTCCTCATCCGTGAAATCAGGCACCAGGCCACTGCTGGTTCCCCCTCTCTGCCAGGCTGGCTGCTCTCACCTCCTCCTCCCTGCTCGTCCCCGCTATGAGCCTGTCCTACCTGGTCCTCATCTTTAGCCAATGCCTGCTTCCATTCCCTCCGGCCATGGCCCCCGCACCCTCTGTGAGCCCTCACCGAGCCCAGATTTCACCCTCTGCTAAGGAAACGGCAGACATCACAGGGCTGGGGAAGAAGGGATTTTGGAGGTGGGTACCAGAAGTGATAGATAGTGTGTCCCAGTAGGGCATGAATATGGGGGGGCGGGCAAGGTCTGGGACAGTGTACCCCAGCTGGGCCTCCTGAGGCCCCAGCTGAGCTCTCTGCCTCTCCCATGGCAGCACCTCGTCCAGCTGTGTCCCCTCCCTGTTTGACCTTGGTCTCTGCTGGTGGGGCTACTGGGCGTCAGGCTCACCAGGACATGGAAGTTGATCCGCTCACAGTGCTGCTGGCTGGAGGAGAGCAGGACAGCTCGGTTGGTGTATCGGTCCCCGCCCTCATCCAGGTGGGCCCGCGGCGTGTACCGCCTCTCATCCATGGTGGCGTTGTATCTGATGCCTGGAGGAGGGAGAGGGCAAGACCATGAAGGCGGAGCCACGTTTCCACTCAAGACTCTGCCTGTCTTTTAAGAGAGCCTCCTGCAAGCCAGCCTCCTCCAGGAAGCCCTCCAGGCTGGCCGGGGAAGAGCCTCTTCTCACGAGGCCCTAGTGTGGGTGGGAAACTCCGGTGCAGAGAGTGAGAAAGGAGAAAAAGGAGGGGTAGATGGGACTGGCAATGAAGGGAAAGAGACAGAGATGTAGGAGAAATCAACGTGGTGGAAGAGGAGACAGAACGAGCGGCCAGGGCGATGCCCTCGTTTGAGCCCCTCCTGGAGCGCTGGACGTCCCCGTCTCTCCCTTCACCTTCCCAGGTCCCGTCAGGTGTGGGTCAGAGCCTCCACAGGCCGCAGTTCCCACCCCACGAGCCCTTCCCACTAGCGGCTCCAACCTAAGACACTGCTCTGGGGTTGAAGGCCTGCAGCCTCCTTCCCTGTAACTGGGCTGATCTTTTGCCAAATCCAGGAAAAGCCTCGTCTCGTCCCCTGTACCCCAGCCAGCCCTCTGGGTGCACCGATTCTTGCACCTTCCTCTTTTTATAAACAGAAGTTGAAAGGAGCACACAGCCACCCAGGCTCGCCTTTACCTCTCCCCCACCCCCCCCACCCCCCATCCTTCTGGTGAGCCCTGCTCCCTGGCTGAGAAGTTTTCAGAAATCCCAGTTTCCTGCAGTCTGGTCCCAGAACCTGCAGCTATCACTTCCTGGGGGCGACTGGGTCCAGGGCTGCCGTGAGTAGGCGCCTGGCTCAGAGGGAAACTGCCCTGCCCTAGACCGACACCCACTCTGAGCAGTGACCACTCCCACTGGGGGTTTCATCTGTCTGACCCTCTCGTTTCCTGCTTCCCCTCCTGGGTCTGACTCTTCCTCTGCATCCTGGCTGTCCCAGTTCCCTGTTCTCGTCCCAACTTTGCATCCCAACTCTTTCCTTCTTCCTCTGGCCCCTCCCTTGCTGGTCACTGCTGCTCACTGCCATCCCCTTGCTTCTTGGAATTAGATCATCAAATGCAGTCATCAAGGTGGCTCGAGTTGTGACCTGGCCCTTAAAACCTATTTCAGTGAAAGCCCTGGTTTTGAAACAGAACAATCCCAAAGTCTACGAGAGGTGGGGGGGGGGGGGGGGGCGGTGGCGGTGGAGATCGGGGCTGGGGGGAGCGGGGAGAGGCCTGGTTTACCGACTGTGTCCGTTTTGAAATGGGGTGCCAGGAACACGGGCGTGAAGCAGAGGAAGGCGGCCAGGCAGGTGGCGTCCCTGCCACTGCGTTTGCAATCCCTGTGGAAGATGTTGATCTTGGACGGCTCAAAGTGGAGGCTGGCGTTGATCTGAACCACGGGACGGGACCTGGAGCAGAAGAAGGAGTAGCTGGAGGGTGGGACGTGTGGCTGCTGCGGGGGCCCAGCAGAGCGGGGGACGGAGGCGGTGGGAAGCGGATGGAAATGGGATCTGGAAAATCTTGGAGGAGGGCGGAGAGGGGCCCCGGAAGTTAAGGTTTTGGGCAAAACAGGGACAGGTGGGTGGAGGGCAGCCACATAGCCCCTGGAGGCAGCCCTTCGACATTTCCCAGGGGCTGTATTTGCTGCAGACCACACTGACTGCCTTCTGCCTCCTCATCCCATCCCTGGACAGCCATTAGAATAATCTGGAGAGTTGTAAAAAGCCCTGATGCCCAGTTTGTCCTCCAGATCAAATCAAATCAGGATTGGCATCGACATGTCTGAAAGCAGTGCCTCTCGAATTTGAATATGCTCGCACATCTCCGGGGGATCTTTAAAATGCAGATCCTCACCCAATAAGTGGGGACCAATTCTGTATTTCCAGTAAGCCCTCAGCTGAAGCTGTTGCTGTTGGCCCAGGCCCAAGCTTTGAAGAGCAAGGTGTTAACGCTTCCAGGTGGTTGCAATGTGTGGCCAAAGTGGAGAACCATTCGCTGTTGGAGAGATTCCCCATCTATCCACCCGACATGACCCTATCCAAGCAGGCATGGAAATGCAAATGTATTCTTGTATTGGTCTAAGGAAAACATAGTCAGAGAACGAAGTACACCACCTCTCCGAAGCATGCGTTTCTATAACAAGAAGGAAGTGTAGCGTGATTATCTGTGCTAATGCCCCGCTCTTAGCCTGAGGAATTGTGCCTCTCCTGCGCTGTGCCGTGGAGAAGGGGGTTTGGGTCTTGGCTCCAGGGTTCCTCACGGACCTCGGGCAGGTCACGTGATCTGAGGGGGATGTGAGAGCCAAAGGTGGTAAGTGAGAGGGGCCCTTTGTGTAAAGTGTAGAGTGCTGTGTAAACACAATAGCTTACATTAGCGGTTCCCAAACTTGGCTGCCCGTTGGAAACAGATACCTGGGGAATCTTGAAAGTTTACCGCGTGCCTGGGCCCCTTCCCTAGACGTTCTGCTTTACGTGGTCTGGGTAGAGCCCGGCCTGTGAGAGTTTGAAAAACTCCCGGTTTGTGACAACACAGTTGGGTCTAGAGGGCATGATGTGAAGTGAAATAAGTCAGACGAAGACAAACACCGTATGCCTTCACTTATATGTGGAATCTAAAAAGCGAAACAAACGAATAAACCAACAAAGAGCAGCACTAGACCTATAAATACAGAGAACAAACTGAAGGTTGTCAGAGGGGAGGGGGAGGGGGAGTTGGGCAGAAGGGGGGAAGGGGATGGGGCGCCTGGGTGGCTCAGTCGGTTAAGCGGCCGACTTCAGCTCAGGTCATGATCTCGCGGTCCGTGAGTTCGAGCCCCGCGTCAGGCTCTGTGCTGACAGCTTGGAGCCTGGAGCCTGTTTCAGATTCTGTGTCTCCCTCTCTCTGACCCTCCCCCGTTCATGCTCTGTCTCTGTCTCAAAAAAATAAATAAACGTTAAAAAAAAAAATTAAAAAAAAAAAAAGAAGGGGGGAAGGGGAGAGGGCGGTACAGGCTACTGGTTGTGGACTGTATATGTCATAGGGGTGAAAGGCGCCACATAAAGAATATAGTCAATGATATTACAATAGGTATGGTGACAGGCTGTACTTGTGGTGAGCACAACATAATGTATAAACTTGTCGAGTCACTATGTCGCACACCCGAAACTAATATAATGTGTGCATCGCCTATATGCGAATTAAAAAAAAGAGAGAGAGAGAAGCTCCCAGTCGATCCTAACGGGGCAGTTTGAGATCCACAGGGTTGGATCCCAGAGTCTTCCCAGAAGGCCCGGACCCACAGTTGTACTGCTGAGGTAGCACTTAGGTTTAGACCTCAAAAGTTGGAGCTTGCATGGGTCCTTTCTGCAGACTGATTCTCTTGGGGTGTGTGTGCATGTGTCTTGTTTCCTGTAAAGGACTTGGTTTGTGTGTCATCCTCCTGACCTGCTAGGCCATGTCTACCGCCTACCCTGGGTCTTGCTCACCCGGAACCAACACACTGAACCTCTACCGCCCAAGCCGCTCTTGCTGTCACCCCCAGAGATCCATGAGCCCCAATATGCGAAGGGGACCTTCAGAGAGAGGCCGTGGCCCCGGTGCACGGCACCCCCAGTGCTGCCTTTAGATGGCCTAGCGGTGTGGGGCAGTGAACGCTCTGGCCATGGAGGATGGGGGGATACGAGGATCCCCCAGATACACTGCTCTCCCTCCTCCCCTACAATGGTCTGTTGCAAGAAGCAGAGATGTGTCCCACCTCGCTGGAGATCCAGTGAGCAAGTGAGGCCCCACTCACACCTGCTCCCCTTTTCTGCTTCAGCATCCTTGACCTTCACCTCTGCCTCTGGGATGAGGCCCTTCCCAAAGCATTAGCATGACCTCTAGTCTGGGGCTCTGTTTTCTAGGGAACCCAGGCTAAGACATCTCCCAACCGGGCCATAATATTCTTGGCGACTGAGAGCGAGTCCACTCCTTCATTCTCCCCGAGGAGTCGTTAGGATACCTCTGTTTCGTGCCTTTTTAAAGTTGTATGAAAAATGGGTCTGTGTTCATATAAAATTACACGCAGGTGGAAAAAGATGGGTTGGAAATATGCCAAAATGCTAACAGTGGTAATGTGAAGTGGATGAAGCCCTGAGTGAGTTCTTTCTTTATTATATAATTTTTAAGTTATTGGATTTATAATGAAAAATAGCTCATCAACATACATGAAAAATTAAGCCTTTTCTGGCTCAAAAATTGCCAACACATCACATGACAAAATATATGGACTTTTAGAAAGCTCCTTTTTTTTTTTTAAAGCTGTAGACCATTGCTAAAGAGAGGCCCTGAAAAAAGAAAGAAAGAAAGAAAGAAAGAAAGGAAGGAAGGTAGGTCCTGAGTGCAGATGGGTGGCAAATATCTGATGCGCTGGTGCAGAAATGAGACCCTCAAAAAGGAAAGAAGTCCGAAGGGGTTTGGAGGAAAGAAATCTGTATTACATAAAGATTATTTCACACTAGGGGAGAAGGGAGATCCTTCCAGCTGATAAGAATATCCTCAGCCTGTCCTTTAGGTAGCTTGAAAACCTGAAGTGGAAGAAGAGCCCAAACAGCCAGAACTTTTGGGACAAATTCTAAGAGGGGCTTTTGGACACTATAATCTTAGAACTCTGTGGGAAGAGGGATTTGGACTTCAGACAGCTTACAGTGATTCCACAGAAAGGAAATTTGTAATCACGAGAGGATTAAGAACATGAGGATTAAGAGGGTGAGTTTGGCTGACAATGATTAAAGACAAAGGGACAAAGGTCCTGAAGAATATTTTTAAAACCCGCTGTCTGGGCGCCTGGGTGGCTCAGCCAGTTCAGCATCTGACTCTTGGTGGGGCCCTGATCTCAGGGTCGTGGGAAGATGGCTCTGCACTGAGTGTGGATCCCGCTTCAGATTCTCTCTCCCTCTCTCTCTCTGCCCCTCTTCCCTGCTCTCTCTCTCTCTAAAATAAATAAAAACAACAGGCCCCTTCCCCCTCGCCCCCCGCCAAACCCCGGTGTTCATCCTGACCCTCAGCGAACCCACCACAAAATCACAGCATTGCCAAGGGCGCCCACCGCCAGGTCCACCAGCCCATCCTCGTTGAGGTCCAGCTGTCCGTGGATGCTGCAGCCAAAATACTGGAGGCCGGGAACCAAGTCGGAGGCGGCAATTCTCTGCAGGAAGTGGGAAGAGAAGGCCAGGCATGGGCACTGTTCACACAGGGCAGGACAAGACAACCCTCGGGGAAACTAAAATCGGGAGCGCTGGAGAGAGCCCTTTGGAACCATCAGGAAGCTTTCGGCCCAAAGCCCAAACAGACCCCGCTCCTGGTCTGTCTGTCACGGCACCTAACGTCAAGTCATTCTTTTGGATTAAGATCTCGCGTCTTAAAAGGGTTCCCCATTAAGTGTAAATACATGTTCCCTGGCAGGTAACCCAGCGGCCTCCCTGACCATGGTGTGTTAGACTACCTTACTAACAAAATACGTAGGCAAAAGTGAGGACCCTGAGGGCATGGGACCCGAGATGGGTCCCTCTTGAGGCGGGCAAGGTTTCCAGCATGTGGCATTTCCAGAGAAAAGCAAGCCCACATGGGAATTCTCCACTCTCTGTCAACTGTCCGTGTGTGTGTGTGGGGGGGGGTGGGGGGTGGGGGTGGGGAGTGAGGTTAGGGTCCCTGGGGTTTTGTTGTTGCAGGGGGAGATAAAGCTACGCAGGGAGAGGGTGCCCGCAGGGGTGATGGGAAGGTCCAGAAGACAAATGCACCCGTTTCAAAATCCCGACTCGAGGCAACTAGAGCTAGGCCAGACTGGGGTCTTTTCCTGCAGGAGGGCACAGAAGAGGCTCCTGAACCGGATGCTCCAGCAGGAGCGGCCAGGACTCCTGGTCCAGCTCCAGCTGTGGACGGGGAGCGGCACCTGCTTCGGCGTCTTTAGGAGGCTGGCTCGGAAGCCGTGGAAGATGTAGACGGCTCCTCCGTGGTTGTCCTCCAGAGGGGCTCCCACCACCACGTCGTTGTAGGAATCCTGATTGAGGTCCCGAACCGAGGCTATGGAGGACCCGAATCGGGCATTCTGGTAGCCGTGGGAATCCTTCAGTGTTCCGTTATAAACAAACCGGTTCTGCGAAACCAGGGGTGGAAAAAGGCTCGGGCTCAGGGGGATGTGGCAAGGACCCTCAAGGTCATGGTCCCCTCTGGCCTGCAGCACCTTGTCTCCAGCCCATGTTCCCCAGAATTCCTGCTCTCCCCGGCCTGGCTCAGTGGGTGGGCACTGGCCTCTCGGGGTGCACCCAGTGAAGGCAGGGCGGGGCCAGGTGCCTCAGAGGGCTCTGCCCCCCGCCCCCACCCCCCGCAGTAGTACCTGTCTCAGGGTGTAGACGTACACCCGGCCCCGCTCTCGGCCCTCGCTGAAGTACATGGGGGCGCCCACCAGCAGGACATCAGTCACCCCGTCGCCGTCGATGTCCACAGAGGTGATCTCGCTCCCGTAGTAGGAGCCTATCTGCAGCACAGGGGTGGGAGAGGGTAGTGCGCTGGGCTGCACAGGGAGCCGAGGACGCCCTTCCACGCGGAACTTGGGTGAACAAAGACAAAGGGTCCTCCCCTTCTCACCCCCCTCTCCCCTCCCATGGAGTGGACTCACCTATTTTCACTTGGTCCCATCTTTCCCTCTTTCCTCCTCTTTTTTTTTTTTAAACGTTTATTTATTTATTTAGAGAGAGAGAGAGAGAGAGAGACAGAGAGAGAATGAGCAGGGGAGGGGCAGAGAGAGAGAGGGAGAGAGAGAATCCCAAGCAGGCTTCAAGCTGTTGGCACTGAGGCCCACTTGGGGCTCAATTTCATGAACGGAGAGATCATGACCTGAGTCGAAATCACAAGTCAGATGCTTAACTGTCTGAGCCACCCAAGCGCCTCTCTCTCCTTTTTTTTTTTTTAAAGTTTATTTATTTTGAGAGAGAGAGAGAGAGAGAGAGAGAGCAGGGAGGGGCAGAGAGAGAGAGAGAGAGAGAGAGACAGAGAGAGAGACAGAGAGAGAGAATCCCAAGCAGGCTCCACAGTATCAGCACAGAGCCGGACTCGGGACTCCATCCCGCGAACTGAGATCATGACCTGAGCCAAAATCAAGAGCCTGACACATAACTAACTTAGCCACCCAGGCGCCCCAACCCTCTTGTCTCCCTCTGTCATCCCACCCCCTCCACCTCTTCTTTCTTCCCATTGGTTAATTTTATGGATTGCCATTTATTCTGTTTGTAAGCAGCACGTATCATGGCAAAAAATGAGCAAAATTAGAAAAAGGTATGAAGAAGAAAATAAAAGTGACCCGTTGTCCAAACATCCAACTATACGTCCCATGTTATAACGTTTTAGTGTATTTTCACCAAGTCTGTTTTGTCTAGAGTGTGTGGTTTGTGTGTGTGTGTGTGTGTGTATGGCTTTATTTTCACAGTCTGGGATCATACTATATACAGAGCTTATATATGATTTTTGAATAAAGCAATGGGTCATGAGCACTTTCTCCGTGACGTGTTATATTTTTTCCTACAACATGATCATTGGTGGTTTTATAATATTCCAAATTATGCATGTGCCACGTGTATAATCAATCCTCTTGTTGGACACGTGGCTCATTTCAATTTTTTTTTTTTTAGTTTATATTTTGAGAGAGAGAGAGCAGGGGAGGGGAAAAGAGAGAGAGAGAGAGAGAGAGAGAGAGAGAGAGAGAGCAGGGGAGGGGAAAAGAGAGAGAGAGAGAGAGAGAGAGAGAGAGAGAGAGAGAACCCCAAGCGGGCTCTGTGCTATGAGTGCAAAGCTGGACGCTTTGGATCCCAGGAACCATGGAGATCACGACCTGAGCCGAAACCAAGAGGTGGACACTGAACCCACTGAGCCACCCGGGAGCCCCAAGGCTCGTTTCGATTTTTAACGTTACAAATATCCTGGGAATAGCACCTTGGACAGGAGATTATGTTTTCTTTTTAGCATTTGAGCACTCTGTGTTCCTCTCCCACCTTGGGGGCCGTGCCCCCCCCCCCCTTCAATGAGGGGGCCACTCACCTATTCAAGTCAGAAAGCTGAGGGTCCTCCCCGGCTCCACCGCCACCTCTCCCACCCGCAGGTTCCCAGCAAGCCCTGCCTGGAGTGCGCCAAACACGTCCCGAGTCCGTCTGCTTCCCTCCTCTGCGGTCTCTTCCCCAGGAGAGGCACCTCTGCCGAAGGACCCCCTGCCTCACCCTCCAGTTCACCCCTGCGGGCAGCCAGAGTGGCTTCTAGCAGCTGACCACACCACTCCTTTGCTTTCAGAGGGGTGCAGGGGGAAGTCCAAGTTCTTCAGTGTGACCCTCTTGGACCTGCCTCCCTCCCTCCCTGGCCTCTGCCTACACCCCCTCCCCGCCCTGCACTTCCAAGTTCCCACACTCGCTCCTGACATTCCCAGTGATTTCTCCCAAAGCCCCGGGCCCTGGCTGGGTTCCAGGCTTCCCTCTGCACATACTTTTCTCTTGTCTGCCCGCTCTCCCCTTCTCCCTTCCAGACAATGTCACCGCCCTCAGGTCACTTCCTGTTAGAAGCTGGCCCTGGCCTGCCCTGCCATTTCCCTTTCCACTGCCTGCAAGGGGTGCCCCTCTGCAATCACCCCCAGCCCCATACTAGCACCTGTTCTCCACCCCCGCCCCCACCCAAGAGTGGGCACCCTGTTCCTGCTGTGTCTCCTCCAGGCCTGGGCATAGACAATAACATAACAAATATAATAAATGTTTACTGGACCAGCGGGTCACTTAGGAAGGACAAAGGAGTCCCTCCCAGGGACAGGCCTGTGTGACACGCTTTACAGCCTCAGGTTAGCTCATATGAGCCTCATGCTACCTTAGGAGAGATCACTGTCCTCATTTCACAGGGAACAAACTGCAGCTCAGTGAATTTGAGTCACTTGCCCAAGGTCAGATGGCTGGCTACAGCCAAACTGGGTTGAAACTCCGGTCTGACATCCGAGCCCGTGATACTCCCTCCCCCAGCCGCCTCCTGGCGTAGGGTGCTTTCAGGAGAAATCCATCATCCGGCATTAAAAGCTTTTAACTGAGGAGAAAGATAGAAAATACGGAAGAGGGGAAAAGGGAAATTCTAAACACAGGGTGGGGGAGGGAAGAGCTATCCCTACCTAAAATAATTAAGAGGCAGACAGAGCAAATAAGGGAGGAGTGGGGGGAGGCATTTGTCTAAATATGTGGCCTCAGCTATGTGGGTCACGGTGATTTGGAATCCACTTAATTTAGCTGCCTTCAGCACTGCGGTTTCTCGTTCGGATGTTGGAGGCAGAACCAGGCAGTAAAAATGTCATAAATTCATCAGCAAATTCCCTCCAGCTCTCAAGGTCTAGCCTTGGATTCCCGAAGAGCCAGCCCTGGGCAGAGTGTGGGCAGGCAGGCTGGAGGCTGGGGGACAGAGCAGTGCCCCAGGTCTGCCAGTGCCCTTGAGACGGGAAGGGGAAAGAGAATGATGGCTTCCTGCACCTGGAGGGACTTTGGTTAGACCCAGGGAGGAGCCTGTCCTCATGGTGACAGGCCAAGGGCAGGGGGCAGGGCTGTTCCTGGGCTCCGCAGAGCCGAAGGTGAGCTGGGAATGATGGGAAGGGCCTGGCTAAGGCCCAGCCCAGGCCCAGGGTGCTGTGGATGCTAAGTGTGGCCAGGTGGGGGTCGGGGGGCTGGTTTGGGGTTGTCAGGGGTCAGGAGGCAGTATCATGCAGAAAAGTCCTGGATTCTCAACCCGACCCAGCCTCGAATCCACCATGTAACCTTGGAAAAGGGTTGTGGCGTCTCAGGACCACAGTTCCCCTCAGCTGTTGGCATGGCTTGGATCAGAAGAACCCTGTTTCCCGATCTTTCACTACCAGTGACTCTTACAGCTTTTCAGTTGGCATTCATGACCACCCAACACGAGACTCTTAGCGACACAGTCTGGTTCCCACGCGGCCCAGGCAGGGCAGGGGCTGTACCACTCTGCACTGTTCCCATTCCAGGAACAGGAAAGAGCTGGTGGGCCCACGGGGCCTCGCTGTGGGTGCGTTTGCAGCTGCTCCCGCTTCTGGCAGCATGAAGGCGGGCATGAGGAACGTGACCATCCCCCCGGGATGCCTAGGGGCCCTGGCAGCCCGAGCTGGGGGCCTAGGTGCTGCCTCTAACCCTGAACTCTGGATGTGAACAGAGAGAAGCTGGCAGCCAGGGGCAGAGGTCTGGCACCAGAGACAAGAGGCAAACAGATTCTCCCGGGTTCTTGCTGTCGCAGGGACCACGGCCTGGCTTTCTGGGGATGAGACAGTCCAGCTCCAAGGCTGGTATGAAGGAGGTGTGTGACCCCCAACCAGGAAGGATGTCTGCGAGGGAAGAGCAGAGCCCCTGCCAGCCCAGCCTTGCCCACATGCCCTCCCGCCCGGCCCCTGCCCCCAGCCTCCCCCTCCATTACCTGTTCACCCCGCAGGGCCTGGTGGATGGTGAGAGTCCGGTTGTTGTGCATGGTGAACAGGATGGCTTTGCCCGTGTGGTTGAACCGGGGTGCTCCTGCCACGTACACCCGCCCCTGCCTGGAGGACACGACCGACGTGACTGTGTACCCTGCCACGGGAGGAAACAGGCTGGTCTCTGCCCCAGCTCCTCGGCTGCGCCTGAAGGGCCAGCCCAGGGAGTGCATTCAGGGCAGGCTGAGCAGATGTGAAGCAGCGGGGTGGTGTTTCCTAGGAACAACTGGGGAGGCCTGGAAGAGGCAGGGCTCAGGAGGGGGGTAGGGAGGGTAGGGAGAACTCATGCGCCCCACCCCCTGCTGGAGGAAGCCAAGGAAGCCAGGTGGGGCTACGAAAAGGCACTGCTGACCTGGAATGTGCATGTGCCCCCGGCCCCTTCACCCGCGTCCCTGAGACGTGTGAGAGAGAGCAGGGAGGAGGGAGGTGATGGGCCCTGGCCGCGCTTCATCTCGTATGGGGCAGGCTTTGATTTGCAATCTCCACCAACTGTCTCTCTCAGGGACCCGCCAGTGTCCTCACTACTGCAACCTGCTGCTGGGTGGTCTGGAGAACTACAGCACTGGCTGTCCAGGTGGGAGAAGCCGCTCCACTGGGCATCGACGTGGGGTCCCAGCGACTCTTGTGGCCCCAGAGCTTTGCCGCCTCAAAGGATGGAGCCCCCTCCTCTCAGTCCCACATATACGCCACGTGAAAGAGGAAGAAATGGAAACCAGGGGCTCTTTTGGAAAGGCCACCAATCCGTGTCCTCAGGATGGCTTTGCCCTATCACTACCCAGCATGGGGGACGCATGCAAAGCCTAGAGCCCCACTTTCTGCCAGATGGTTGAGAGTGGATCCCGGTTTTTAGATGCCTCGTCAGTTCTGGGCTGCTTCCTGGCAAACGGATGTCTCTTTCTGCCATGTGTGCACGTGCGTGGGCATATGTGGGTAACACTACCACTATGGTTCCGCTGGTTGCTTGTATAGCAGCTGCAGGATGTGTAGACGGGTTCATTCAGTGGCTGGGAGAACAGGTGCAGTAGGGCGAGCTACTCTGGTTCCAGACACGGTATTTTTGACTCTTAAAGGTGTATTCTGGGAAATGGGGCTCGAAAGGTCAGCGAAGCCAGAGTGTTGCATAGGCTGTGTTGGTTGTGTATTAACACAACCATAAATATATGAGGGTAGGGTGGGATCAGCCTTGCAGAGTGGGGCCGAGGTGTCTTCTGAGCCCTCAGTGGTGCAGCTGAAAATGTTCCCAATTAGCCCTGGGCTTTGGGCTTCCTCAGAAGGAGACACAGCAGTCATGGGAAGGGCTTGGGGGCCGAATGTCCTAGGGGCAGGCGTGGGCCTCCCAAAGCAACAAGCAGCATTGAGAACTTCCTGCTTCCCACAGTCTGCTGGCTGTAGCTTACATTTCCATGTGGTTCTTTGGCCAGCAGGCAGGGCCATCCTGAAAGCTGGACCGGCCTCCCAGAAGGCCTGACAAGATGACAGAAATCCATACAGTTTTCTTGCCGGGAGGCGGAGAGCCTGGTCGCCCAGTCTCCTTCCTCCAAACCTCCCCTCTCCCTTGGGGCATGTAGGAAGGAATCTTCCAGAGACCCCAGACCCTGCCCTCATGGATGAGCCCCAGAGGGAGGAGGAAGGAAGAAGGGCTGTGACTGTGGGTAAGGCAAGATAGTTGGGCCTCATGAGGGTTTTTTGGTCTGGTTCTACCCCACTAGGGCCCCCTGGGAGGAGGAAGACAGTTATGCTGGGCCAGGAAGAGGTGGATTCATCCTGCTGCCCCTCACTCAGATACCTTCACTATCTCCCTACTACCAACATGAAAAGGCTCCAACTCCTTAACCTGGCGTTCGAGGCTTCCTGCTGCAACCTGCGCCAACCTGCCTTCCCCTCCCCCTCCTGCTCCACCCCTCTGTTCCATCCTGGTCTACTTCCTGTGTCCTGACCCCGCCTAGCACTTTCCACACCTCCCCCCCTTTGCTTGAACCTTCTTGGTCTATTCAGTCTTTTTCTGCCTCAGAGACCCGGTGTCAGCCCCAGAACGTGTGCAGTGGGGGCCAGAGTGTGCCGGCCACTGGTCCACGACCACCCACAGTGCTGGTCCTGCTCACTTGGGCCCTGGACACCAATGTTATCGAGAGAGAGAGAGAGAGAGAGAGAGAGAGAGAGAGAGAATGATTGGGGAGGGGCAGAGAGAAAGGAAGAGAATGAACCCCAAGCAGGCTGTGCACTATCAGTGCAGAGACCAGGCAGGGCTCGATCCCGCAAACCTCAAGATCACGATGTGAGCTGAGATCGAGAGTCGGATGCTTAACTGACTGAGCCGCCCAGGCGCCCCTATGCTGCTCTTTAATGTCTGCTTCCAAAGTGCTTAACGGGAAGTGACTTCTGCCTTGATGGTGAACGTTAACAATAAAAACGAACATGGACTTCTCCACGTGCATGTTGCCTTGGGAGGTAGCTCAGCGTGCCCAAACCCTAGCCAAGGCAGAAGGTTTTAAAGGCACACCAACAGTGGGCCTGGTGTCTAGAAGCATCGACTGAGGCACATTTCAGGTAAAGGTGCTTTGCTTACCATTTATTCTACCTATTTATTGAGAGCCCGTTGCATGCCGGGCATGGTGCCAGGTGTGGATACCAGGCTGAAGAGGCAGCGGCCCCTGACCTGTGCCTGGACATTCGCAGGATATTCACAGACAGGTCCTTGTTTCACGTGGGGGCACGTTCCCCTGGGCCTCTCCTCGCCCGCGCCCATTCGCCACACTTAGCTTGGGCTCTTACCTAGATAGGCGCCATGATTCTTGAGCTCCTCGGGAAATTCCTTCAGGTAGGACTCGCGGAAGGGAATGACCTTCCCGCCACTGGTCTCCTTCAGCACGGCTCCGTTCCAGTCATAGGCGCCAACGGCTCCCAGCAGAATGCCGTCCTGACATCGGGGAGGGGACACACATCAGCTCGTGTCCCCGGGGGGCCCCTTGCTGGGAAGCCACCTCCAGGTTCTGCACAATGAAGCATCCACCACAGCCTCTTTGGGCACCTTCTCCTGTGTTCACTATTTAACTGACTTCCAGGCAGGGTTCTTGACTTTTGAATGAGGCCAGGACCGTCCACCCCATCCTTAGCACAAAATGGATCAAACAAAGGAATGTTCTAGAAATAGACTCCACCTCTAGAACCAAGCCTCCATTGCTCTTTGGGCTTCATAAGCCCCACAGGAAGTCTCCTGTCACTGTCCCTTCCTTCTGACGCTCCTGGAAGCTGTGGCCCCTGCCCGTGGCCTCTGCCCGTGGCCTCCCTCCACATTCCTCTGTGGCGTCTGACTTGCTTCCCTGTGTGCAAATCTTACGTCTTCATTTCTTCAGTAACAATTCACCGAGTGTCTACTCTGGGCTGGCCACTTGCTCGGAGCTGCGATATAGTCCCTGCCCTTGCAGAGCTCAAAGTACCACGCAAATGTGCAAGTTAACATAATAGTTGCAAAGCGTGATAACTGCTATAGGGGATGTGGTAAATACCACAGTGAGGTTTAGTCTAGATTGAAATGGGGGTCAGGAAAAGCATTTTTGAGTAAGTGATGCTCACCCGGACACCTGGAGGGGGAGGGGACGAGTGTGCAAAGGCCCTGAGGCTGGAGAGAGTTTAGAGGCGTTGGTTTTAAGGAATTGGAAGCCGTTTGGTGGGCTGGAGTGCAGAATGACAGGGGCCAGAGCAACTCTGATGAGGCTGGACAGAGAAGCCAGGGCCGCATCTGTGACAGCCTGCACCCTGAGGAAGGGGGCTTGTCTTTAACTGCAGTGTAAGTGGGTGCTGCAACGCTCAGGCAGGAAGACGGGAACTCTGACTCCCCGAGGGGCAGGCAGTCTCCCTGTTACTGACTCCAAGGTCACTCCTCACTCTCTGGGCTGCCCCTACACCCTATCCACCACTACTCCGCCTCCTTAAACAACCTCCTTGAACAAAGCTAGTGGATACAGGAAGACAAATAGCAAGCCCTTGGAAGCAGGGAGGGCCACCTTCCTGGGTGACCTTGGTGACTCCTGGCCTGGCAGGTTGTGCCCCAGCTTTGGGCTGTGAAAGCACTAGCAGATGAAGTCACCTCTCTCCTCCCCTGAGCCTCCCTAATCCTGGCTGACTGGCAGGATTTGAGGTTCCCCCGCCACGTGGGGCCCAGGGCACCTCATCTCTCCTCCCCTCCAATACCATGGTGCCGACAGAACAATGTAATTCTGGCCTTGGGACGATCAGGGCCGTGAATGAGCAGGTGGGCAGCGTCACCATGCAACAGTCTCACTGGTGGCCGCGGAGGGGCCAAGACTGTGAACCTTACTCAGACCTTCCATTTCTCATTTCCCAGGGGTCACTTTAAAGAGTGAAGTTGATCTCAGATAAGGTTTAAAAAGTCCAAATTCTCTGGAAGTAGAACTGACTGTTCAGACAATGTTTTTCTGACCGCAAGCAAGCTGGTCTCTGGAGAGTCTGATGTACTTGGTTGTGTTTAATGTCGCACTTTCTAATTAGCTTTTTCCTCCCGGTCTGTGTGAGCCTCAGCCTGGGAGCGCCTGATGATCTCCTGGGCCGGGATCAGGGCCGGCACCTCAAAGACTCACGGCCAGTGCTCCTTGCACTTGGGGTGTGCTCCCTTCTTTGCAAAGTACTTTCTCATCCAGCCACCCATTTGTGAGAGACCAGCAGGTCAGATGTTCATTACCTGCACTTGACAAATGGCATCCAAGGTTCAGAGAGGGAAAGGGACTTGTCCGAGGCTGCACAGCAAGTCGGGGCGGGGCTGGGACTTGGAGCAGGGTGGTGGGTTGGGCAGGGGAGAAAAGAGTCACGGGCAGCCCCCGGACTCTGCTCCCAGTTTTCCATTGGAGCACTCTCTAAGAGGACAGTGATGTTTGGGCCTCGTCTCTCTCCTCCCTCTCTCTTCCGGCTGAATCCAAGTTTGCTTCTGCAGGACCAGGCTTCTTCCTTCAGGGAGAGGGCTCTCAAGATGAATTTTTGGCCTTGCAGGTGACTGGAAGTCTCCATGATGTACTGAGGAGGACTGGGATTCCTCTGGGGAGGACCCCGTATGTATGTGGGGCTTGGGGATTCCACTGGACTTCCGGATTTGGCAGCACTAGGCCGGCTGATTGCTCACAGGCTCTCGCCTTATGCTGTTTCACCCTGGCAGTGCCCATAGGCCTGTGCTCCCAGGGGGCGGTCCTTTCTTGAGAGGGCTCTGTTACCGGGGAGAGCCTCGCTGAGGAAGGCGGGGAGAGGGCAGGCTGGGAGGGCAGGAGGAGCAAACCTCAGTATGGCACTGTCTTTCCCCAGCTCGGGGAGCCTAGGCATTTTGAATTTGGAAAAAATCTGGAAGGGCAGGGTCCCAAAAAGGGCCAAAGCCTTGACAGAAGAAGCCAAGCATGTAGGCCCAGCTGGAAAACAAATACCAGGGCATTCCAGGGAAGAGCCTCATCCCACGCTCCAGGCCTGGCACCGGCTCCCTGATTTATGGCTTCCTTTCCCGTGGGGCCACGTGAGCTCCCACCAGATACTGCCAGGGTGTGCCTGGGTGGCCTTGCACATGGACCCTTGGCACAAGCTGACTTTTCTAGTGCCCTGTGCAGATGTGAGGATGCAGGCATGGTGGCCCTCAGCAGGTCCAAGGCCAAGTCCGTGCCCTTCCTATAGACAACGTGTACCCGTATTCACTCTAGCATAGCACCTGCCGTCTGATTCTGCTAGCTCATCAGTTAGCTGCCTTCTGACCTGGCCCCTGCAGCAGTCTTGCCTCCCTAGCTGAGCTGAATGTTCCTGGTACGTGTGACCATGTCCCTCTAAACTGTGTCCCCAGCCGGTCCGTGTCCCCAGGGTTGGGTCACATCCCTAACACTAGAAACAGCATCGTTTAGGGCAGTGGCTCCCAAACGGGGAGCAGTTTAGCCCCCAGGAAATATTTGGCAATGCATGGAGACAGTTTGGGTTGTCATAGCTGGGGGTGGTGTTGGGGTTGGTGTGGCATCTGGTGGGTAGGGTCAGGGCCGCTGCCTACAATACACAGGACGGCCCTGCAGCAAAGAATTATCCAGCCCAAGTTGGCAGTTGGGCTGAGGCTGAGAATCCCTGGCCCAGTGATTAGAGCATGAAGTCTGGAGTCAGACATTGCTGAGTTCCAGTTCTAGCTCCAAAGCTTCTAGCTGTGTGACCTTGGGCAAGCTTCTCTCTTCCTTTTTTTCTCCCTCCCTCCCTCCCTCCCTCTCTCTCTCTCTCTCTCTCTCAGCCTCAGCTGTAAATTGTTTTGTTGGGAGAATTAACATTTTTAATTCTTAGCATGGAGCTTGGCAGTCAGCAAAGGACTTGGTATATAGTAACTCCTCTCGTTCTTTTATTCATCCATAAAGCATCGGGGACGCGGGAGTCAAAGAATCACATCTCATGGTCAAGTTGGTGCTGCAGAGAAGTCATTACAGCAGCTTGAGGGGAGGCAGCCTAGTGGAGGCAAGGGCAGCCTATTTGGGGGCCCCGCAGGAAGCGGCTGGGGGGGGGGTGACTGAGGAGGTGGGTGGAGTTAGGACAGGATTTTAAGAAACCCTTACTTGATCGTAAGTCTCAAAATGTACACTTCTAGTTCCAAGCCTCAAGACTCGATTCCGCCAATGTTTTTCAGACATCTGCTCAAAGACTGAGGTTCAGAGAGGTTAAATGGTTTGTCTGAGGCCACACATCCAGGCAGTGCTTTCTTCTTGCCCAGCAGTAATGGAATGAGAATGCCAGATGCCAACAATTCTTGGCTTTGGATAGGTGGTCCTGTGCATTGAGTCCTGTCCTCCTCCCCAGGCTCCTCCATAGCTCCCTAGTGCCTGCATGTCCACCATCAGAGTGACTCTAGAAGGGCCAAGAGCCCCTCCTAAGGCAAATACGTCATGAAGAGGACGGGTTATACTTTTCACGAATTGCTCGGATTCTGTCATAGACGATGCATTTTTAACAAGCCTAAAGTGGAGCCTGAGGAACAATGAGTGCCAGGAGGTTTAGATGGGGTTGGGCAGGAAACACCCAGAAATGGGCCTTCAGTCTTTCTGGGGGAGAGAAGCCCTTCACTGTGCTGGAAGCTGGTAGGCACGGTGGCAAGGAGGTGGTGTGGGGAGCAAGGGCCACCCTGTACTTGACGGCTTGTTCCCGATCGGCGGGTTGGTAGTTTCTGTTCAGAGGTCCCGGGAACAAGGCTCAGGAGTGGGGTGCCTGGCACCAGGGTGCAGCCTGAGACATGGAGCTGGGCTTAGGAGGAGACCCCAATGACCTGGAAATGATTCCTGCCACCAGGAGTCACTTGGGAACGATCTGGAACAGCATGCCGGCAGACCCTGGCTACCATGTCCAGGCCTCATGGGGTGGAGCCCACGGACAGCCCTGACTGCCTGCCCTAGCTAGCACGTGGAGGGGTCCACGGTTTAAGGTTATGGGGGTGTAGGAGAGGTTCACAGCCTCTAGGTACCAACCCCTCACGCCACCATATGGATCAGTTTCTTTCATTTTTTTTTAAAGTTTATTTATTTTGAGAGAGACAGAGAAAGAGAGAGAGAGAGAGAGAGAGAGAGAGAGAGAGAGAGAGAGAGAATGAGAGCAAATAGGGGAGGGGCATAGCGGGAAGGAGAGAGAGAATCCTAAGCAGGCTCAGCACTGTCAGGGCGGAGGCTGAGGGGTGGGGGAGCTTGAACTCATGACCTGAGCTGAAATCAAAAGTTAGATGCTTAACTGACTGAACTGCTCAAGGCACCCCAGTTTCTTTCATTTTTGATTGAATCAAATGTGCAAAACCAGTTCAAATGTTTTTGTAGTGGCTCGGTCAGTTAAGCGGCCAACTCCTGATTTTGGCTTCATGAGTTAGAGCCCTGCTTCAGGCTCAACGCTGTGGAGCCTGCTTGGGATTCTCTCTCTCCCTCTCTCTCTGCCCCTTCCCGGCTTGAGCTCTCTCTCCCTCTCAATGTAAATAAATAAACTTAAAAAATCAAATGTAAACCTCTTAGGAAAGATTACAGCCTGCAGGCTTTCACAGCTAAGCAGCTTAGGTAACAGCCAATGACCTTGGCTATCCAGCCCACAGCTCCAGCAGAGGCTGCAGGAAGGGCACAGGCTGAAGAGGCTGGAGGGTGGCTGGGGCTGCTGGTCTGGGAGGTAGGAGTCTCCCCACCCTTGACCTGTGTCAGACATAACTGAGGGCTGGTCTTGCTGGATCATCACGTGTAGGTTCAAGGGAAACAGTCTCTTCCCATCTCAGTTGAGTCACCAAAGTATTTGTGTAGACAAGATCCACCCTAATAAAACTGCTTCCTTCTGTAAACTTTTGGGGTTGGGGAGAGGTAAGAGTTCCTTGTGAAATTCCTCTGCAGAGCCCCTGGGTGGGAGCAGCACCCTAGCTCCATCCACCATTAGGGGGCATCCATAACTTATTGTCCCCTTCCTTTCCTGCACACTTTCCATCTTGGCTTGTGAGGATTGCAGACTCAGAGTCTATGCCCCCGTGGGAGGTATGGATCCCTTTTGGAAGCTTTCTGGCAGACTCCTGCAGCTTCTTCTTGATTACCCAGCTCAACAGGGAGTTCACCACCTCAGCACGCAGCCAGGACTAATAGAAGCCACTCCAGCTGTTAGTGATCTTTGCATTCATTTCCAAATACTAATGGAACCCCTGGCTTCAAAATCTGTTTTGGAATTTGACTGGAGATCCATAGCTGGCCTTCCTGGTGGTCATTTCCAGAATGTCCTCTTTCCCTTTTTTGGCAAATCAAGACTAGAGTTTCCTGGGTTGACTTAGGTCCCTGGGTTTCCCCATGGCTCTGACCTTCAGCCTGGGATGCCATTCCTGTGGTCTGGGGCTTTGGGCTCTTTGGGTGACCAGGTGATGTTTTGGGGTCTCCTCTCTACCCTGGCACTAGTCTCCCCTTCCTCTTGCTGTTCTTACTCTTTTTAAAGACTGCTGTTCTTACCCTTTTGAAGGCTGGTTTCCTTGCTAGACAGGCAACAGCAGCCCAGGTGATGAGCCACCAGCCCCTTTGCTATTTGAGAACATTCTATGAGGTACTTCCTCCAGGACTAGAGACCTTTCCTTCTGACATAACTAAACAGGCCCAGGGAAGCTGAAGGCTTCTTCTCACATTTGCAGGAAGTGGCTGTCTGAGGCAGTCTGTGGAACACTTTTGTAGGGGATGGAGGCTGAGAGCTCGCCCAGGACTTGGACTCATTCGGGCTCGAGACCTGCTCTTGGCAAAGCTGAAAGGCTGGACCACTGCTTCCCATCTCCGGAGAGGGCTGACCAGCCCCGAGAGCTGTGGACCTGGACTCCCAGGGACAGGACGGCTGTGGCCAATTATGGTGGCCTCAGTGGTCAGCATCAGCACTGAGAACCCTATGTGCCCTAAAATAGCAAACTCAGTGGCCGATCACAGCACCAGATAGCCCGCCATCGTTGTTCCATTCTTTTGGATTTGGAAGGATTGGTTTTTTCTTTTTAGGTATTAAAGAGTCTCAGATTCAGACTTAATCATCTTCTCTTTAAGAGTCGTATCAGATAGAAACTTCCAGATGCCTGTCCCTTGAAAACCAGACTCGGGGGCGTTAGAAGAGCTGGGGCGGTGATAAGGATGGGGAGAGGCACTCCGGTCTCTTCAACCAGAGGAATGAAAATGAGTTGGACACGTGGGAGAATCTACACAGGGCAGTGCATGACCTTGACCTAAACAACAGGCCAGGGCTCTGAGCTCTTGGCCTCCTCTGTGCAGCGGGTGGCGGTGGGTGGGGGGTTTGGGGGGGGGTGTCTATCCATGGATCCTTCAAGGACTCCTCCTGCTCGACATACTGAGATGCTTGGGTCCTTTTTAGGGTTCATCTCAAGTATTTCTGAACACCTGAACCTCAGTGTAACCTCCCCTTCTCTTCGAGTTCCCCGATTCCTAGGCATACACAGACCACAGTGTTAGAAGAGGAGCCTGCACTTTCCGGGACCCAGCACAGGGCCCAGCACAGAGAAGGCACGGAAAAGATTTGCAGACCTGACCATCTATGGGGCGCCTGGGCGGCTCAGTTGGATGGGCGTCCGACTTCGACTCAGGGCATGATTTCACGGTTCGTGGGCTCAAGCCCCGCATCGGGCTCTGTGCTGACAGTTCAGAGCCTGGATTCTTCTTCAGATTCTGTGTCTCCCTCTCTCTCTGCCCCTCTCCCGCTTGTACTCTGTCTCTCTTTCTCAAAAATAAGTAAACATTAAAAAAAAACAAAAACAGGACAACTATTCCTGCCTGTCGACCTGGCAGGGCTGTGCTGAGCCTGAAATGGGGCATAGGAATCTCCTGGAGAAGTTTAAAGTGCCGTGCATATACAACGCACTGTTATAATTATAGGTGGCTGCATTTGTAGCTTGCTGTGCCCGGGTGGGCACGAGTCTGTCCAGATGCAGTCCAGGAACAGTGGCGTGTGAGTCAGGTTTCCGTCCTGCTGCCTGTTCACATGTCCCCCTCCGCCTCCAATTTAGGGTTTCTGACTCAGACCCCCTGAGATTCCACTCGTTCTCGGGGAGCAGCTGCTAGGCGTGGGGAGGAAGAGCGTGAGACTCGTATTTTCCTACTTAGGTCACTTGAGCAGGTCACTTAGACTTTGTGTGACTCAGTTTATTTGTCTGGAGACTGGGAATAAGGAATCCTGCTCTATTCACCTCACAGTGTTGTTTGGGGGGGGGGGTGTTCAGTGAGATAATGGAGGTGATGCGGAAGTAGGCAGGTCGTTTCTGGCAGGTTTGGAGGCATACATACACTCCCACGGTGCCAGCCTGGGGCAGAACACCTAGGAACCTCTCTGCCCCAAGCATGCCCACTGACATGGACTCCTGCCAGGTGGTCCTCCCAGCACACAGTGCTCCCAGGCAGGGCTCCACTGTTTACGACACATTTTCGCAGATACCGGCTCTCTGCCCCGCCCTGGCAATCCTGTGAGGTTTCCACCCCATCTTGTCAATCGGAACCAGGCGAGGCATGTCGAGGGCGAGTGACGGCCCGATGCTCTGGGCCGCCAATGTAGAGCTTCTGACGCGACATGCTGCTTGTGATGCCATGTGGCCATCTGGGTCCTCTGCCATCTGAGGCCGAGTCTGCACCGGGAGCACAGCTGGTCCATCTGAACCCCCTCCCCGCACCAGCTCAGGGCCATGCCCCTGCACGCACAGGCTGCCTTAGGCAAGGGCGTTATTGGCGCAGGCCAACAGCCTCTGCCGCGTTGACCCAATTTTTGCACAAGGCTCTGTGGGCTGCAGGGGACCTTCGGACCTGGAGGAAATGCCCCCATCGGCTCCCTGTGCAGGTGGTTCGTTATTTGTAGCTCACTCCCTGCTGAAAAGGGCTTGTAAGTTGAAGGCCTCGACTTCCCCCCTTGCAGCCACAGAAGACAGAGGCAGAGAGACCCGGAGAAACAAAGTGGGGGGTGGGTGAGGGACAGCCCAGGAAAGGCGGCGTGGCCACCTAGAGAGCCGGAAAGTATGTGGGAGGGCGGCTCTAACCCCGACCTACCTCCACCACGTGAGAAGAAAAGCCGGTCTGGGACATCTCCAGCCCGAAGGACGTCTCGTTCTTGTTGGTGCCTAAAACAGAGGGACAGAAAGACCTCAGCTGCACTCCCGATTGCTTAGCGCCACCCACCTGCAGCCCCATCCATGGCACCTGTGTCCTGGGGCACCTCCGGGGAGGGAGGAGGGGGCCCTGAGGCAGCCCACACAGGGAGGGCACCTTCCAGGTGGCCGTGGCTTCACTATCAGTAGCCCAGTCACTGCCGCAAAGGGTTTGGGACGAGTTATATGACAGAGCATGTATGCCATAATGTCAATATAGGGGAAAGAGCAAGAAAAGCACATGGAAAGAAACAATCTCCATCGTTGGCAAGAAATGGAAATTCCATTTCTTTCCTCACTTCTCTCATTCCTATTATTCACCAGATTTGGTTCCAGATGCCTCTGGATGATTCCCAAACATTGAATCGAACCCTCGGGAGGGGGACCTGTCACCACCCCAGATTTGCACAAGTAACCCATGTGTGCTGAAAGCCCCTCCCCATAGAGGGCCTCCCGGAACATGTCACCGGCACCGATCTTCTCAACACCCAAAGGCAACCATTTCTGGGAGAAATACACTCAGCTGAGTATAAGTTCTGGCGGGAGTGTTGAAACTCAGGTTCAAAGTTTCTATTCCTTTATCCTTGTGGATGAGGGCTGCTTTCGTCTCCTCGTGTGTCTGTAGCTCATCTTTTCCAAAGTGCTGCAGACTGCTCGGGCTTGTCCACACTGCTTTTTATCTCTGTTTACCATCCCCCCCATGTGGCCCAGCCCCGTGTTGGGAGGAACGGCTATAGCAACACATGGCTCAGAGGAGATCCGTGCCATCGAAACCGAAGTTTAAACAGTAAGGAGAGGGGTGCCTGGGTGGCCCAGCCGGTTGAGCGTCCGACTTCGGCTCAGGCCATGATCTCACGGTTCGTGAGTTCGAGCCCCACATCAAGCTCGGCGCAGAGCCCGCTTCAGATCCTTTGTCCCTCGCTCTCTGCCCCTCCCCTCCTCACACTATCTCTCACTCCCTCTCAAAAATCAATAAACATTAAAAAGTTAAAGAGTGAATAAATAAACTTGAATTTCAGACAATCAGCAGATAATTTCCTAGCATAGGTCTGCCACAAACACCGTATTTTATATTTGCTAAATATGGCAACACTAGTTCAAAGCCCGTCTCTTCCCAAAGCTGTGGAAGCTTTGGCAAGTCACTATGGTCCTATGAGCTTCCAGTTCCTCGGTGGTAAAAGGAGAATGTCAGCAAAGCCACCGTCCAGGGCTGTCTGTGAGGTCCAGCACAGCATACCAGGGCCCTATCATGAAGGGATAGCTCCTGCTAAAGCTTTCTGTGTTGTGGGCCTGGATCTTGCTCTATGGGGTTCACCTGGTGTGAGCCCAGGAGCGTAGACCCCTCTTGGTATGTGTCCCTCACCTTCCAAGCTGAAGATCCTGTCCCCCAGGGCATCAACAATGTCCTTCAGGGCCGCCTCATCAGTAACGTTGAAGAAGTGCTTGTCATCAGGGTCACTGGCGATGTATTTGATCTCATTTAGAAAAGCTTCTGGATTGATCCCCCTGCGGTTGTAGTAGCCCAGGACCTGCCAGGGAATGGGGGCAGGGCGACAAACCAGGACTTGGCACAGACCTCCCCACAGCCCCGCGGCCCCTGACCCCGCGTGGCTGGAGCCCTTTTTGGTTGCCATGGGCAGAACTCGGGGTCCCACCGGCATTTTGAAACAGGCTGTTTTGTAGGGGGCAGATAAGGCCCCTGTTCTAAGATAGGGTTCTGGGGGCTGGGTGGCTTGGGGGTGTTTTCTTGTGTTTTGAAGGTTTTGGCAATGGAGGAACTCTCCCCCAACCCCTAGCCTGTCCCCAACTGTTGCAGATATCCCTCAACAGTGCTGAAAGAAAATTCCCAAGGTGCTCTTTAGGAGAGGATGAAACAAGAAGAGGCCTGTCCGGGGGCCTGGGCAGCTTGCTCACTACCCAGAAAACGCCCCTGGGAGTCCCCAGGGGTCTGATGGTAAAGCCTCTAGGGGCGGAGGGTGGGACAGGTGGGGCAGGACTCACGGCCACAGCGTATCTGGTCACGTTGTCTCTCTCGCTTTGCTGGATCACCTTCTCCAGGTCTGGGCTGTCATGGGACTCCCCATCTGTGATGACAATCATCACCTTCTTGGCCCCTTTCCTTCCGCCTTTCTGGAAAGCCTCTGAGCTGAAAACAGAGCACAGGGGGAGGGTCACAAGAGAGATGTAGGGATGCGGCAGCTCCCAGCGATCCTCCAGAGGGGCTGCTGCAGATGTGGGGCCGAGCCCCCTCACCTCCCCAGGGGAGCAACCCAATAGGTTTTGGATCTCAAACCAAAGAAGAAGCTGGGTTGAGGTGCCCACACTACTCATTTGCCAGCTACTCAGATAAGTCAGGTATCTGCTTGTCTTTAAAAAGTAACTTTAAAGAGCCTCTTTAGGGTCCTGACCATGCTGTTTTGGGCAAGCAGAGGGAGCAGGTGGGTTTGGGAGAAAAGTTCAAGGTCAGATGGAGACCTTTAGACACCCTAAGTTAGTGGCTCAAAAACCCAGCTGTATATTAGAATCACCGGGGGGAGTTAAAAAAAAATGCCAATGGCTAGGCCCCACCTGGACATGTAATCAGCATCTCTGGGGCATTGCCTGGAAATCAGGCCATTTTTTCATTAAAAATTTTTAAAAATGTTTTTATTCATTTTTTGAGACAGAGAGAGAGAGAGAGAGAGAGAGAGAGAGAGAGAACGAGAACAGGGGAGGGACAGAAAGAGAGGGAGACACAGAATCCGAAGCAGGCTCCAGGCTCTGAGCTGTCAGCAAAGAGCCTGACGCAGGACTTGAACCCTCAAAGCACAAGATCATGACCTGAGCTGAAGTCAGATGCTTAACCAACTGAGCTGCCCCGGTGCCCCATCAGTATTTTTCAAAAGAATGAATACCGGGGTTGAGAACCACTTCCCTACATACTGAAAAGGTGACAGGCCAGAGTAATTCAACACCCAAACAACACTAATCCATAAAATACACATAATGACATCCGACAAAGTTCTGCTTTTCCCCACAAGGACTACTTTGATTCCATTTCGGGAATGATTAAATATCAAATTCCATGACAAATATTCCTCTCTCTTGCTTTTTACTTTGTTTTGTGCCTGGAGCAGGTGCTTAGCCTGCCTCTCGGGCAATCCAGCCAAGGGCCAGGGGCCTGGCACGCTGACCCATGATGCTGCAGAGAGGCTCTTACAGCTGGCAACCCATTTCAGAAGCATGAAAACTGGCTGTGGAACCATTCTGGCTCTTGGTGCCTCTGTGGACAACCCTCCTTTAGATCGTGAGGTTCTGAGTAGGACAGACATGGTCTGAACCAAAAATCTGGCCCAGCAGGTAGAATTTTCCAATAAGGATCTAAAACCAGATGCTTCCCTTAGATTCTATGTTGACTCCCTTGGGGTCTGACCCGGGGAGTTAAGCTCTGCAATGCTAGGTTCAAGCTCTGTACCACACGAATCTCTTGTTACACGGAAGCTGATGAGCTTGACATGCATGATTTAGATGTTGACAAATTCACAAAACCTGGAATAAGTTAGTTCAGAGCATCTTCAAAGCTCCCAGTGAAGAGAAACAGACCATCTGCCATTCTCTCAGCTCTATGATGTTGTGGATATACTGACTTAAAAAAAAAAAACAAAAAACCCTTGGGGGCACCTGGGTGGCTCAGTCGGTTAAGCATCCGACTTTGGCTCAGGTCATGATCTCACAGTTCATGAGTTCGAGCCCCACCTCGAGCTCCCTGCTGTCAGCTCAGAGCCCACTTCAGATCCTCTGTCCTCCTCTCTCTCTGCCCATCCCACCCCCCTCTCTCAAAAATAAGTAAACATTTAAAGAAAAAAAAAAACACCTCGTATTTTAATATGAGCCATGAACTGAAGGAGGCCAGAGGCACAATTGACATGACTACAGCGACTTTTGAGCTTAAGCCTCACCCAGTGGAGCAAGAACTCTGCTAGTTCATCAAAGGAGATTCTAGATGTTTCCATAAACTCATTGAAGGATCAGGCTGAGGCATGAAACTCCATATAAAAAAGTATGGCAGGGGAAAAACAGGTTTTATTATATATGGAGTCAAGAAAAATTTTAGGTTCATATTTTCATATAGTAGAATTGTGTGAATATCTGTATGCATTTGTAATGGGGTAAATATTGACATGATTCATCAGATTTAAAATTGTGATTTTCTACCGAGTAAAAATCCTCGGATTTATTCCTTTGCAAATCAGATTATAAGTTCCTTAAGAACAGTGAGAGACTTATACTTACAATAGTTTCCGTGAACCTGGAAGCCAGAATGATCTATGGAAAAGTAGGCCATATCATGTCTCCTTTCTGCTCAAAATCTTCACTGGCTCCCATGTCTCTGGGGTCCTGAGAATGGCCCACCAGCCCATCGTAATCTGGCCCTTTTGTCCTTCTGTCCTTCCAAGCCCTTATTCCTGCTTGCTCCCCTCAATAAAAAGTGTTGAGTGAGCTCAGTTGGAATGACATCATTATCCCCATGGCCCCCAAGCCATACATGACTATTAGATTCACCTTTATGTGCATATCTGATGAAAACACTCTCAAGCCTAAGACCCTTCCGTGGCCAGTCATTGTTGTTCTAGCTATGACATTATCGTCCTCACAATCTGGCTTCAATACCCCCTGTGCCAACACGAACCTCACACCATGCTCAAAAGGCTCTAAACATAAGGATTCCTTGAGTTTCCCCCTCTTCTACCCTTAGTCAGGAGGAATGTCTCCTTTTCACCTCTCCTGATTGAATCCTGGGGTCTTCCTGGGACAAGCCAAATGCCAGCCCCTCTTGGCAATCCTTCCTTGGATCCTACCCTCTCATCCTTACTGAGTTAGACTGATGCTTTTCAGAGTTTCCCTATTGGTCCAGGAGCCACAGATTACCAGCTCTGATAACCCCTCAAGTCCATGGCCTGGATCTTTTTACTTTTTCAGGTGCCCAGAAAAAATGCATCGTGAATAAGCAAGGAGAGCATTTTCCCTTAAAACACACCCCCTGTAACTTGGGAGTTGGCAGGCTGAGAAGATCATATTTCAAACCTCATTTGAGGTGCAGACTGCATAGCCCAGTGGTGCTCATGAGTCATGACTGGATTCAAACTACTTGCCAGATTGCATACTCGTAATCGTTCTGGGGATGGTCGGCTATACCCCTGTATAAGTCACTTAGTTCACGCTGAGGAAGCAATAGCTCAGTGGGCATGGGCTTCCTCTGTTGCCCCAGCAATTTCACAAGGGCCTGATGGGGGCCCCGGGGACTCATCCCAGTGACAGCAAAACAGCAAAATGGCCCGTTCCTTGTGAGGATGGGTAAAAGCCATCTTTACACAGAGGAAGGTTCCTTTAGGAAAAAAGTTTGAGCAAGTTTTATCAGCAAACAGAAGTTGATTAGTGGAGCCGTAACTTAATTATAAAGAATTGTAAGGTTGGAAAAAAATGTAATTGTTTGACCACATGAAATCTCCTAAGTAGCTCCTAACTCCTAAGTAGCTCTCACACTGTGGAATTCTGTTAAACACATCAGCTAATCCTATGTGAGGTGGGACTACCAGAGAATAAGCCTGTGGTCTCAATGGCCATAGTGGAATTCATGTCCATAGGTGTAAAATGTATACATTTAAAATCTATATGCCTTAGGAGTTTAGGCCTCAGCTTGAGAGATCTTGGGGAATTGCTTCTAAAATCACTCACCGATTTCAGTGGTGAGCACAACGTTTTGCATAATGGCAGTCTCACTGGAGCCAGCACAAAGCCATCTGTGAGGGCAACTTCTAGAGGTAACCTTCATTATCATTGTGAGTGAGTTCGGGTGTGATTTTTAAGGAGGCAGCCTCATTACTCCACAACCTCAGAAGTTAGACTTACCCGTGTTCCTCACACTCCATTGATGACAGATACTCCACAGGAAGATTCTGCTCTCATGGAACCTACAAACTTTTTACAGGGTCTCTGCGGCACAGCCCATTTTCCATAGTCGTTTGCAACAATACCTCCCATCCCAAACGTTCTTCTGTGATGTGACCTCTCCATTCCTCCATCAAGGGTCAGAGTCAAATGCTCTTCCCCTAGAATCTGGGCTGGCCTTAATGGCTCACTCTATCAGTAGAATACAACAGAAGTTATAGCCGGGACTTTGGGGGCTAGGTCATAGGCAATCTCAGAGTTCCTGTGTGGGCCCGCTGGAAAGCTCTCTTGGGACACTCCCTCTCGGAGCCACATGGCCAAGTGTGGGTGCTCAGGTCACTAGCCCACACTGAGCTCCCAGCCAACAGCCCAGAGCAACTGCCAGCCACATGAGTGCGCCATTTTGGAAGTCTAGTCCAGTCAGCTCCTCAGATGACAACAGCCCCAGCTGACATACCAGACTACCACCACAGGAGAGATGCCAAGAGAGAATTGACCAGCTGAGCCCAGCCAACCCCCAGAGATTTGAGGGGTTAATAAATTACTGTCTCAAGGTAGGGAATTTTGTAAAGGATTGTTATACAGCAGTATGTAACTAGCACAGTTATCTGAGATTTAAGTAGATTATTATTTCTATTTGACTAGGATCTTTTTTTTACCGAGCAAATTCGATGCCAAATGCCGTCCGGGTCTCTGTTCCTCCTCTCTGCTCAATGTGGCTGGCAGCTTCTACCACATCTCTTACAGACCTGTAGTCATTGAGGTGAAATTCATGCACGACGTCTTCTCCGTACTGGACAACCCCAACCTGCAAGGCAGGGGAGAGGACGACAGAACATCTTGGTCCCTGAGAGCTGGACCTTTGGAGGTGAGGCTCCCCAGAGTCGTCTCTCTGTCTGTGACTGTTCGAAAATGAGGAAGGCTAGAGAGTACCTGGGAAGAGCAGCAGTTCGGGAAAGCTCTGGGAATGAATGGATGGCTTGGTGACACAGGTGGAAGGTGCCTCTCGAGAGGGGAGGCTGTGATTTAAAGAAAGGCCCAACAGATTCTGTTTCTTGCTGGAGCACAGAATTGAAGCCTAAAATATTAGCAGCCACGTGGCTGGAGCGTTGTGGCATTCTTCACCAAACGCTGGAACTAAGTTTCCTCAAAACTTAGAAGAGAAGAGATTCTTTTATCCCCAAGGCTGATAAGATATAGACAGTATTCATAGCCTAGAAGTAAACAAAAAACCTAAAAAGACTTACAGGGGGATTAGAATGAGAAAGCCTTCCTGTTGGATGGGGCCCGAGTTTATCTGGTGCCTTTCTAATGCTGGACATGCACCCACCATATCCTAAAGATGATCTTCCAGTCATGAGGAAACTCACTCCCTTTTTAACAGCTGTAGTTGCTACGGAATAATTTCTTAGATTGACTTGAAATCTGCCACCTTGTCCCTCTTATATGTCAACCCTCACTTGGCTATGACCTCCCCCTGAGTCTTCTCTCAAGATCAGTGTGTCTAATCCTCCCCTGTGCCTCACTCGGCAGGGTTCTACGTGACCTTTCCTACCTTCACTCTACCTGGTTACCTGGCTAAAGTCTCTCTTAATAGGTGGCATCTATCCCGGAAGATAGGTTTGACCAGTGAAGTGGGGCCTCCCCCAAACTGTCCCCGGATGTGTCCAGCAGAGTTGGGTGTCCTGGGCTCAGGGCCTGGCACTGACCCTTGCACCTACACCTTGCCAGCACATGCAAGGATGCGCTCCTCCCTGACCCAGGGTGGCGTCTTCCATAGGTTTGGGGAGCCCTATTCAGAGGAGGAGAGAGTCCCAGAGATGCTCACCTGGATCTGCCCAGGGCCGATGTAAAACTTCTTCAGGATGTTGATGAGGAAGTGCTGGACTTCCACCCAGGGGTAGATGCTGTTGGAGCCATCCAGGACAATGACGATGTCCATGTAGGTCTGGCACCCTGGGAAGTGGGGACACGGTCATGGCTGCCCAGTGAGTCAGCATCTGCTTTCAGTCTCTGATCCTCCAGACGAGTGCCCAAAGGACAACAGAAGAAGGCCCCTGTCATGTGTATATAATTCCCTTACCTGGGGAGCTGTCCTTGGGCTAGTGGCTGATTTGGGCGACATGAATGATGAGCCCAGGAACTCCTGGCTCAGCTCAACCACTCTGTGCTGGCTGTTCGAACCAAGCTTTAATTCAGCCTGATTGCCTCCGCTCTTCATCAGGGACTAACCTGCCACCGGCTGGGTTAATGCTTCTGAGGCAGCCATCCTGCCCGGATCAGTAGCTCCCTGTCATTTGTTTTACTGCAAAGGCAGGCTGCACTTACCACATTTAGTCCAAATGAATGAGTTTCACTTTTTATGGTGTGCCGGCTAAGACCATGGGATCCCGCACCAGACTGTCTGACTCCTGGCTTGGCTGAGCACTAGCTGTGTGACCTTGGGCAAGTAACCTAACCTCTCAGGGTCAGTTTTCTGCTGTAAAACAGGTGTGACGATAGGAGAGGGTCGTCCTGAGGAATCAAGGAGACGAGGCTTGTACAGAACTGAGCGCAAAGTCAGTGCTCAAGGAATCTTAACTGACCCTCTTTTCATTTTTTTTCCCCCTGTGTTTTAAAGCAAACTACTCTGTGAATGTGACAATGACATCATCGGGTCAAGCGTTTGTGCATTTATCTCTGCTCTGAGCATAAAGGTTTCTCTATATTCTTGTAATATTAACATCGCGTTACAACAAACAATAAAAACCGACAAAGAAACGTTGGTACCGTAACAAATGCAAAAACCTTCTTTTAAAATCTGAATAACTTCGTCCTCTTTGTCAACAGTTGGGGTTACTTTGCAATTAGTTGTCCCGATGTGATGTGATATACACTACACGACATTATATCATGTGGAAATACTGGGTATCTGTTGACTTTTACTGGAGAATTTTCACACTGTTGTAAAATCTACTTTATAGCAATATGGCAGAAGCCTTTTGTGTGTGAACGATTCCAGTAACTCCTGTAGCGTGAAGGTGCACTCTGATGAAGTCAGTGCCCACCAGAGACAAGAAGGTGCAGGCTTTGTGTCTGGGAGGGCATTTCAGAAGCGTTTGGGTGACTGGGAAGCTCACAATCACCTCTGCTTTAGAGTCGTATAGACGTTCTTGTCCCCACCTGCACGCCGTGTGCAACATGTGATGGCCCAATACTTCTGGGCTGACAGCACCAGATAGCTTTGTCCTTTTCCAGGCTGGTTTAGCCCCACGCCTGTGGACCAAGCAGCTGTGCGGTGCCAGTGGCCACAGTGGTGACCACGGCAGCAATTCCTTAATGAGGGGGAGTTCCTAATCTAGCGGTAGGAGCCAGGTTTCTCTTGTTTTTTAAGCCATCTTTATTATTAGAATGCATTTATTACTGCTGATTTCTTTCTTGCAATTTCACATTTTTCTTTTGAATCATCTTGAGAAGAACTTTGCTTTACATCTGTGGCTCCTAAACAGGGCTGAACACTCCGGTGAACACACACACACATACGCGCGCGCGCGCACACACACACACACACACACACACACACACACTCACACATACACACACCCTGGGGCTTGTCCCAGATATACTGAGTTACAGCCTCCAAAAGGGGTGCCCTGGGACCTGTGCTTGATAAACTCCCAGCCAGATGAGCAGGCCTCCATCAGAGGAGCTTCCGGAGGCCTGGATGGTCATATGTTGGCCTGTGGTGAGGTTCCCTGTTCACAGCTCATGTGACTGACCTTGGGCCTCCTCCCCAGCCACAGCACCTCCTTTCCCTTGGCCACTCTGGGAGCATAGAATCAACACCTCCTCCTTACCCTTAAAAGAACCACTTTCTAGCCCCTGCTGGCTGATGCTCCCTCCCCCCCCCCCATGCATCATCCTTCCATCTCTGATTGGGCCGTGTTGTTTGCAGGGAGGCTGCTGTTAGCCAGAGGTGCTAATCCCCTCACCCTCAATAAAACGGTTAGCAGCTGCTTGGGTGATGGTATTCAGCTCAGAGGAAACAGTGAGGCTCGGAGCCAAGTAGTTTGGGCTTGCCGGAGACAAGGTCTGAATATTTTTCCCCGGATTTTCTTGGCGGGTGGGGAGTGAGTGGGAGGTTTTGTGTTCCATGAGGCTCTGGGCAAGCGGGGTGGAGCCTCCTGATATCCAGGAACACCAGTTAGAGGGGACTGTTACCAGGGATAATTCTGTTTTCCTTGGCCTTCCACCTACAGGCAACTGCACTGCACAACATCAGAGGGCACCATTCACATTGTAGTCTAAGTGAACAACGTCCCCAGAGTTGTGCTGTGCACAGCTTGCCTGCTATACGTAGCTGGCCTAGCATCCCCTCCCCCACTCACAGTGGGTTTGCAGTGAGCCTCTCTGGTTGCCAGGATTGTCTTCATAACCTCAGCTCCCTTGCCGCCCGCCATCACTCTGGGTAACCCGCAGGTTCTGCATCAGGGCAGGGCTAGCCACAGTTTCTGGAGAAGGGTGGAGCTAAGCAGGTTCTGGATCAGGGCGGGGCTAGAGTCCCGGTGCGGCTTTGTGGTGGTGATCAGAACTCAGAGCCTCCCGTGACTGTCAGCCACCCTGCATGGATCTACAGATTTGAAGCTACTTACTTTGGAGAGCGGGGGCCACCGTCTTGGCAAACCTGAAGTTGGAGTTGACTCGCGAACACATCCCGGTGGTGTAGTAGGAACTCCCACACTCGTGAGACCAGAGGGGGCTGCAGGCCTGTGAAACACAGTCCAGACCCCCAGTCAGTAGGGGTCTCTGGGAGGGTCTAGGCCCAATAGCCTTTGGCCCAGCCCAACCTCCATGACCCAAAGCATCCTCTGACTATTGGTACTCCCAGGATTTAGAGAGTCTTCTTGGAGACTTACTGAATTCTTTCTTGCCATCATGTGTTCTAGTTCCCTTGGTTTTGGGTGGAATAGAGAAAAACTAATTTTAGAATCCTCCTTTGTTGTATTTTCAAGGGTCCCATTCTCGACTCCATCATCTAGAGTTATGACTCTTCCCTACCTGCCCACCCCACCCACCACACAGGATCATCCATGGGAGTGGACCCTTCAAGGTCACTAGAAGAGCCTCTCTGAAGATGTCACCTGAACGTCCTTACTGAAAAGACTTCTAGGTCCCAATAACGTGCCCATGCCTCTTCGTGGGGAAAGAAAAAAGAATGTTTCTGCTTTTTTTCCCTGAAATTTGCTACCCAAAATATTGATGTCAGCTCCTGATTTAAAGAATGATAAGTCCTCAGAGTCAGGGTCATTACAAACGAAAGCCCAACTCCATGTCTCCATTTTTGTACTGGTACCAGAAAACGCAGGACTAAAGTTTGTGCTGTAATTTCCTTTGGTTTGGAAAAATAATTATTCCACTTCTAACCTCTTTCTTTGATTAACTTTCTTTTTGTACTCAGATTTTAAAGGTTTAGTTTTACCTGTGTCCTTTGTTGAAGCTGCAGTAATTATTTCTGGAAGTATGGGGAGAATAAAGAATAGGAAGGTGGGTGATGGATGATGGCTAGAGGGATAGATGGATGGGTGGATCGATGATGGATGGATGGATGAATGGATGATGGATGGAGGAACAGTGGATAGATTATGGATGGTAGGTAGATGCATGATGGACAAATGGATAGATAGATGGGTAGGTAATGGATGGATGGGTGAGTGGATGAAGGATGGATGGATGGATAGATGGATGGATGGAAGGATGGCTGGGTGGATGGATGATGGATATCAGATAGATGGATGATGGATGGACGGATAGGTAGATAAATGATGGATGGATGAGTGGGTGGATAGATGATGGATGGGTGTAGGAAGGGATGAATGGAAGGATGAATGAATGGGTGGATAAATAGATGAATAGAGAGACAAACAATTGGTTGGGGGATGGACTGATGAGTGAAGGGTGAATGGATGAATAAATGAGCGAATGAGTGAACAAAAGTTGCTATTTATGGGTGCCTGAGTGGCTCAGTTGGTTGAGCATCCAACTCTTGATTTTGGCTCAGGTCATGATCTTATGGTTCGTGAGACTGAGCCCCGCATCGGGCTCTGCACAGACAGTGCGGAATCTGCTTGAGATTCTCTCTCTCCCTTTCTCTCTGCCCCTCCCCCTGCCCACACTCTCTTTTTCTCTCAAAATAAATAAATAAACATTTTATAAAAGGTTTCTTAACCAATGCACAGGGACTTAACCAATGCACAGAAGCCCCAGAGGGTGTATCACACCATCCTTCTTGGGCTTGCTTGCATCCCACCTTGTGAAGCAGGTGAAATCAACTTGGTAGGAGCATGACAAGGAGCCTCAGAAGGAAAAGGGAGTAGCAACAAAGCCCCTGACAGGTCTGTGTGTGGACAGGACCCAGGGTCTTATTTGCCCTTGGCTGGGATGGTGAAAGGCTGTGGGCCAGCCATACACCGAGACATCTCGTGGCTTTCCCTGGCAGGGCTACTGTGCTCTCCTTAAGCCCCTGAGCATCCCAGTCATCTCGTTGTCCTGGTGTTTGGTGATCCACACCCTGGATGTTCCATCTGTCTGTCTGTCCAAGGACAGCCTTGGACAAGAACGAAGAGTGACACAAGCCCTCCTATCTTAAAATGAGTGGCTCATTTTATTGGTCTTTCTGGGTAATTTTTCTCTGAAATCCTCTCTTGCAGCCATTTCTAGAACTATCAGTCCCAGCAGGATCCTGTTTTGAATCCCCAGCATCATCCAGCTCGTGGTGGCAGGAAGTAGGCAGTGCCCACCATGATACCTACACCCACACTTGCTGACTGCGTGCAAAGTGCGCATGCACTCGCGTGGGCAGGGTGCAGAGACCTGAGAGCAGCTGTTTCTGCCCCAGCATCACGTTTACACTACTCACTGGCTTATCAGCTCTCCCCTGACCAGCATTACGCCCCAGCAGGGCATAAGCTCTGTTGACTGCTGACTCCCCAGTGCCCGGCATATGCTCAGCACATCGTAAGTGCTCAAAAAATTATAATTTAAATGAAGAAATGTCCCCAGCACTTCAGTGCATGCACCCCCTCTGCTTTCTTCCTTGCTAAGACCCATTGTCTCTTCTATTATTATCTATTTTTTTAAATGTTTATTTATTTTGAGAGGGAGAGAGAGCAAGAGACAGAGAGACAGAGTGTAAGCAGGGGAGGGGCAGAGAGAGAGGGAGACACAGAATCTGAAGCAGGCTCCAGGCTCCGAGCTGTCAGCACAGAGCCCGACGCAGGGCTCGAACTCACGAACTGTGAGATCATGACCTGAGCCAAAGTCAGACATTCAACCGACTGAGCGACCGTGGTGCCCCCATTGCCTGGTCTTTAAAAGCAAATTGAAAACCTCCTCCAGAAAGCCTTCCCATTTAACTCTGGGTGGCCATCACTCTGTGTTTCTTCCCTCAGTTGTACTAAATCTGTGTTTTCTACTTATGGCTTCCCTCCAGAGTCTTCTTAGGGTGTGTGGTGTTTCTCTGATTGAACCTGGAGCACAGATTTGGGCTCCGCCTCAGAGGAGCCCCCTCACCCCCTGCCTCTCCTGGCCCCAACCAAGGGGTCTGGTGGGGGGGCAGGAGGGGCTGGGGCTTGGAGAGAGGGTGGAGTGGGTGGCTCTTACCAGGAAGCTGTTGTCCTTGGGGTTGGTGGCCAGGCTCAGGCCGAGACGCATGTTGTCCTTCCGCTCAGACACGTTGGAGAGAGTGACCCTTCCTGGGGTGGGAGGGAGGAGCTTAGCCTGCAGCCCCACCCCCACCCCGGCCCCAGAGCCTGCCACTGCCATCAGCCACCCGACGTGTTTGTGGCAGGGTCAGGGCCAGGCAGAGTCCTCCCCAATCCCCCCTGCCCCTCTAGAGCCCTCGCTCGCCTGCACGTCCATGCAGCCCTTCACGGTTTACGAAGGCCTTGCCACGTCTAACGTGGTCTGATTACTTCTTCACAATTCCCTGAGAGATGAGCAAACTGAGTCTCAGAGAGGCCAAGCAACCTGCCCAAGGTCACACAGTCCGCACACGGCAGAACTTTCCGTTGCCCCATCCAGCCTTTTTCCTCCTACAGACATCTGACTGGTCGCTAGCATTCCCCACGTCCTCCGTCCTGCACTTCCCAGAGCACCCGACTGAGGCTGGCTTCCTCTCTGCAGTGTCCCCTCCACATCTGCCCACAAGCCAGTCTGCCATCAAAACTTGGCAGTCCGTGTCCTACTTGTGACTCTGCTTCTCTGCTCACCGGATAAACCGACACAGGATAGCCGATTCTCTCGCGGGTAGCGGGAATGTCATTCCGTGGTTGGCCACCAAGAGAGCTCAGTAGGCAGGGTCATCGGCCAACTGAGTGTCGGGAGAGGGTTGTGGCAGAATAGAACTGCTCAACAAAATTCTGTTAAGGTTGTACTAAATAATTTTGCAGGCCACTGAAGGGAAGGAAGCAAGCTTGAATTCCCCACACGTGTGCTGGGACGTAAGTGTGTGTGTGTGTGTGTGTGTGTGTGTGTGTGTGTGTGTGTGTGTGTTTACGCATGTGTAGGGGCATGGGGGTGGGGGGGTAGAGGTCAGGGGAAAGCGAGTCGGGCATTGCATTAAACCCAGAGCAGGTCAATCTTCATGTACTGTGAGGAGCGGCGAGATATCGTCCCTGCTGACTTCCAAGGACGTGGATGGCCTCCGCCCAGAATGGTTTGCTAAATTAGCTTCATTGGTGACTGGAAGTGTGAAGGGGGCACAAGCCAGCAGGGCCTGGGGCCGGGCGTTAGGAGAGGCCAGGCCTGACTGCGCTTGGGGCTGGGGGCTGGGGGCCGTTGTGTTTGTTGTTGTTTTCTCTTTGGGTTCCCTCAGTTTATAGTGAGGCTCCTTTTGAAATCCAGCCCCTCTTGGCTGTGTTACGAGTGACTGAGACTGTTTTGTTTTGTCTGTCCGTAGAGGCCAGAGAGAAAAAGAGTAGTCATAACACTGTTTTTATAATGCCTCTCATTTACAAAGTACCATCCACACGCGCCCTCCCAGGACCGCCTCTCAGTCCTGGGACGTCCTGAAGTCAACATTTCCATTCAACAGAAGAGGAGATTGAGATGCGGAGAGGGGTCAGTGACTTCTAGAAGGTCACTTGCTGGTCAATGAGAAGAGTGGGGACTCAAACCCAGGCTGTGCACTGTTATATCCTGAGCTCTCCGTCTCATGGCAGGGCTGTGGCGGCAGTGGGGGGGTCGTGAGAAATCTGGAGAGGAAGCTCCAAGCCCTGGCTGGGCGACCTCCACCCCTCAGTGGCTTGGGGAGTTCTGCACTGCACTTGAGCTGAGGCACGCCCTCAGCTCACCTCCCCATGCCGTCTCCTTCCTCCTGGTCCCAGAGATGGAGGTGAGACTGCCCGCCCGGAAGCAGGTGAGATTAGTAAGGAAGATCCTTGTGTTGGAGTTAAGAAAGACTTGGGCTTAAGTCCTGCTTTTCCTGCGTATGGGCCTCAAGGACTTGGGGCAGCCACTACCCTCCTCTTGGGGTTTGGGCTGCCCCTCTGTGAACAGGAGAGGTTAACATCTTTCTCAGTGGGGCTGTCTGAGGACCCTGGGGCACAAGCCCCACCTCACACAGAATCTGCCTTCCAGAATCACCTCCTCTGCCTGAGCCTCTGCCCTTCATTAAAACCCTGACTTCATCCAGCCGTCGGGAAGAAAGTGCCAGTGATCTGCTTTTTCATACTGAGTTGTGAATGTCTGCCACCCGTTTAGCCCTCCCTGGAGAGAGAAGAAAGAACATTCCTGGCTTGGTGAGGCTCATAGCCTGGAAAGGCCATAGGAAAACCTAGGACTCAGGTTTCCCAGCCTAGCGTTTTCCACTGTGGGGATAAGCTGACAGATGGTCTTCCCGCTGTGCACTTTCTCCTCAGTGAAAGGAAAAGGAACACTCCTCAAACGCAGGGCTTCCTGATCAGTACTTTTCCTCCGCCCTGACTCACTTTGCTGCCCACCACCTCCCAGCTTAGGCCCCAGTTCAGGAATGTTTTCCAGGGTCTGATGGCTTCATGTCTCCCACTGCCAGAGGGGTTCCTCCTCCCTTGGAGGGAAACAGGATCCACACTGGAAGCCAGAGCAGTGGAGAAAACTAAGCAATGGGTTGATGGGTTCACATGTCTGTGTCCCCACCTGGACCAGGAGCCCCTCTCGGTGGCCCCAGCCCTGAGCCCAGTGCTCATCCCTCCCACTCCCATCCTCCCTCCCTCTGCCCCAGATACTTGGCCCCTCTTTCTGTCTTCCAACGGAGTAAGCTCATTCCCACCCCAGGGCCTTTGCACTGGTTCTCTTGCTGCCTGGGATGCTCTGGCTCCACCTGACTCCTCGCCACCAGACCTTTGCTCAAATGTTACTGCTTAAAGAGGTCTCCCCTGACTGCCTTGCTATAAAGTAGAATCCCCTCCCCACCCAGCCTCTCTTATCACAGCACCCTGGGTGATCACACAGCATTTATAGGTATAGGTTATATCACACATATAGGTAGAGATGAATTCCCTACCTATAGCATATCCCTACCTATTGCTACTGCTTTCCCGTTTGTCCGCTTGCTTATTGTTCCCTCCCAGCAGAGCTCTTGGCTTCTTGTTCCCTGCTGTATCCCCAGAAACTAGCAAGGTGCTTGGGACATAAAATGTGCTCAGAAAAGGGGGACCTCACCTTACACATGAGCAAACAGAGGCTCAGAGAGAGCACGTGTGCTCCCTGTGGACACGATGCGACGAAACTGTCCAAGTGGAAGAAGGGACCCAGCTCGGCTTGTTTGGGAAGCCTGGGCCTTCAGGGTGGTGATGACTGGGTTCTGCGAGCCACCAGCCAGGCTCCTGCTTCCCCCAGCTTATTTCCTCACTGAAGTCTGGGCCCCGGCTGTGCTGGGGTTTGAACTTCCCACCCACGGCGCTGAGGCAGATGTGGCCAGCGGGAGCTTCCAGCACCGTGTGACGGGACCAGCTGGCCACCCTGGGGATCTGGGTTCTGGGGCTTTCTCTTTGATGCAGACCTTCTCATCCATCTGCTTATCTCTTGAAGCTCTGCCGTCTCCCCCACCAGGCCCACACTGCCTCCCTTCACCTCCCCAGCGAGCCCCACCCTGCCGTGTAGGGCAGAGGCCGCCTCCCTAGAAGTCAGGGAGACCAAGGGGCCTGGCTCCGGGGAAAGGCCAGTCCTTTATCGGAGGGTTGGAAATACAGCCTCTCAGCCCAAATGGAATTTTTGCTCCCTTCTGAAAGCAACGTGATGGCCCAGCCACTGTCCAACGTTTAGGACAAGGTGGGCGTGCTTTACAGGATCAGTGTGTGTGTTTTAACGGATGCACATGTGTGGATACACACACGAATCGTACAAAGGCTCTTCGGCGAGGACAAAGCCTTCATTTCGGAAAGGCAGTGCTGCTTACTGAGGACTGCCTGGGGTGGAAACTTGGCCTTGCCGCTTATTAGCTAGGTGACCCTGGGCAGGTCCCCCCATCTCGTATGGTTGTCGAGGGGATTAAATGAGTCAAAATTCCTAAAAGTGCTTAAAGCAGTGGCTGCCACATGGTGAAGATTATATAAGATATATGAACGCTGGCTATTCTTATTGCAAAATCGGAAAGAAGACAGGAAATGTTTTTCCCCTGCTAAGAGTGCAAACCTTGTGTTGAGGGGCCGTGGATGAGTCAGAAAGAGGAATGGCCTGCAACACCAGGGGCCCTGCTTTGAATCCTAGCCGGCCCCTGACAAGCTGTATGGCTCCGGGAATGTTTCTTCCTCTCTCTGGCCTCAGCTTGCTCATCTGTAAAATGGGGGGCAGCGGTACCAGGGTGGCCGTGACTGTGTGACTATGGGCACGGATGTGCTTTAAAGATTGTCCCGCCCTAGACGATGGTTGGCCTCACTGTGGGGAGACCAGCGGCTCACGTTACCCAGGTTGAGCTTGGTGCAGTTCCCGTGGGTCACCGGACACTTGTACACATCTCCCGTCTTCTGGTGGCCATTGGTTTCCAATGGAGCGCCCACGACCAGCCTGGGAAGGAAGAGAAGACAAGTAAAGACCGACCGTGGAGAAGGTGCTCCTTCCTGGCAAAGGATGGAACCCGGAGGGCAGTGTTGAGATGGGCTGGGGAAGGTGAGAGGAAATCCTGGGGGAACAGCCAAGTGCAGACACCCCAACGTAGACCTTTGCCTCCCACGGAGAAGGACACTGTGTATTCAGCATGACGTCATGGGATCCGTGACCTAATCCGGGTCCTTGCCAGGATCTAGAGATACAGAGACGAAGACCACACGGGCCCCGTTACAAATGAGATGGAGGTGACCCTCGGGAGAAGAGGTCAGGGCGGACATTGCGGAGGAGACGTGCTGGGGCTGGGTCTTAACAGATGACTATGAGTTTGCCAAATAGTGGGAGGGTGGTAACGGTGGGCATTAGGCAGAGGAATGACGATTTTGGAGCCAAGGAGTCTTGACCATTTGTCAAGGCTACCTTTCCCCAGGTAATGCGACCCATTCCTCACTTTATCTGACAGTCTTTCAGCTGGTGACCCAGGGGCTGGGGCATGGTGTATATTGGTCATTCATGGCTACCCCGTGAGCCACTAACGTTTTGCTCAGGGTGGGCGAGGCAGCCAGTGGGGCCAAAGGGTGGCCAGGGGCAGCCACCCAGCTGGGGCTTCTGCCTTGAGCCTATGCCTTTGTGACCTTATTTGGAAAGAGGGTCTTGGCAGGTTTGTTTGTTTTTTTTTAAGTTTTATCTTCTTCTTCTTTTTTTTTTTTTAATGTTTATTTATTTTTGAGAGAGAGAGAGAGAGAGAGAGAGCGAGCAAGGGAGGGGCAGAGAGAGAGGGAGACACAGAATCCAAAGCAGGCTCCAGGCTCCGAGCTGTCAGCACAGCTGCCACCACCTCCCCTGAAGGCCAGGGACAGTCCCCCTGGACAGCCCTGAGGCCCTATCCTTACAGCACCCCCCACCCCCTCTGTGCCTCATCTCTAACTCACCAGAGAGCAGCAGCATGGGGGGCAGCCCAGAGTGGCCCTGGGAGGCAGCCGGACCCCCACTGCCGACATAAGACACAGTCCTGAAAGCAGGCATGGTTTCCCTTCACCTGCCGCCTGCCCACCTCTGGTGCATCTGGAACCCTCTAGGCCCCCAGTCCTGTTCTCAGCCAGCAGCCGCCGCCTCTGCTCGGGCCTGAGCGCTAATAGTGACTCAAGAACGAAGCCCTCACAGGGACAGCTGACGTGCCACAGCTCACACAGCCCTAGAGGTCTCCCAGACCCCGAGGCACAGGCAATAGACATCTGTGGAGCTCGGGGCCCAGGGGTAGATGAGACACCGGCACAAGGAGATGGTTCTGGACCCCTGCTGTCCCAGCAGCTCCCCACTCCTGGCAACACTGCCCAAAGAAGCAATCGTGTCTTCTGACTTACGCTGGCTGAGAGGGGACAGGCCTAGAGGTTCAGGCTCCCCAGGACTCCAGAGGCTTCCAGGGATCAGATTACCTCCCCCCTGCCCGGCTCCTGCCCACTTCTCGCCACGATCGGGCATGAGAGCGAGGTCTGAAGTGGGGGTTAACTGAGCTCTGTTTGAAATTAGAGTTTATGAAATAAGAGCTGAAGTTTCTCCCCTGGGAACCAGATAATGACAGATTCTAAATATATCTGCTTATTAAGCATGCCTATTTTTGACCAGCAGGAATTAATTGGACCCATAAAATCTGTTTGTCTAGACGACGTGATTTTTGGCTACTTAATTCTGTGAGCGATTGTGTGGTCAAGGCTGCTCCATTCTTTCCAGCAAGGCAGGGGAGTGGAGAGAGAGAGGAAGAGAGAGAGAGAGAGAGAGAGAGAGAGAGAGAGAGAGAGAGAGGGAGGAGAGACAGAGAGAGACAAAGAGAGAGTGGGGGAGGGAGGGGCAGACAGAGAGGGATGGAGGGAGGGAGGCAGCTATCAGTACGTGGAGCTTGGGCTCCAGGCTTGCTTTTTTGGCTGCTTGAGTTTTCAAGGACAAATATGTGACCAAGTCATCCAGAGGAATGTTGTGACCAAGTCTTCCCAGAGGAAAGCCCTGACCACTGCCTGGTGGTGAATGCTTTCTGGAAAGAGTGCCTTTGAGGAACACCTTGTAGGGTGCCTCTGGGAGAACCATGCGCAGCAGGTTCTAGATCAGACAAACCATGGCCATCTGCTAGAAAAGCCATCTCCAAGTGTCTTCCAGAAAACACCCCAGCAACCTGACAAGCAGACTTCTCGCCACTCTGCCCATTTTATGCAGTAGAACTCTGAGGCCTCATTGGCCTGCTTGGTGGGGCCCCCAAACACAGGAAAACCCTTCGGACTGAGATTTTAGGAGCCAGGTCTTCCTCCTGGTTTGTCCCCCAGCTTGCTGGGTGGCCTTGAGAAGTCATTGAACTTTCCAGATCTTGGTTTCCTTGGCCGTGATGTGGGGCTAACCACCCCTGTACTGTCCCCATAGTACAGATGCATGAGCTGAAGCCCCAAGAGGGACCTGACCCAGCCCCCACAGTTTGAATGTGGCAGAGCTGGGACCAGTCCTCCTGGGACAGCTTTCTCTGTGTTGCCCCAAATATTTCCTCGCCGTGAAGTGAGGGCCTCGGTCAGCCCTCTTCACCACTCTTGAGTCTTGGCATTACGTAGGCCTGTCGGGCTTGAGGTTTTGAGGATATGATTCAATCTCACTGCGAGGGGGTAACTGCCCAAGCCCGGGGAAAATGTTTGCGTCACCGCCGAGACCAGACAAATTGCTCCTGGGGTCTGGCAGCCCTGACCATCCCCTGTGGCCTCAGCCTTATATAGCCATATGCGGCCTCAGGGCCTGTCGTGCCTCCGGGGGCAGGACACCAATCTCTCCGTTGTGGGCACCAGACGGCAAAGCAAACCCCAAAGGTCATGGCGAGCATCGGGCCCCTTCCATGGGCCGTGTGCTGTGACTCACTGGCTGTGGGCACCCGGCATTCTTCCGGGAGCAGGGCTGCTGTGGATGGGGGAACTGGCGGCAGGCTTCAGCCATAGCCCTGTGGGACCCCTCACTGGGGGCTGCCCTCTATAGAAGCAGGGCCTTGCCAGGGGAGGAGGCCCACTCCGGAGATGGCCACCTAAGAAAGAAAGGTGTGGCCCCACTGAGTGCGGGGCTCCTTGGGTCCCAGCAGGTCACAGGCTAAGAGAAGGGACCTTGGCTCACCAACAGGGTCCCATGGGAACTCATCCTGACCTCTGTTATCCTTGGTTTCATCCTTCAGGGCAATTTTAGTCTCTGAGCCTTTTATTTCTTTTAATCTTTATTTTTGAGAGAGAGAGAGAGAGAGAGAGAGAGAGCGAGCACGAGTGGGGGAGGAGCAGAAAGAGAGGGAGACACAGAATCTGAAACAGGCTCCAGGCTCTGAGCTGTCAGCACAGAGCCCGACGCGGGGCTAGAACTCACGATCCGCGAGTTCATGACCTGAGCCGAAGTCGGACGCTCAACCGACTGAGCCACCCAGGTGCCCCAAGTCTCTGAACCTTTTAAAACATACGCTTCTGGGGTGCCTGGGTGGCTCAGTTGGTTAAGAGTCCGACTCTTGATTTCGGCTTCACAGTTCGTGAGATTGAGCCCTGCATGGGGCTCTGTGCCAACAGCGTGGGGATTGTGATTCTTTCTCTCCCTCTCTCTCTCTGCTCCTCCCCTGCTCTCTCTCTCTGAAAATAAATAAATACACTAAAAAATAAACAAGTAAAACGCACGCTCCTATCAGAAGAAAGGTAACACATACCTCCAATGTGTGTAAATTTATATGTAAATTATACCAGAGTGAAACTGTCAGTCTGCATATGAAATACCAGTAACCTTTTTTTTTTCAGATAAAATATAAACTTAAACAGAACTTGAATCATTTTGTTTCTGTGCCCAAGTATACTGTCCTACACATCCCACCCTGGAGACCATCCCTTTAAGATACAGCAAAATTCCCACCTACTCCAAGAAGCCCTCCCTGATTACGCCCCACCCCCAGGCTTTCCCACATGACCTAGCATGTAATCCCTGCTGCCTGCTGTGGTCGGTGTTTTAGTGTCATAACTCCTTGAGGGCTGAGACGTCCTCATCTGCCTTGCTACACTAGCATTGGGTGGTCTGGAAGGCCCTCGGTAAAGAGGTACCTATTACCTGACCTGACCTTCTGGTTGACAGTCCATGGCAGCAGGAGCAGCTCTGGGGGCTTTCGGCTTTGCCTCATACCTAAGAGGAGTCCCAAATTCAGTGCCTGGAAAAAGGGTTACTGAGAAATCGAGTAGTGTCTGTGCACAGAAGTTCAAAGGAGTGACCCAGCTTCCAGGTAGACTCAACGTTGCTTGCTTCCCTGGTTCCCATGTCTCTCTTCCCACAGTCCTCACTCTTGTGAGGTTCTAGGGACTGAGCACATACCTCAGGCTGGGCCAGTTTTAGCCTCTGGCTGCAGTGATTGAGTCAGGGTCACCCCAGGCAGAGTGAGTTTCAGGACTTCCTTTTTGACCAAAGGGTTCCTTTTCTCTGGATGCCATAGTATGTAAGGACAAACCCTGGAATTCCTGGCAGTCACCTGGTGGCAATGAGAGGTGTGAGCTGATGCATGGAGAAGGGGAGGCCTGACAGAAGGAACAAGAGAAAGAGCCCAAGTCCTGATGATACTGTGAAACCCTGGATCAAACTCTACCTGAAGCCAGAACTGCTGCTGGGCTTTTCAGATATATAAGCAGTACCTACTTTTTACTGTATAAGCCTCTTTGGGGTGAGGTTTCAGGTATTTGTAACCACAGACATCTAACTAGAGTAAGGCCAAAAAAACCCCACATAGTTAAAATTACCCTTAGAAATTCCATATATTACCACGCTATAAGAGGAACCTGACATCCAAGACCAAGGAGACAGGAGCAGATTCATATCCCTGAGCTCATGCTCCATCTGGGGCATATATTTACTTTGTCGTGCATGGCAGGTGGATCCTCAGACACCATGTATATTATTTCTCTCTTGTTGTTTAACCAAATGCATAAAACCGTCCCCTGGCCCAGCCTTGTGGGAACAGAAATCCTTTTGTTCTATGTGCATCGCACTTACAACAGCTACTTGGACAGGGAGCTCTGCACTCCAGGTGTTTCTGGTTGCCTGGTAACAGGCCTCGCAGGCCGTCAGAGCTGGGAGGAAACCGGGCTTGGGTCAGCCTCATGATGGACCAGTGAGTCACCGGAAGCCAGAGCAGGGCAATGCTATGTCTGAGGCCTCAGAGCAGACAGTGGCAGCACCGGCATCCTGATTCTCAGGGCAATGGTCCCCCAAAGCATGGGGTGGGGGGCAGGGCTCTAGGGGGTCTGGGAAGGCAGATGTGAACAGCTTAGCCCTCCAGCAGCAGATAGGGTAAGCAAAGGCCATGGGCACAAACGGGCCAGATGCTTGGGGAAGAAAAGAGGAAACTTCCTATGGATGGGCCTGCCCTTGGAGGCGGTCCTGAGCCCAGAGGCCAGCACAGACTGCTGAGGAAAGGCAAGATGTGGGTTTCAACCCCTTCCTGGGAAGCCTTCTGCCCCTCTCTTCAAGACCAGGCCCTCGAGTCCTAAGAAATCCTATCATGACTGATTGTTTTTTTCATTTAAATGAGTCCCTTTGTAAAAAAATTTGTTTAAATGTTTATTCATATTTTTGAGAGAGAGAGAGAGAGAGAGAGAGAGAGAGAGAGCGCGAGCATGAGTGGGGGAGGGGCAGAGAGAGAAGGAGACACAGAATCTGAAGCAGGCTCCAGGCTCTGAGCTGTCAGCACAGAGTCCTATGTGGGGCTCGAACTCACATACGTGAGATCGTGACCTGAGCCGAAGTCGGACGCTCAACCGACTGAGCCACCCAGGAGCCCCTAATGGGTGGCTTTTGATGCAATTAAGTTGCACTTGATTTTGATCACCGGGACAGCTTTGAGTCTGGAAGGGCAGTTAATATCTGAGGCTCAGACGGTGATGTGAGAAGCCTGCGGAGAGACGTTGGGACTCCAAGTCCAGTGCTCTTTCCACCATTGTGAGAGAGGGGCCAGTTCAGATGGCCCAGCACGGAGAGGGGCTGCCCTCCTGGAGCCAGCTGGGCCTGTCCCCCAGGGGCCTCCTCTCCTCCTCTCCCACCCGTCCTAGTCCCTCCCTCACCTGTTCCTCTCTCCTGGCCCCCCTCCTCTGCTCAAACCCACCCAGGCCCTTTGTTCCGTTTCTTTCCTGGCTTCATTTTCCTTTCCTGAAATCAGATAGGGGCATCAGAGAGGGGGGTCCACTTGAGCAGCAGAGAGCTGGAGGGAACAAAGGAGAGACTATTCCTTTGGTGAGGTTTTTCCTCTCCCTCTCTCTGCATGGAAAATGTAATCTTCTCCAGCCAGCGTGAATATGGTGGCTAATGTGTTCAAGATGGGGCTGGGGAAGGGCCGAGTGCTGGGGGTGGGGGCCCTGGGGCTGCACTGGAGGGGGGCAGGGTGTGGAGGAGGACCCCACCTGGGACCTGCTGGAGGTGCTGAAGGGGAGGTGTTGGCACCGCAGCGCTTCCTGGTTTGGTTGGAGGGGCTCGTGGTTCCCTGTGGCTCAGACGCCTGGCAAGGCCTGGACTCCCGGGGGCCAGGAAAATGAAGCCCCCTCTGTTGGCCAGCACATCCCTTACTCTCCCTGCCTCTGTATAAGCCTCGTCAGAGGCGTGTATTAAAAACAAACACTTGTACTGTGACGATCAATTTTATGTGTCAACTTGACTGAGCTATGGGGTGTCCCGATATTCGGTCAGATGTTATTCCAGGTATATCTGTGAGGGTGTTTGGAGAGGAGATGAACACTTAAATCTGAAGACTGAGTAGACTGTCCTCCCTAACGTAGGCGGGCCTCGTTAAAGCAGTTGAAGGCCTGAATACAACGAAAGGGCAGACCCTAGCCCAAATAACAGAGACTCCTTCCTGACTGCCTTAGAACTGGGACATTGGCTTTTTCTTACTTTTGGACTCTAATTAAAACAGCAGCTCTCCTAGGTCTTTAGCCAGTGGGCCTTCGTACTGGAGCTACAATATCAGCACCTCTGAGTCTCCAGTTTGCTGATGTACCGATCTGATGTGCAGATCACAGGACTTGCCAGGCTCCAGAATCATGTGAACCAACTCCTTATAATAAATCTCTTTATATATACATATATATATATATATATGTATATGTATGTGTATGCATATGAATGTGTGTATATGTATATACATGTGTGTATATATGTACATGTATGCATGTATATGTGTATGCATATGTGTGTATGTGCATATATGTATATGTGTATATATGCATGTATATGTGTGTATATATGTATGCATGCATGTATATGTATATGTACGCATATGTGTATGTATATGTATATGTGTAGGTGTGTATATATGTAGATGCACGTATGTATACATGGATATGTGTGTATATATGTACATGTATGCATGTATATGTATGTGTATGTGTGTGCATATACGCATCTGTGCATATATGTATATGTGTATATGTGTACATGTATGTGTATGTGTATGTGTATGATATATGCATGTATACATATATGTATATATGGTGCATGTGCATATATGTATGTGCATGTGTGTATATGTATGTGTGTACATGTACGTATATATATATATGTATACACACATATACATACACATCCTATTGGTTCTGTTTCTCTGGAGAAATGTATTTCTCCTAATACATTTACATAGTGCTTGGTATGTTCTAAGGGTTTTACACATATTATTTGTGTAAAATAATGATCCATGCCCTCATTCATTCACTGAGTCATAAGCATCTCTTGAGTTCCTGCTAATGGCCAAGCACTAGGGCCACCATGATGAACGTGATGTCATCCTGCCTTCAGGAGGTCTCCAGAGGAGCCTACCGGATGAGACAGGCAGGCTAACAGGCCATTACAACACAGTAGTAGTTTCAAAGTGGTTCCCAGACCACAGCATCAGCCTCCGCTGGAGCGGGTTAGAAACGCAACATCTTGGGCCTCACCCCAGACCTACAGAATCAGACACTAAAGGGGGCCCAGCATCCGTGTATTAACAAGCCTTCCAGGGGGGCGCCTGGGTGGCTCAGTCGGTTAAGTGGCCGACTTCGGCTCAGGTCATGATCTCGCGGTCTGTGAGTTCGAGCCCCGCATCGGGCTCTGTGCTGACAACTCAGAGACTGGAGTCTGTTTCAGATTCTGTGTCTCCCTCTCTCTCTGACCCTCCCCCATTCATGCTCTGTCTCTGTCTCAAAAATAAATAAACGTTTAGAAAAAAAATTAACAAGCCTTCCAGGGGCTACTGAGAAGCATCATAATGCATAGGGTGATCTGCAGCCCTAACTGGGCTCACACCCCAAATGCATTCCAGTAAAATCCACCCACTTCACTGTTCCTGCCGATGCTCTGTATTAGTTCACTGCCCCTCACCTGCCTGTCCCCACTTTTACCAGGGTGGCTCTGAAAGCTGCATGGCCGGGTCCATCACTTAGGGCTCCTCTCCAATGTCATCACCCTCAACGGGCCTTTCCTGGCCACCTGCCACTCCTGTGTCACCACCCTGCCTTAGCTTCTCATAGCACTTCCTCCTCCCTGAAGGTGCCTTCTTTTTTTCCTGGTCATCATCCTTACCTCCCAGTAGCACATGAGCTGAAAGGGGTTGAGGACCTCATTGATCAGGCTTGCATCTCATACACCAGCACCCACAAGAGTGCCTGGCATGGAGTAGCGCCCCCAAACACGGTTGTCAGATGAATCAGCCAGTCAGATGGCTCAGTGGGATGACTGTAATCCCGTAGCCTGCCATTTGGGGCCACTGACTACAGGCCCTCTTTGGATACCTGTTAATCCAGCCGGGAGAGTGAAACAAGCTCTATTAGGGGAGCCAACACCCGAGACAAGGCTATTAACTGTGCTGGGCCTCAGTGTTCTCATCTACCAAATGGGATGGACCATACCTGGGCTACTAGTGTTTCAAGGGTGGTGGGTCCCAGACCTTGCTGGTCATCAGAGTAATTGGTGGGTTACTGGTGCAGGTTCCCGGGCCTCACCTCCAGAAGGTTCTAATTCAACCAGTTGGGGACAGGGCCCGGGAATCTATTTTTAGAAGCTCCCAGATGTGCAGGAAGGATTGGGAGCACTTGTGTAAAAGATCTGTCGAGGAAGCCAGAGAGGAGGCCCCATGGATATGTGAAAAAGCACATATGTCCCAGGAATTTTTATTACGTCTTGGGATCATGACCATAGCAATCTTCCTGGCTGTCCAGGAATGGTCCAAGAATGGTTTTTTGTTTGTTTGTTTGTTTTTAATTTGCTTTCTTTCTTTTGGTCGCAAGAAAACGCGTAAGAGATACCTACTTTAACACACAAGTAATTCATGCTTGTTGTCTGATGCTCACAGCACAGAACTGTGCAAAGTAGAACAGGCAAGGCCTCCCCCTTCTTCCTCACCCAGCCCTCTGCAGATAACTATCAGTAGCAACAGCGGTGCAGAAAACCTTCCAGGCATTTATGTAGTGAATTTGAAAAATGGAACATTCTACATACATGATTCTGTAGTGGGGTTTTTTTCACTTAATTGTTTTAGACTCGAACACATTTCCATGTCAGTATGTTCACTGCCACACTTAGACCTGGTCCCTCGGCCCCTGCCCTGGCTCCCGCTCTGACCCTTCTCTGACTACCCCCTCCTATGGGGTGAGGAGTCCCAGGGGTCAAAGGCACAGACCACGTCCTACCCAGTCTGGGTACCGGGACTCTGAAATCTCTTGCCCAAACAGCTCAGGACAGACCTCTTCCATGGATCTTCCTTTCTTTCCTTTTTAAAGTTTATTTATTTAATATTTTTTGATAGAGAGGGTGAGAGAGAGCGCAGGATGGGGAGGGGCAGAGAGGGGGAGAGACAGAATCCCACGCAGGGCTCGAATTCATGAACTGTGAGATCATGACCCGAGCGGAGATCGAGAGTCTGACACTTAACGGACGGAGCCATCCAGTCGCGCCTGGATCTGTCTTTCTGATGGTGGACCCCACCACCAGTGGGGCTAGCGAAGGAGTGGCCGCTCACTGGGGGTGCGCAGAGAGCTTGGATGTGTAGCCGGGGGTGTTCACATGTGCCAGGTCTCTCAATTACCAAGAGACAGCTGGAGGCGGGAAGAAAAGATGGTGGGCCACGGACCAGAGCCTCCATGTGCTTTCTGGACCCAGGTTCCTCAGATGTTAGGGGTGGGTCTGGACAATAAAGTTCTGCCTCATCTTTATACTGGTGCCACGGTCTACATCTTTATACAGTGTTCCACTCTTCTTTTCAGTCATTTCTTGTAGACAGATCCCTTTTCCTAGTGATAGACGTTCAGGTGCTTTAGGGGCGCCAAGGTGGCTCCGTTGGTTGAGCATCCGACCTCGGCTCAGGTGACGATCTCACAGTTCATGAGTTCAAGCCCCGCATCAGGCTCTCTGCTGCCAGTGCAGAACCCACTTCGGATCCTCTGTCCCCGCCTCTCTCTGCCTCTCCCCCACTCACGCTCTCTCTCTCAAAAATAAACATTAAAAAAAAAAAAAGAGGGGCGCCTGGGTGGCGCAGTCGGTTAAGCGTCCGACTTCAGCCAGGTCACGATCTCGCGGTCCGTGAGTTCGAGCCCCGCGTCGGGCTCTGGGCTGATGGCTCAGAGCCTGGAGCCTGTTTCCGATTCTGTGTCTCCCTCTCTCTCTCTGCCCCTCCCCCGTTCATGCTCTGTCTCTCTCTGTCCCAAAAATAAATAAACGTTGGAAAAAAAAAATTAAAAAAAAAAAAAAAAAGATGTTCAGGTGCTTTAACAAAATGTTCCCCCTGAACAGCTTTTCATCAATACTAATGAATAGGCCTCTGTGCACAAGTAGTCACGCGTAGCTATACAAGCGGTAGGTACAAAGCCCGTGCCTGTTACGAGGCAGGCAGGCCCTGGAGCCGGCCCTCGTCGCCTTGGGCACAGAGCCTGCTGACAAGCATCGTCACAGACATTGACTCCACAAGCTTGGCTTTCTGCTTTGTTCCTGGAAACTTCTGGGTCCACCTCAGCTTACATCCAATCAGCATTTTTTTCCTACGTTGCAGAGGAGGGAAGACTGAGGGAAGGTCACTGCAAAGGACAATCTCAACCCACCAGAAGGGAAAATGAGAACCTGACCCACTGACTGTGAAGGGCAGGGTGGCTGGCGTGTGCCAGTCAGCTCAGTGCCCCTCCCCTTCATACACCCGGATCCTGGTCTCATGGGGTCACTTGCCCCATTTTTCACCAGACCTGGAAGTTTCCTTCCTGCTTCTCTATGTACAGTCCCCTAAGTCCAAACTCTTGAGCCTTCCCCATTCCATCCACTCTTCGGTGCCTCTTCTTCCAGGATGCCCTCCTTGATCTCTCAGCTGAAAGCACTCTCTGAATTCCCATGAAGTTTTGTTTGTACCCATCTTGTTGGTCTTTTTTTTCTCTCCTTTAGATAATTTGTCTCTAGATAGCAGAGAGAGAGAGAGAGAGAGAGACTGACTCCTGATCATCTTTAAATCTCCCCCTTCAGTGCTGGTCAAAGTACCTTGAATATGGTCTAGGCTTAATGACTGTTTGTTGAGTGAATATGCAACGGGCAGCTGGAGGACCCTGCTCATTTTGCAAAGACATCTTCGCTCTGCTTCTCAGGGTGTAGCTAGGAGCTGAGTTCTTCGGGGCCCCATTTGCAGAGGGGCCACCAACTTTGGAATACCCTTGGCTTGGCGCTCCCCGGGAAGGTGTGGTCTGGTCTCAGCGCAGAGTGTGAAGAACCGCCCCCCGCCCTTCTCTTTTCAAAATGTCCCACGAACTTGCTTGTTTTTCCAAGTCATGCTCAGAGTTCCTCCCTGTCCCCAGTTTTCTAACAGCTCTTTCCTCTGAAAATGAAACACAAACACACCAATGGTCTGGGCAGATGTCCCTCAGGAGAATGTATAGTTTCAATGTCCTGGCAGGTGCTAGTCTGACAGATCCTCGGTGATCACTTGGTAGCAAGGAAAGCGGCCTTGGAAGGAAATGCCTGTTCTCTCCCCGGGGCTGGCCCGGTCCCTCAGGTTCACGGTCAGGATGGTGATGTTCAAAATGTGACTAGCACACGCACCCAGCAGCTCACTGTGCTGTTCCAAGGGCCCCGGGAGGCAAGCGGACAAGAGCAGTTATCCCCATTTGGCTGAAGGAGACAGCAAGGCCCAGAGAACGTCAGACTCTCTGGGCGGAGTTTGAGGCGCAGCTGGAATGTTCGTTATTCCTACTGTGTGCGCCGCTCGCCCCACCAGCCCTGTGCACCCAGGTAAGGGAGAAGACGGGGGCAGAGGCAGAACAACAGAGGCTGCTTATCAGTTTGGGGCCTGTTGACATGTTTATGGTTCATTTCCATCTACTCCCAGATGGGCTGAGCGACCTGCGGCATGCCCCCTGCCCTCTCTGCGCCTGTGTCCTCACCTGTGAAATGAGAGCTTGGGAAAATTCAGTTCAGAGAGTCAGACTTACTATAAGTGGGACACCGAGGACTGAAAACTGAATGAAGGAAGCACAGTCCACACCCTGTGTGGAGTCCACACCCTTCATTTGGTTTCAGTGTGGAGGACAGAGCTACGAGCGGGGTGCCAGGTGGGGGGGTGGGGCACAGGGGGCACCTGCTCAGCCAGCTGGGAAGCCTTCCTGAAGCAGGCAACTCCTAGACGGAGACCTGCATGGTGGATAGGTATCACCCAGGTGAAGAGGGACTGGGGCCCACGGGGAGGAACGATGGTCCTGAAGGTGCCAGGCTTATGTGCGTGATTCTAACGCACCTGCCGTGGCAAAGGCTTCCATGGGCCAGGGATGGACCCAGAGAGACAGACACGTCTCTGCCTTCACAGAGCTGGGGGTGGGGTCATCCTCACCTGGGCTCATGTCATTCATCCCCCTTCTTCCTCCCCACTTACGTCTCCCCAACACTCCAAATCCCCACCTTGTCCCCTCGGCTTGTGCAGAGAACTCTACCTAAAGTAGCCCGAAGTGTAGACAGATGGTTAGATGTCTACATGCTTGACGTCCATCGCATATCCCCCCGCCCCGATCAGATTAACTCCCCTGCACCCCTGCCCCACTTTCCAGGGTCTCTAAATTCCTGCCACTGGCCACCCCCTTGGGTTTAGGCACTGAAGGTCACTCTAAAAGTAAGCCTGGAAAGGAACTAACCTACGAATCCATGAGAACTCACAAAGCCCTTAAATCAGTGGCTCCAGAACCTGGCTGGGAATCAGGCTTATCTGGGGATGTTTAGAAGTACCTCCAGAGATTCTGATTTTGCAGGTCTTGGACTGGGCTAAGGAATCTGTATACTTTTTACATCTTTCACAGGCAATTCCGTCCTGCCAGCTTTAGGAACCTCTAGATTGTATTATCGGGTGATCACCAGATTTTGAAATAACGGAAAGCAGGCCACATAGGAATTGGGGGCAGGATGCCCAGTCAAGAAACAGTTAACAAACAGGGCACCTGGGTGGCTCAGTCCATGAAGCGGCTGACTTCGGCTCAGGTCACGATCTCACGGTTCGTGAGTTCGAGCCCCATGTCGGGCTCTGCGCTGACAGCTCAGAGCCTGGAGCCTGCTTCGGATTCAGTGTCTCCTCTCTCTCTCTGGCCCTCCCCTGCTCACGCTATCTGTCTCTCAAAACTGAATGAACGTTAAAAAAAAAAAAAAAAAGAAACAGTTAACAAGCGCTACTTAACAAACATCGACTTTCAGAGCACTTCGTATGAACAAGCAAGTAACTAACGAATGCATATATGAATGTTGGGGGGGGGGGCACTTTATTACGTGCCAGGCACTTCCTCCTACGTTAACATTAATCCTCTGACATCAGTCCTCATAGCAGCCTAGTGAGAGAGACAACAGTCCCATTTTAAAGCTGAGGAAACTGATACACAGAAGCCAGGTGACTCACCCAAGTCACTCAGCTGGCTGAGGGGCAATCCTTGGCCTCATTCTCCCCATCTCTGGGCAGAAGAGGGCAGGGAGCCCTGAGTTGCATCAGTGAATTACTGGCTAGGCAGAATCCTTCGAAGTACTTTCTTTCTGGTTCGAAGCTCAGATCTATTTCCCTCCTCTCCCCTCTGGATCGTGAGTAATGACTCTTCTTACAACACTATTATTTGAGAGGCCGGAAAGGAGCAAAGAGTCTGTAGACTCACTTGAACCACTGGAGGGTAGAGTCTGACATTACATTTTTGGAACCATCCTCCCCCCTGGGTTACAACATCCTTGGCTCAGTGGTTGGGGAGAAGCAGAGAGGACAGCGCAGAGAAGAGGCGTTGCCAAGTGAGGCGTTTGGCGTTGGGCCAGACCGCCATCCACCGTCCACCTGCTGCCTCCCCTGCAGGGGGCACCTCTCCCATACCTCAGCCTTTCATCAGCCTCTCCCATGGGGGGCCACTGTCCCCAGGCCCTTTACCACCAGAATGTCCAGCTTAGGGCTGCCCTGAGATTTAGCCTGGATCACAGCCTGACTTCTAGAACCATTCTTCCGTTTCTCCTTCTATGGGTCTGTGCCAAGCAATGATGAATCAAAGGCGAGCCCTATCCTTGGGGGCCCACGGCTCCCTTTCCCTCATTACTCGTCTTCCCTCTCTATTTATTTCATGTCCCCCTCTCCTTTACTATTTCTCTTTAAAAAATTTTTTTTAAACATTTATTCATGTTTGAGTGAGAGAGAGACAGCACATGAGCAGAGGAGGAGAGAGAGGGGGAGACACAGAATAGGAAGCAGGCTCCAGGCTCTGAGCTGTCAGCACAGAGCCCAACATGGGGCTCGAACCCATGAACCGCGAGATCATGACCTAAGCCGAAGTCGGACGCTTAACCGACTGAGCCCCCCAGGCACCCCTCCTTTGCTATTTCTTTTCATTGGCTCTTTCTACAACTTTCCATGTCTGTCTTATCGGCTCAGGGTGACTCATCACAGCTAAACCAGGAAGAAATGATTCAAGAGGGACAGTGGAAGGATTTAGGGATTCCACAGAAAGCAACAGCAACCTTGTCAAGATGGTCTCTGGTCAATGACAAGCCTTTGTCATCGGCCGTGTGTGCCTGAAGGTTGGAGCCGTGTGGAAGAGAAGAAGAGCCATTTGAACGAGTCTGGGATCCTAAGGAAGCCTTCTTCAGGAAGAAGTCAGGGAAAGCTAGAAGGAGCTATTCTATCCAAGCCTGGAGAAAACGAGTTTCAGGTTAAGCAGTGGCCCATCACTGGTAAGGTTAGTGAGAAAAAGCATGTATATAGCAAGCACATGGATTTGTTTTCATAATTGAATACAACCTTAAAACATGATTATTGTGGTTTTCTTTCTTTTTTTATTTTTATTTTTTTCTTTTACAGAGAGCAGGAGAGAGGGGAAGAGGGAGAGAGAGAATCTTAACAGGCTCCACGCTCGAAGCTCGGCGGGGAGCTAGAGGCGGGGCTCGATGCCACGATCCTGGGATCACGACCTGAGCCAAAATCAAGAGTCGGACACTCAACCAACTGAACCACCCAGGCGCCCCGATTGTGGTTTTCAACAAAGAGTTCTGTGTTTCACATTTTATAGCCTGACCCAGCAGAAGCATGGGCTACCCTGAACGGTAACATCTACAGGGCGCCTAGAAGATTGGCGTGAGGAGCCGTTACCAGGCTGCCTCGCTCCCCCTGGTGTCAGTTACGAGAATTGCAGATAAAGTGCCAATGAGCAATTAATAACCAGTCTTGAAAATTCAAACCTATGCAATTATAGTTAAGACATTCTCAATATGGGGTGAGTTTCAGTATTACTTTGTTCTCCACGTAAGGAACCCTCCTTCCCTGTCCGGCACTGGACCTGGACCTGTCCGGCACTCCCCTGGCGGAGACAGGGGAGCCAGGCGTTAGAGTCCATAGGTCCTGGGGCGAGGGGAGCGAGGTGGTGGTGGGTGGAGACGATGCTGAGTTGGCAAATCCCTCTGGCTTCCCTGAACTGCCCAAATTAAATTTATTTTCTTTCATGGAGGTTAGTAACCAGGAGACTTTCCTTTCAGCGTTTCCACTACCAAGATTGTGCGTCTTACCCCCAAAAGCATGCAATGGTTGGCCCCTTGCCTCTCCGAGCTCAGCACTAAAGTCGTTCGCCACCCAGAGGACCTGCTCAAGCTCCCTGTCAGGTTGATCAGTCGTCTCTGTGGCTCAGGTTCCCTGGGCCGTCGCCTACATACTCTTCGAGTCCTGGGTTTCCCTGTGTGGTTCTGGCATTAAAGAAAGGAAGAGGAGGAGGAGGAAGAGGTGGAGGAGAAGGAGGAGGAGGGGGGGCAGGGGAAGGGAAGGAAGAGGAGGGGGAGGAAGAGGGGGAGGAGGAGAAGGGGGAAGAAGAGAGGGGGAGGAGGAGGAGGAGAGGAAGAAGAAGAAGAAATAAGAAAGAAGAAGAAGAAGAAGAAGAAGAAGAAGAAGAAGGAGGAGGAGAGGGAGAGGGAGAGGGAGAGGACAAGAAAGAAATGAGGAGGAGGAGGTGGAGGAGGAGGGGGGGGCAGGGGAAGGGAAGGAAGAGGAGGGGGAGGAAGAGGGGGAGGAGGAGAAGGGGGAAGAAGAGAGGGGGAGGGAGAGGACAAGAAAGAAATGAGGAGGAGGAGGTGGAGGAGGAGGAGGGGGGGCAGGGGAAGGGAAGGAAGAGGAGGGGGAGGAGAAGAGGGAAGAAGAGAGGGGGAGCGGGAGGGGGAGGGGGAGGAGGAGGAGAGGAAGAAGAAGAAGAAGAAGAAGAGGGGGAGGGAGAGGACAAGAAAGAAATGAGGAGGAGGAGGTGGAGGAGGAGGGGGGGCAGGGGAAGGGAAGGAAGAGGAGGGGGAGGAGAAGAGGGAAGAAGAGAGGGGGAGCGGGAGGGGGAGGGGGAGGAGGAGGAGAGGAAGAAGAAGAAGAAGAAGAAGAGGGGGAGGGAGAGGACAAGAAAGAAATGAGGAGGAGGAGGTGGAGGAGGAGGGGGGGCAGGGGAAGGGAAGGAAGAGGAGGGGGAGGAGAAGGGGAAGAAGAGAGGGGGAGCGGGAGGGGGAGGGGGAGGAGGAGGAGGAGAGGAAGAAGAAGAAGAAGAAGAAGAAGAAGAAGAAGAGGGGGAGGGAGAGGACAAGAAAGAAATGAGGAGGAGGAGGTGGAGGAGGAGGAGGGGGGGCAGGGGAAGGGAAGGAAGAGGGGGAGGAGGAAGGGGGGAGGAGGAGAAGGGGGAAGAAGAGAGGGGGAGGGGGAGGAAGAGGGGGAGGAGGAGAAGGGGGAAGAAGAGAGGGGGAGCGGGAGGGGGAGGGGGAGGAGGAGAGGAAGAAGAAGAAGAAGAAGAAGAAGAAGAGGGGGAGGGAGAGGACAAGAAAGAAATGAGGAGGAGGAGGTGGAGGAGGAGGAGGGGGGGCAGGGGAAGGGAAGGAAGAGGAGGGGGAGGAGGAGGAGAAGGGGGAAGAAGAGAGGGGGAGGGGGAGGAAGAGGGGGAGGAGGAGAAGGGGGAAGAAGAGAGGGGGGAGGGGGAGGGGGAGGAGGAGGAGGAGGAGGAGGAGAGGAAGAAGAAGAAGAAGGAAGAAGGAAGAAGGAAGAAGGAAGAAGAAGAAGGAGGAGGAGGAGGAGGAAGAGGAGGAGGGGGGGCAGGGGAAGGGAAGGAAGAGGAGGGGGAGGAAGAGGGGGAGGAGGAGAAGGGGGAAGAAGAGAGGGGGAGGGGGAGGAAGAGGGGGAGGAAGAGGGGGAGGAGGAGAAGGGGGAAGAAGAGAGGGGGAGGAGGAGGAGAGGAAGAAGAAGAAGGAAGAAGGAAGAAGGAAGAAGGAAGAAGAAGAAGAAGGAGCAGCAGCAGCAGCAGCAGAGGGAGAGGGAGAGGACAAGAAAGAAAGGAGGAGAGGAAGAGACAAGAAGGCAAGAAGAGATCAAAGTATCTGGAGCTTGGAGGAGCCTTGAAAAGGTTTGCTGGCTGCGTCTTAAGCCGTGGGCTTCTGGTACGTCTTCCAGGCCCTGAAGGACCCTGAAGGGCCCCCAGCTCCTTCCCCGGGAGGACCACTGTCTGGATATCCACTGCTCCGGCCCTCTGGGGGAGGGGCGGGGAGCACTCTCTTCTTGTGCATGTGCTGCCTGCCAGGGTCTGCTGGGTATCTTGGCCTGGGGCCCTGAGCCAACATCCCCCCACCTCCCTTCCGCGAGCAGTTTTTCTCTCTCTCTTCCTCTCTCTGGTGCGTTGGGTGGTTTCATCCTATCCTGCGCTGTAGTGATTTATCCTTTAACCAGAATGAGTCATGGCACCGGATTTTATTTGTTCCAAGAGAAAATAGCAGAGGGTATTTATGTGCTGCGGTATTGGGAGCCTGCTCCGGGGCCTGAGCCAGGAAAAGGGCTTAAGACGTTCCTGGGTGAGATTTCTCCGGCAACAAAGGCTGAGGCCGCCCCAGGCCTGACAACCGGCATGGGCACCAAGGAGGAGGGATGGGCTTGGATAAGACCCGTCATTCTGCCCCAAACAACAGTCCTTAGGGCCCTTTTTCTTGACACCTCTCCCCAGACACCATATCCTTTTGCGGGGGACAGGCCAGCATAGGGCACTAACTTATCCAGCAAAATCTGCCCGCTCACCATCTCCTATTGCTCCCTCATGGAAACACATTTGGGCTCGCATCACTATGCCCATTTCACAGATGAAGAAACCCTGGTCCAGTAAGTGGCTGTGACATGCTTCAGTTCCTGCGGCTTGGAAAGTGGCTGAGCAGGGAAGGGAACGCAGGTTTGTGTGGATCTGGACGCCTAGAGGTTTCCTGCAGTAAAAAGCCACCCCCTCGTGCCTTCGTGTATCTGCCCAGGCAGAAGATGTTCACCAACCTTGAGACCTGCCATAACCCTGAGGGAGGGGGCCACGAATGAGAGGCTGGAAACCGCCGGGGTTGGGAGGGGAGAGGAGGGCAGGGCCTGAGGGCACCCCGGGGCTCGGGCTTGACACCCAGTTTTTGTGGACTTATTCCTCATGGATTAGCTTTCCGGTCAACCCCAAATTCTGTCACCAGCGGGCCTCCTGTTATCTGAGAAGGTCTATACAGAAAGGCATTGGAAAGAATGAACACCTTACCCAAATTACAACTTAGTGTAAGTAGCTACCGCCTAGTGATCTTGAGACAAGAGACCCAGGATGGTGGGTAGACTAAGCCTTGGGCAGTTTTCACCCAGGCGCCAGGTGGAGATATCACGGGAGGAGGAGGCTGGCTCCTATTGCAGGAAGAGGAGCTGGGAGACCTGGTTTCAGTCCTGCCTCTCCCACTCACTTGCTGTGTGACCTGGGTGTAGTCTCTGTCTCTGGCACTCAGTTTCCTTGTCTATAAAATAAGGGGATTGGGGTGAAGAATTTCTAAACCCTTCCCAGGCAGGGGGGGTTGGGGGGGAGAGATGCCACAGGGGTGGAGTAGTCCTGAAGACCAACCACAATTGATGTTTGCTACAGGTCCCTCTGTGCCTCCCGGGCCTGCTCGCAGTCACCCCGTCCCTCCCCAATCCGCCTCAGCCTCCGAGAATTGGGGTCTGCTGGAGACCACACCAGTGGTGATCCTGTCTTCAGGAGAAGGAGAGAGCCCCCCTGCCTGGGGTCTCCGCCAGTGGAGAGGTCTCTGGGGAGAGATGGGGTATCTACTATCCTATACGGAGCAGGTCCGTTCCAACTTTGTCTTAGGGGCTGAGGGTGCCTGACTCCCCACGTGCTGCCAAGCTTTTGGGGGGAAGTGGTGGTCCTCGCAGGGTGTGCACGTAGCCCTGGGATGGGGGAGGTGCTGGCAGGGTGTGCACGCAGCCCTCCATCTGGCTCCCAATACCTCAGTGTCCACATGCAGGACAATGGCGCAGCCCTTTCAGCATCTGACCACACAGTCCCTGAGTTCAGTCATCGCAGAAGAATTCACAGAGACCCCCTCAAAGAGATGGGAGGCTGTCTAGGACTTTGGATGAACCAAGCCACCAAATCTGTCCTTCTGTTGCTGAGGGTGATGACAGTTATACTCAAGATGCTTCTTTTCCCCAAACGGAAGTTGCTGTTTCCCACCAGGACACCCCAGAATTGCCTGGAGACTGAGGCGCCAGCATGGTTCTGTGGGGGTCCTCCTAATCTACTGGATTCCCTCTCTGTTTCCTCTCTGCTTCCAGGGCCCTTCCCCCTCGCTCCCCTGTCTGCACAGAAGCTCCCCTCCGTCCCCAGCCATGGGTGCGCACCACCGGCCAGGTAGCGCTGGAAGGCATCGGAGCAGGCCAGGTGGGCAGATGCCGGGGAGTTGGGCCGGGGTCCCTCCCCTTAAGGGTACAGTCAGGCTGATGAGACTAATACACTGGTGGCTGTGCACAGGAGCGAGGGCTGGGAAGGGGGGGTACAGGACAGTCTCCCCTGGCTTTGGCCCCACCTGAGACTCCAGTGCAGGGGCCAAGGAGGAAGTGGGGCGTGGGGAGACAAGGGATGCGGTGGAGGAGGGGCTGAAGGGGCGGAGGGGAAGAAGCACTGAAAAGTAAGGAGCAGGATGGGAAATCCAGAAACCAGGCAGAGGAAATGGGCAAAGAGAAGAAAAAAGAAAATGGAAAGGTAGGAGAAGGCAGAAGAAGGGCTAAGGGAGATAGGAGGATGTTTGCTACAGGTCCCTCCGTGCCTCCCGGGCCTGCTCGCAGTGAAGTGCGAGCAGGTTTTCGCAAACCGCCCCCCCCTCCCCCTGCAGCCCCATCCCCAGCTGGCTCTGGGCTCTCCAAGTCCCCATTTCCCCACAGGTTCCCCGCACACGGTTCAGGTCATTTTGCTTCTGCCTGTTGCCATGAACTTAAGATTCCGGGGACAGAGATCTCTAGGTCTGTGGTTCTCAGAGTGTGGTCCCCAGACCAGCAGCCCCAGCAGCCCCTGGGAGCTTGCTAGACAAGTGAGTTCTCAGGTCCCACCCCAGACCTGCGGACTCAGAAACTCTGGATGTGGGGCCCTCGGGGGACTCTGGTGCCCCCGCTGGGGTGTGAGGACCACTTGCTCTAGAGGTTCACACAAGTTGCAGTGAGTCCTCTTGAGAGCCTCTAGATGTACTCTGTGTGCGTAAGTGTGCGTCCTGAGTGCTTCCGTCTGTCCATCGCAAGGGCTCTGGCCCCGCAGAGGTTTGCCCAGCACTGCAAACTCCCCGGCTGCGCCCCCGGCGGCTTCTCGGAGAGGCTCTCGGAGACAAGCTTCAGAGTGTGAGCACCACCCCCTCTGTCTTGCAATTCTCCCCTCCTCTGCCCTCTGCGACACTGAACCCCCATCTCCCCCTTGCCTCTGATGGTTCTCTCTCTCTCCTCCCCACTCCCACCCACGGGCATCCTAGGGTTCTTTCCTCAGCCCCCTCCTTCTCTCTGAACGCTCCTCTGTGAACCTAGTTCTCCCAACGCACATCTGAGTCTGGGCCCTGATCCCCCCGCCAAGGTGAAGGTCTCTGTCCCCTGCAGCCAGCCGGCCACCTGTCCCCGATGACCCTTGGATACCTCAGACCAATGGGGCCAAAGCTTAGCTCACACATTCCCCCAAAGTCTGTCTCCTATTGCTGGGTTTTGCTTTTCTGTTTTTCATTGTCTTGCCAGTCAGCCAGATATGCCCCCAGCCATCCTTCAACCTGTTTCATCTGCCGCCTTCTCTTCTTGCCTTAGCTCGCTCTACTCCAGCCACACTCATGGTTCCTTAAACATGCTGAGCATCTTCCTACCTCAGGGCCTTTACACTTGCCATCCTCTCTGCCTGGAACACTTTTTTTTTTTTTTTTTCAAGTATCCATGATTGTCTCAGATTCTCCCTTTCCTTCCGGTCTCTGACTGCTGTCACCCTAGCATTGAGGCCTTTCTTGGTGGCCAGCATAAGGCGGCAGCACTTCCCCCAACTCGTAAGCTCCCCTTACCCTGCCTAATGCTTCTCCATTGCACGGATCACCATCCGACAGATGATGGGGAAACTGACAATGTGTCTTCCCCCCGCTAGAAGAAGGGCTCCATCAGAGTTGGGACTCTGTAGTTTTGTTCACCATTGAATTCCCAGGATCTAGCACCAGGTTCTCAAGGATGAATGAATGAACTACTGACACTCATAAGGTCCGCCCCTTCCTCAAGCCCCGGCCCTTAGACCTTCCCCTTAACCTAGACTTCCATAGCCTTCCCACCAGCCTCCTCACCTCTAGGCTCTCTTCCCTCGGTTCCATCCTCACATAGTAGCCAAACTGAGCACCCTGAAAATTATACCTCGGGTGAACCGCTCTCCTGCTCTGAAACCTCCAATGGCTCCCCATTGCCTCCCAGATACAGTCGCCTTGCTCTGGTGTCTAGGAGTCTCTAGGGTATTATCCTCGCCCTCCCAGTCTTTGGCCTCACTGCTCTGCTTTCTGCACCTTCTCCTCCAGCCACATGGGATGGCATCCTTTCTCTAAACATGGCCTCTTTTTTTTTTTCTCCTCTGCACAATCACCCATGCTGTTCCCTCCATCTGTTATATTTTTCTCACCCACATCCATTCTGCCCATGGAAATCCTACCCATCTGGAAGCCCCCTCCGCCATAGCCTCCCCCGATTCCTTCCGCCTCCTGAATTAGAAATTTCTCCCTCACATGAATTCCCCTGATCTTTTCTGTGTGCCCTCTCTTGGTATTTATTGATCATTGGGTATTGGTTGGGGTTCTATGAGCATACACCCTCTCTTCCTGGCTGGGCACAGCACATTTATGTGACTCTGCTAGAGTTGGGTCCTGGGGGACACCACTGCCTCAGTTCCCATGGGGCCAGCAGCATGGCCAGTGGGGAGAGACACCGCCGACGGAGACTGTGGGTTTCCAGCTGGTGGGGCTGCTTCTGTTCTGGGCTCCTCTGGGGCTAATGAGACCTGGGCCCCAGACCTGGCTCGGGCATTTACCTTGTCCTCTCTCTTCAGTCTCAGTTGCCTCCCCTGGAAGATGAGGACAAAGCCTACCTCTCTTACATGTGGCTCACATCCCTGAACCTGCACCCCAGGGACCTCACCAGGCCCTCTTGTTCTAGAATCCCACTGAGTTCCAAAGGGCTTCCTTTGTGGAGCCCACCAGGGCTGTCTGGCTCCTGCTCCCCAGTGCCTTCAAGGGGACAGAGCAACATGCTCTGCCTTGCTGAGAGCTGGCGCTTCTCTCTCCAGGGGTGACAGCTTCAATGACAAATTGGAAACTTGTGGGGCCAAGCTCTGCTTTTTTTTCCTAGCACCAGGAGGCTTCCTGCTCCGGGGGGACCAAAGGCACGGAGAGGCCCTCTGCAAACCCTACACCGGAGCTTCTGGGACATCAAATGGTCTGAAAAAAATCAACTGACTTAATGACTTCAATGTACATGCATTAGAGTCACATGGATTAAATTTCTCTGAAAATACACAAGGGCTTTAAAAGCAGGGGCAGAGAATACTTAGCACAAGAGGAATTTGTTTGCTCTTTTCCTTTTTGTGTGTCTGTGAGTGTCGTTTTTGCTGCTGAAACCAAGACACGTGGCAAACTGTTCAAGGCTTTGCCCAGTTTGAGTCTGGAGTTGGGGCGCAATGGGCAGAAGGGGAAGGGTTAAGGAAATCAAGTGACATCCCCACCAGGTCTGTCCCCCTTCATCCTGCAGCTGATTACACCAGGCCCTGGTACCCTTGACGTTCGAGGAGGCCCACAGCCTGGTAAATGGGGGCCAGGCCTCCTTGGCGCCTGTGGTGGAAGATAGCTGGTGGGTCCTTCTCTGCAGCGGTGCTGGGACCTGGATTTCTGGGCAGGCACTGGGGAGTGATGTGGTCCCCTACTCGCATCTCCCCACCCTCAGGGGAGATGGTGATCCTCACGGGTCCCCCTGCGAGAGTCTCCTGGGGAGCTCTTTAAAACACACACTCCCTGGCCTCATTGCAGGCCCAGGAGACGCCGACCCAGGTGTGCCAGCCCTGCCTTAAGGGCTGGGAGCCAGGTCCATACCCAGGAGGCAGACTGTCAGAGGAAGACTCTCGACCGAGCATCCAGAGGCCCCATTTCAGGGTTGGCTGCTTGCTTGCTGCAAGCCGCTCAGTCCCCACTGCCTGCTGTACACATTCACGTTTGGGGTATTTTCTGATCTTGCCTAACACCCTGAGATCGGTAAGTTCATATCCATTCTAGACACAAGCAAACAGAGGCACAGGGAGGCCGAGAGAGCTTCTCCCAAGGTCTTCCTCCGAGAGACGGTCTTTGGACAGCAAGCCGTTGCATCTGCCCTCCCTCTGAGCCGCCTGCTGGCATGGAGTTGAATCAACACGCACCACTGGAGCCGTCCCCGTGCATAATTTCCAGCCAGTGTCCCCCAAATGACACTGGCATCAACCTCTTTTCCTATGATCAACATCCACAGAGTCTTGTGTCTGAGCACAGCTCTTGGGATGCTGCCCTATAGGGCAGGAAAAATGGGGGCCGGGGGGTGGAAGCGAAAGGCAAGCATCCAAGTTGGATAAACGGGTATCCCTGCAGTGGGGACAGGTTCCTGAAAGGCCCTGTGTGCTCCTGTCCGTTCTGCATGAGGTGCAGCTCCCTGGGGTCCCAGGGCCTCTCTGTCTCTCCCAACCCAGCTGTGACAGAAAACAAACCCAGGACACATGGCTACAGTGTAGTACCAGCCCTCTCCCACAATGTGTTCAGATCAGCAAAAGTGACCAGGAGTTGATTCTATCAGACCTTTCTGCTCCTCTAGGCTCAACCTCCAAGACTCCACTCAGACGCCCCTCTTCTATGAAGGCCTCCCAGAGACCCCAGGTACAGAGATTTCTCCTTTCAAACTCGGGCTGAGTTTCTTCTATGAGGAAGATGCTGTGTGGGCTGCTCTCAGACACAGGGAAACGAAGACGGTGTCCAGTAGGGGGGATGCACCATGGGCCTAAGTGACTCCAACACAAGGTAGGAAGTGATTTATGCCATCGGAGAGAGGGTTTAGAAAAGGCCATTTTAGGCCAGGAGAAGGATCCAGAAAGCCGCATGGAGAAAGTGGCCTTACAAAGATGAACATAATTAACAGCAGCTCATATTTTGTCTTGTATTGTTTTTTAATTATTTCAAGGATATTAGTGCCGCCTCCTCAAATGGTCTGTGAGTTATTTGTGAGTGAAACCATGCCTTACACTACTATTTTGCAGAAACTAGTAACGTTCATTAACAGAAGCTTAATAAACAAATAGTAGTCAAAACAAATTCAATCTTGCCAAAGCCAGTTCCATTTAATCTTTTTTTTTTTATGTTTATTTGTTTTGAGAGAGAGAGGGAGAGAGAGAGAGAGAGAGAACACCAGCAGGGGTAGGGGGAGAGAGAGGAGAGAGAGAATCCCAAGCAGGATCTACACTGTCAGTGCAGAGCCCGACACGGGGCTCAAACTCACAAACCATGAGATCATGACCTGAGCTGAAATCAAGACTCAGGTGCTTAACCAATTGAGTCACCCAGGCACCCCCAGTTCCATTCAATCTTTAACCCTTCACAGCACATACAAAATATGTACCATATTTTGGGGCTGGTTGAGAGAGATTTAAATCATTAATTTAGTCTTTTGGGGCACCTGAGTGGCTCAGTTGGTTAAGTGTCTGACTTTGGCTCAGGTCATGATCTCGCGGTCTGTGGGTTCGAGCCCCGCGTCGGGTTCTGTGCTGACAGCTCAGAGCCTGGAGCCTGCTTCAGATTCTGTGTCTCCCTTTCTCTCTACCCCTCCTCTGCTCATGCTCTGTCTCTCTCTGTATCTCAAAAATGAATAAACATTAAAAAATGTTTTAAATCATTATTTTAGTCTTTCAAAATATGTTCTTTTGAGCATCTACTAACTGCCAGGGATTATACCCCTAATTTCAGAAAGAAAGACAATGAAACAGGCAATCACTATCCAGTTTGATGAAAGTTATGAAAAACAAAATACAGAATTCTATGGGGCAACTACTCTGGTGATGGGAAGGGATGGTCAGAGAAGGTTTCTCAGAGGAAGTGAAATCTCATTTGATAAAAGAATGTGGACTTTCAATTCTAGCCACAAACAAATTGTGAAAGCTAGATAAAACACACGTAACAACTATTTTCAGGCACTGGGCAGCAATCAATGCAGAGCTCGGTACTCTGAAAAGGCAAGCAGAGGAGCTAAATCCACACTCACCCCGGCTCTCTACACGAGGGAACTTTCCTTATTTGGGCACAGGGGAATAAAATCCAGAGAGCAGCAGCCGTGCTGAGTGGAGGAAACAGTGATTGAGGCTGGGGCTGAAACTAGGATTTGGTAGGGGCAGGCAGAAGGGAGACAACCACAGAAAAAGAGCCCCCCAAACTCTGCTAACATTTTCCCTCAGGATCCTTGGCTGACTCCTAAGCTGCGTATGCATCCTGTGAGACTCTAGAAAATCTGCTGGTGGGGAAGAGTTTTTAGAGGCTGTCCGATGCCTGGGAGATGTTGGGGTTCATGCCTGATCTGGAGAAACTTTGATGACTATTGTGGGCTTTCAGGGGAGATCCCAGAAAATCCATGCCTTAGGAATTAAGGCCACACCCTAAGAGGATGGACAAAACTAGATGATAGCTGCCCTAACCAAGGCCCAAACAAAGCCATGGTAAGACCTAGGTGATTTCATCAGTATTTTAATTGCCTCTCAGAACAAAATATATAGTTCTTTATTTTATTTTATTTTATCCTATTTTATTTTATTTTACAATGCTTATTTATTTATTTTGAGAGAGAGAGAGAGAAAGAAAGAGAGAGAGAGAGAGAGAGAGAGAGAGAGCAAGCATGGAAGGGGCAGAGAGAGACGGAGAGAGAATCCCAAGCAGGCTCCATGCTGCCAATGCAGTGCCCGATACAGAGCTTGAACCCATGAACTGTGAGATCATGACCTGAGCCAAAACCAAGAGTTGGATGCTTAACAAACTGAGCCACCTAGGTGCCCTGAAAATGTATAATTCTTTTAAAGAAGGTAACATAATCTATAGCCTCTACTGTGTAACATTCACAATGTCCAGCATAGACTAAAATAAAAAATTACTAAACAGGCAAAGAATCAGGATAATCAACTGATAATCATAAGATAAATAGTCATTAGAAGCAGACCCAGAGATGATCCAGATATTGGAGTTAGCCAAGGACTTCAAAATAACTATGATTAGTATGTAAAAAAAAAAAAAAAAGACTAAAAAATCAACAAATGGGAGAAAGATTATTTTAATAGAATTAGGATCTATAAAAAAGAATCAAATTGAAATTCAGGAGCTGCAAAATAAAATATCTGTAATTAAGAATATATCAGATGCATTTAGCTACACAGTATACCTCATGTACATAGAAACAGAATTCCTGAGAATATATCAATGGAAAAATTTTTTTAGAAAAATCAATGAGTATAGTTAACCATATTAACAAAATAAAGGAGAAGAACCATATAACACTGCAGTCTTTGCAGAAAAAGCACCTGATAAAATTCAACACTTACTCACACACACACACATATACATACACAACCTCAGAAAAGTAGGAATAGGAAAAAAAACTTCCTTAATCTGAAGGTATCTATAACAAATGAATAAGCTATAGTCAAAATCTTATTTAATTGTGAAATACTGTTAAGTTTTCCCTCTTATAAAGGAAATAAGAAAAGTGTGTTCAATGTCACAATTTCTATTCAACTTTGTACTGAAGGTCCGGACCATTGCAATTAGGCAATTTAAATAAATAAAAGCTACAAAGACTGGAAAACAAGAAATAAAACTGTAATTATTTCAAATGATCTGATTGTATACCCAGGAAATTCAGAAGAATAGTATCAAACTATTAGAAATAATAAGTTAATTTCATAATATTGCTGGATATAATGTAAGGATACAAAACCAACCATATTTTTATTTTTTTACATTTTGTTTTAGAGAGAGAGTGTGTGCGAGCTGGGGAAAAGGGGCAGAGGAAGAGAGAGAGAGAGAGAGAGAGAGAGAGAGAGAATCCCAAGCAGGCTCCACACTCAATGCAGAGGCTGATGTGGGGCTCAATCCCACAATCCCAGGACCACAACCTGAGCCAAAATCAAGAGTCAGACACCCAACCAACTGAGCCATCCAGGCACCCTGACTGTCTTTTCCTATACTACCAAAAAAAAAAAAAAAAGATTAGAAAATGAAATAACATTCCACTTTAATTAGCATAAAGTAGCAAATACCTAGGAGTTAATGTCATAAAAGACACAAGAATTTTACACTGAAAACTTGAAAGCACTATTGAGAGAAGCACTGTTAGTTTTCTTAAACAGGATGTACAAGAAACACTAACCATAAGACAGTTTTACAAGTTAAACTTTATTAAAGTTAAGAACTTCTGTTCCTTGAAAGATACCATTAAGAGAATGAAAAAGCATATCACAGACTAGGACTTCTTTGCAATGCTTTTCTCTGACAAAGGATTTGTACGCGGAATATGTTTTTTAAAATTCTATAAGACGATAAGGAAAAGAAACACAACACAATTTTTCAAATGGGCAAAAGTGCCCATCAGACACTTCATAAAACAGGATACCAAAAGGCCAGTACATTTACACAAAATTACTCAACAGCATTAGTCGCTATAGTAACCCAAGTTTAACTCACAAGGAGATACCACCGGAATAGCTAAAATCAAAAAGACTGATAATACCAAGTGTTAGTGAAAATATGGAGCGATGGAAACTCCATTACATTACTACAGAAAAGTTGAAATTGGCAAATCATTTTGGAGAAAAGTGCTTGGCAGATCATACTAAAGCTACATTACCTACCCTTTAACTCAGCGATTCTCCTCCTGAGTATACACCCAATAAAAATGAGAGCAGACATCCACCAAAAGACATATATGAGAATGTTAATAGCATCTCCACTCAAATTAGCCAAAAAATGGAAACAACCCAAATATCCATCAATAATTAAGTGAATAAATACACTGCTGCAGTGGAATATTACTGTGAAGGAGCATGAAGTATAATACATTCCGCGATATATTAAACCCCAAAGACATAATGTTGAGTAAAACAGGTCAGGTATAAATGAGTATTTAAAGAATGATACCATCTATATGAAGTGCAAAACCAGGCAAAACAAATCTGGTGACAGTGGTCAAAATAGGGATTACTTGGAGGGGCACTGACTGCCCCTCCCGTGTGACAAGGGTCACACGGGAGCTTTCTGAGGGGCTGGAAATGTTCTGGATCATGTTCTGGAAGGTGATGACATGGGCCTATACATAGGTAAAATTTCACTGAGCTGTACAGTGGAGATGTCTACATTGTATTGTGTCTAGTTACACCTCAAAAGAAAGACAATAAAATACTCCTTTAAAAAAAGATGAGCGGATTAGCCAGATCAGCACGGTGGGGTAAGGTGAGGGGGGAAGGTAGGAGACGACATCACTGAGGGAGGGAATAGCATGTGCAAAGAAGGTCTAGAGGGAGAACTGGAAAAACAGAAAAAATTCAGTTTGGCTAGAGTGTTGACTACAAGAAAGGAGTGGAGAAAGTGGAAGGAGAGGAGGTTGGGGAGGGTAGGCAGAGGCAACACTGGGAAGAGAGCAGGGTAGAACGTTTATCGCCACTGTGTGGTCCCTTGACTCGTCAAGGGTATCTACGAGGGCCAAGAGAGGCCCAGCCTCTTCCATTTCGGGAAGGAGGGCCTTGCCTTCTGGCAGCTAAAACCCAAGCAGAGGGAGAAGAATGGCGATTAATAGTACATGTGTGGGGCAGATCTTACTGGGGTGCTGAAAACGTTCCAAGACTGATTTATAGCAATGGCTGCATAACTTAGTAAATTTGTTTAAAAAAAAAAAATCATTGACTTGGGGAAAAAAAAAACACATTGACCTGTACACTTGAAAAGAGTGCTTTATGATACGTAAAATATAAGCCAATAAAGTTATTTTTAAAAGTCAGAGGCAGACCTTCCCCCCCTCTTGATTGTCCCTGCCCCCAGAGGCGTTCCTGGCCCTCTCCCCCCCCCCCCCCCCCCCCGTCTCACTCTCGCTTTCCTCTGCCCCACCTTCGCCTGTGGTTTAGCTTGTGAGCACACACACTCATCCTCAGAGACACCCCCCAACACCTCTCCAAGCAGCCAGGATCAGAGGCACTACCCCACTGATGAGACACTGAGGCCCTGAGAGCAGACGGGAAGGGGTAACTATCGGTTCTGGATGCCTGCTACCTATGCTGTCACATAACATGCCACCTGTGCTATTTTCATTCCCATTTCTCAGATGAGAAGATGGAGGGCCTGACGTGGAATGCTCGAGGTTTCATAGTCAAGGGCAGATGATATGAAGCCAGGACAAGAAGTCAAGTCACTGGACATGAAGGTGTCTACACATGAGGGCCACTGTGGGCAGCCAATGGAGGGGCTGGCTGTGGGGGGGTCCAGGGCTGGGTGGGGTGACAGCTCTCACTCACCACTTCTTTTCTTTTCTTTTCTTTTCTTTTCTTTTCTTTTCTTTTCTTTTCTTTTCTTTTTGACAGAAAGAAAGAGAGAGCATGCACAAATGGAGGAGGGGCAGAGACAGAGGGAGGGAGAGAATCTCCGCTGAGTGCAAAGCCTGATGCGGGGCTCAGTCTCACCAAGTGTGAGATCATGACCTGAGCAAAAATCAAGAGTTGGACGCTTAACAACTGAGCCACCCAGGCGCCCCTCACTCACCACTTATTGCCACTGATGTCATGCTGCTGCACTGTGTAACCGAAGAAGGCGGCCCTGGAGCCAGCGATGATTCGAGGCTTCCTGGTGTCCATGTTGAAGGTGTCCGTGAACCCTGGGGTGGGGAGAAGAGGATAGTCAGGCAGGAAGAGGTCTGGGCCCCAGTTGGTTGATGGTCCCCACTGGCAGGTGTTGGGTGTGGGAGGAGTACGGTCCCCTGTCCTTGGGGAGCCGCCATATGAGGTGGTTAATGTAGTCCCTGCTTTGGGGAGCCCACAGTCTGATAGGAGAGGTAGGAGAGGCGCACCCCCTGCCCTGCAAGAGCCATAATCTGATAGGGGAGGCATAAAACCTACTCTCAAGTACACCAGGTCTGACTGGGAAGACCTGGTCCCTCCTTCTGAGAATGCCAGTCTCATGGTAGGGGTGGGGAGAAGATAGCTCCTTTCCTCCTCCACTATCCCTACCTCCAACTCCACTCCTTCTAGCTTCTGCTGGTTTCCTCTTCCATTTCGTTCTCTCTTTTCTCTCCTTTCTCCTCCTGTACCTCCTGCTCCTCCCTCTCTTCCTCCCTCTCATCTCTGCCTGCTAAAGAGTCAAGGAACTGCCTTGCCACCTGTCCCCCGCCAAGCCTTGGTTCCTAGTGGCCATGACTCCAGCTCTACTGGCTCACCACCACCTTCTGAACTGATTTGCAAAGCTCTGCCTGACTTCAGTTGGGGGTCACTGCTCGGCTGGGGCAGTTGACGCAAAGCAGAGAAACAGTCTCGTAACGCTTTCACCCTGGCCTCTAAGGTTTTCCTTGTTTCGTTAGGTCACGTGTCAATGAACCGATTCCACCTGCCAGACAGCCTTGGTGTTGAGCCTTTGGCATTCTTGTGCCAAATCACAAGAAACAACAACTCACATCTGCATGGCAGCTTGGTTCCTGAGTCTCTTCACATCTGCCACCATTTTCCCTCACAGGACGTTGGGAGAATGAACAAGCATCATCCACATTTGGCAAAGGGGGATCCAGTGCCAAAGTGGTTACGAGGCTTGTCCAAGGGTGCACAGGGGGTCAGTGGTAGCAGCAAGAACGAGGACCTGAGATGCCTGCTCTTTGACTCCTTCCCTCCACGAGGCATTTTCAGGGCATGTCTGGCCTCCTTACCCATCATTAGTAGTAGGAACACCAAACTTGGGACCCATGGGACCTGAGGGGTGGGATCCTACCATCAGCCCAAATTTTCAGATTAGTGAAATACAATCAGTAGAATAGAATAGAATAGAATAGACAGAATATCACTGTCCCCCCCCTTTCACGTATGTGTAGGGCGTGAAATACACGTTTATGTATTTCAAAGAACTTTTACATATATGTTACCCATTTGACCTCTATGACAGCCCTGTGACATGGGTAGCAAAGGGTAGCCTGTGGGACAGGGCCTCTGAATGTGAGGCTGGTACCTTGAGTGTCCCACTGTCCTGCCCATGGACACTGAATCCCCGGGCTGAGTATTTGAGGGGGACGCCCAGGGGCACCTACTTGAACAAGACCTCTTGTAAAAGAACAGGTGGTTTCTTCCACACTTTCTTTTTTGCTCTGTGAATGGATGCAGTGGCCAAAAGTTTCATCATTAGAGTCACTGAATTAGAGTCCCAGAGGGAAAACTGGAACTCCTTGGAGTCGGGATATTAGATATATGTTATCTCCCTTGTCTATGTCAATTGGTTATTAGTGCTGCGTGGAGCACTGTGTTAAGAGAGATTCTGAGGTCAAGTCTGTGCTCGGTGGGCAAGACTAGTGTGATCAATGAGCGGGATGGATCCTGCCATGGAAACAGGAGAGGACAGTGGCAGCAAGCTGCTATGTAGCTGTCCTCATATTCCTAATCTGCCACAGGAATTTAGTGTCATGGCCCAGAGTGGGGCTGAGAGACGTACTTAACTCATTAGCGCCTTATTTACCAGGCCCAGACTCTGAACAGACTTATCAGCCTGGTTAGCAGCAGGCAGCCTCAGGAAAGGGGACCCTGGTCAGGTGAGCCCAGAGGGAGGAACCAAGGACCCTGGTTCTTGGCCAGTAAGGGCATGTCCTGGAAGAGAAAGGGACGATAGTGTCACCTATGCAGGGCTGGGAGGTGGGCAGCGAGGGGTTGAAGAAGCGGGGTTTGCAGACAAGGAACTCGCTCTCTCTGCAAATCCGTTCCAGGAGTGAACACACATACACACACGCACACACACATGCACACACATATACATGTGCACACGCAATACACGCGCGCACACATGCTTGTGTGCACACACACAGGCCTGTGTGCACACACACGCACATTTACAGGCACAGGCCACATCCCTGATGGTGTGCAACACTTTGTCTGGCTCCCTGGTGCCCCCTGGAGACACCCCATGGTGTCCCTGGTCCTCTTGCTGTATCTGACCTCAGCAGGAGGAGGTGACCCTGAAGAAGGGGAAGGCACATTCTGGCCGTCAGGACCCTCCCACCATTTCCAGGCCTACAGGAGGGTGAGGGCCAGGGAAGGTGAGGCCATAAATTGTGTCTTTGAGGTCCTCCCACTGCCAGTGCTTCTTGTGTGAACATGGCCAGGGGGTCCCTCCAAGATCTGTCAGATCCTGTTACTCCTCAGCCCCATACCCTCCACTGGGTTCCCACCCCACTCAGTCACAGCCAGACTCCTTACCTGCAAGGCCCTGTGTGACCATGCCCTCCCCGCCCCTGTGCTGTTCTTTCTTTTTATAAATTTTTTTTTAATGTTTACTTATTTTTTTTTTTTTTAATTTTTTTTTCAACATTTATTTATTTTTGGGACAGAGAGAGACAGAGCATGAACGGGGGAGGGGCAGAGAGAGAGGGAGACACAGAATCGGAAACAGGCTCCAGGCTCCGAGCCATCAGCCCAGAGCCTGACGCGGGGCTCGAACTCCCGGACCGCGAGATCGTGACCTGGCTGAAGTCGGACGCTTAACCGACTGCGCCACCCAGGCGCCCCTAATGTTTACTTATTTTTGAGACAGAGACAGAGCATGAACAGGGGAGGGGCAGAGAGAGAGGGAGACACAGAATCTGAAGCAGCTCCAGGCTCCGAGCTGTCAGCACAGAGCCTGATTGGGGGCTTGAACTCACGAATGGCGAGAACATGACCTGAGCGGAAGTCAGATGCCCAACCGACTGAACCACCCAGCCGCCCCTCATGCTGTTCTTTCTGCTCATTTCCTGTCCTCCCTCCTCCATCCATCTGCTCCAGCCACGCTTTCCCCACTGGTCGGTCCTAATGATGCCTCAGACCGCCCTCTGCTCAGCGCCTTTGCCCTGGCTGTTCCCTCTGCCTGGAACACTCCTCCCCGGTCAGCTGCACAGCTCACCCCTCAAGTCATCCAGGTGTCTGTCTCAGTGCCATCTTACCCACCACCGGGCCATCCCGTCACTTTCTGTCCCCCTTCTCCTCCATTCTTCCTGACAGCACTTATCACAAACATATTACATATTTATCTGTTTCTCATCATGCGGCTGATAGACCATAACATTCCTATGTTCTCTAAGTGGCATGAAACACTGCTGTACCCTCAGCTTCTCCTTAGCCCTTGGTGCCTGGTCATAGGTATCGACTGACTGGATGGCTGGGAACCAGGCGCCACGTTGGGCTGGGATGCCCTCTCCCCTCCATGAGGAAAAGGGGAAAGAAAAGGATATTTCCTGAGCACTGAGATGTTCCGGGCATGATTCTAGGCATCTAACCATCGATTTTACATTAATTAGTTAGATCTTACACCAGCCCTGTGAGATAGGTATTATCCTACCTCTAGGAGGTTAAATAATTTGCCCTAAATCACTCGGCTGGGAGGAGATCAGAGCAAGTCCATGATCAAATAGCTCAGGGCACTGGGGTGATGTGTTACCCCTGGGAGACCAGCCTTTTATAACAAGGACCCAATAGGGAGGAGGGAATATTTTTTTCAGAGAAGGGGGTCTTCCCTGCCCTCTGCCCTCAGGGGCCACCTCCTCTGCTTTGGAATTCTGCTGGGAGAAGGAAATGGAGAGAAGGTGGATCCCTGTTCTCCTTCCCTCACCTGGGGGTCTGTCTAGGACCAGTCTAGTCTCCCCTGCACCCCCACCCCCAACCTCCTGGGGATAGGATTAGTGAAGCCGGCCACAGGCTAGAGGACAAAAGCCCTCAGGGCCAGGGTATTAAGTTACAAAGTGGTGGTGTCCTCGCTGGCGTGGGCATTTGCTTCTGATCAAACCAAGCCAGAGAATGGGTTTCCTAAAAGTGATGTCAAGTCGGATGCTCTGACCTCAGCTCCCAACGAGATCTCTGGCCCGCTCCTCTGATGGCAGATGGCTTTCACGCGTGGGGAATGTACTCTTCTCAGAGATTTACGATCTCCAAATACCAATAAAACAAAACAAAGTTGTTTTTGACGGGAATCGACAGGCCAGTTGCAGAGACGCTGGGAGACTGGCTGCTTTTCTGCCCTTGCTATTGATGACAGAGGGTGGAAACCCACAATTCTTGGGCTGCTCTCCTGTGGACTGTGGCCAAAGTTACATCAGCTTTTTCAGAAGCTTATCTGTATTTTTAAAAAGCACCAGTCGGTCCCAAGAAGGGATGGAAATCACAGCCCTGAGCTCGAGTACCACTGCAGGCTAAGGTGAACACCATGGCCCCGTTACCAGGTGGGGCAGTCCCAGTCCCAAATGCTGAGGCACGCTGGCCAGCACACATCCAGAGCTCCTGTCGGCCAACAGCTCCACCGGGAGCCCTCACTCTAGCTCAAGGTCGGCCGCTGGGCTTCCATGCTGCACTGGTCCATTTTCATGGCTCACCCCCCACTGCCCAGCCCGGTCCCAAATCCTCCACACGTCTGCAGACTCACTTGTGCTAGTTTTCCTCTGGCTTCCTGCGTGCAGTTACCAAGGGCCCCTTTCTGCTCCCTAAGATGCCCCTTCCTCCCGCCCTGGGGCCTTTGCACTTGCTGCCTCTCTGATGAACTTCTCATCCTCATCAAATCTCAGCACAAATGTCACATCCCCTCACATCCCCAGAAGCCTCCCTGACCCCCGATTATACCAGGTCTCGCCTGATGATCTCATCACCTCTTGTACTCACCAGTACAAGTGACGTCTTTATTATCACAGTTAGTAGTTGGAACTGGTGTGATCATTTGGTGGATGGCTGCTCCACGAACGCCAGATAGGGTCTGTTTACTCACTGCTGGTTTCAGCACCCAGCCTGGGGCTAGCCCCGAACAGCACTGAGGGGTGAGCAAAACAGGAAGAGAGTGGGGAGCCTGCCAGATAGGGAGAGCTGCGTGGAGAGTAAGTGCAAGGCTGTGACCAGTCTGCCATGATGCTTAGAGAAGGCAGGGACCATGGTGGGCTAGGGCAGCCAGGAAGCTTCTGGGGCTGTGATCTCAGCCTGGAAGGTTGATGCATACAAATTGGTGAGGTGGCCCAAAGGCGGTAGGCAGGAATTTCTGGTGTGAAGGGAAGGAGAAGAGAAGAGCCTGCCTGGCACAGGTGTCAGAACTGTCTAGCTCCTCCTGCCCTCTTGCCAGACTCCTTGAGGGTGAGTCCAGGCAAGGAGACAGCATGGCTTTTGAGATGAGGGAGGGCTGGTTAGAAGCCTGGCTCCAGCATTCATTCGCTAATGGGTGACCCGGGGTCAGTTCCTTCTTCTTTCTGGCTGTTAGTTTACTCATCTATAAAATGGGACTAATAATGCCCACCTCGAAGGCTGGGTGACGAGACTGAATGCAGTACCCCAACTGTGGCAGTGCCTGTTAGGTGGAAAGCACTCAATACATCTTGGTTGAATTAAATTGAGTCAAGATTCCCTGTTCTCTGGGCTGCCTCGGTGCCTCTGCCCACGCTGTTCATCTGCCCTAGGAGGCCTTTCCTTCTTCCTTCTTCCTTCCTCTCTTCCTTCCTTCCTCTCTTCCTTTATTCCTTTCTTTCTTTCTTCTCTTTCTTCCTTCCTTCCTTCCTTTCTCTCTCTCCTTTTCTTTCTTCCTTCCTTCCCTCCCTCCTTTCTTTTTCTTTTTTCTCTTTCTCTTTCTTTCTCTCTTTCTTTCTCTTTCTTCCTTCCTTCCTTCCTTCCTTTCTCTCTCTCCTTTTCTTTTCTTCCTTCCTTCCCTCCCTCCTTTCTTTCTTTCTTTCTTTCATTCTTTCATTCTTTCATTCTTTCATTCTTTCTTTTCTTTCTTTCTCAAACATCAAGGCCCAGCTCTGATGACTCCTCTGCTACATTGTGGCCCTTCCTCTTGGATTATAGTAGTTTCCACATCTACCTCGCCCTCTTCCCCGTGTATACACTATTCAGGGCAATGTCCAGGAGCGGCTTTTTATCTTTACCCTGTGCCCGGAGGAGGCAGGGAGACTTGCCTGCTGGATTTCTCACCTTCTGAGAATCTGCTCTCAGAACCTGTATCTGTGGGCTTCTTCCTGCCTTAGTTTACCTCCTAGCTTTCTGACTTAGGTACTAATGGTCCCCTGCCACTTAGATTATAATAATAACAAGCATAGCATTCACTACGTACCAAACACTGTTCCAGATTTATTTAATCATCACAATAACCCTTTTTTTAATTTTTAATTTTTCTAAGTTTATTTATTTTGAGAGAGACAAACAGCATAAGCAGGGGAGAGGCATAAAGAGAGGGAGACACAGAATCTGAAGCAGGCTCCAGGCTCTGAGTTGTCAGCACAGAGCCCAATGCAGGGCTTGAACTCATGAACCGCGAGATTGTGACCTCAGCCAATGTCCAATGCTTAACCAACTGAGCCACCCAGGCACCCCACACAATAACCTTTTGAAGTGAGCATATTATCATTCTCATTTTACAGGTGAAGAAACTGAGACACAGCCAGGAACAGCAGGGATGCACCCCAAGGCCTCATCAGTCCTGCCCCATGCCTCCTGCCTCCATCCAGCCTTCTCTCTCTGTCAGCCCCACCCCCTTCCATCACCTGAATTCCTCACCCAGGTTTGACCTCCTCCCTCTCCCTGCTTCTTAAAAACTCACGAGTCCCGGGTCCCACACCCTTAGATCCTGCTCGCTAGAGAACCGACTGGTGAATCCCTGACCACAGGGACCAGGTGGGCCAGAAGGAAGCAGCCAGAGTCCTTGAAGGTCTGCACATAACTCTGCTCAGCAGCCCTCTGTCTGCAGGGACCCAGGCCTCAGGTCACTCCCTGGGCCCCACGCTGCGTTACAGATGCACTTGTGTAAGCAAACGCCTTCATTTTCCTTGGACGATGTATGCTGGGATGGGGGCGAGGGAGGCAGAAATGCTACCCAGACTCTCTCCTATCATCTCCCTCTTCCCAGTTCTCCTTGGGCCCCAAGAATCTTCCCATCTAAAAGCAAATCGCAGATAGAGAGGGTGGGAGGGAAAGACCCTGAAACTAGCTTAAGCAAAAAGAAATGGTAAAGTAGACCTCTTGCCACTGTGGAGGACAGAATGACACATTCCAAAGTGAGACAGAAATGAGATGTCAGTGCCTGGCTGTTTTGCACCATCTGCGTTGCTGTCCCTTTGGCACACAGTAGGTGCTCAGTAAAATATGCTGAACTACAGCAGAAAATTTAGCTCTGAGACAAACCACAGGGGACTCTTAAATGCAGGGAACAAACTGAGGGTTGCTGGAGGGGAGGTGGGGGGGATGGGCTAAATGGGTGACGGGCATTGAGGAGGGCCCTTGTTGGGATGAGCACTGAGTGTCGTATGTAAGCGATGAATCATGGGAACCTGTCCCTGAAACCAAGAGCACACTGTATACACGGTGTGTTAGCCAGCTTGACAATAAATTATATTAAAAAAATAATAATAATAAAAAAAGCAGGGGACTTGCTGGGATGAGTGTTATATGTAAGTGTCACGTGTAAGTGGGGAATCATTGGGTTCTGTTCCTGAAACCAATATGACACTGTATGTTAACTTGGATATAAATAAATAAATCAATAAATAAATAAATATCAAAGAAAGAAAGAAAGAAAGCTTAGCTCTGCCTAACAACAACAAATAACAAACACTGTCAAGCATTCCCACTTGACTTTGGGCTGGGCCATGGGAGGCAGAAATTAAAGTGAGTCAGTTCCCAGCCAAGGTCTTAGGCTACTCGGTTCATTCCTGCTTGTTCATTTGCACCTCTGCCATCCCTGTGAGAAGTATCTCACTCAGGCTAGCCCAGTGATTCCAGGAAAAGGGTGCAGGGCATTTGGTGCGAAGCTGGCCTAGCCAAACCCAGCTGAGATCAGCGATCCCCGGGATGCAGGAGCAAGCCCAGGGAGACCAGCAGAGCCACTCGGTCGGGCTTAGTTTAGGTCAGCTGATGCCAGACACAGGAGCTACATAATTATTGGGTGTCACTCAGATTTGGGGAGGGGCTATTTGTTACACGGCATTATTATAGCAATTGATCACCGACCTGGTCTAGCTCTTAAAGGATGGACAGTCAGGGAGGATTAGGAACAGTTTCACAGGGTGATTAGACAAAGACACAAGGAGAGGGAGGCTGGGGATCGGTGGGGACTCGTGGTTTCTGGGGTAGGAACCTGATCGCTGCCTTCTCAAGGGCTCATGAGGAAGCCCCAGGGTGACGCAGGGCGAGACCTGTGCCTCGCCTGTCAGGGAACAGGGTGGCCCAGCCAGCAGGTCATGACCTGAGCCACGCATCAAGCCTTAGAGCTGTGCCGTCGTGCCTCGTCAGGACACAGAATGGCAGACATGGGCAGCAGACCTACAGACAGACCCTGAGCATCAATTCTGGGTTCCACATAGGATCTGTGCGGCCACAAAGCCTCCACAGCACAAGGGCCCTCCTGTACCTCATTTTCTACTGCATTTCCTAATTGCCCGGGCTTATAACTACTACCCTCTCCCTCCCAGACAATTGAACACTTGGGTCAAAGGAGTAGCAACTTTGTTATCGGGGAAAGGTAACTTCTTTGGGTTTTATTTTTATGAAGGACCTTAGAGATCAAGTAGTCTATCAGTCTCCAAACTTTATTTTTCTGGAGTGAATCCCAACTTTTTTTTTTTTTTTTTAACACAATCTACACAGGAAATGCAGACACAAGACGTTGAGGTTAGGTTAGGGGCAGGGGATAAGGAGTACCTCCTCACCCCCAGTGAGAGTCCTAAGACAAATCTTTTGAACCCTAGGGTGTCGTGGAACATAGTTTGAGAAGCACTGGCTCAGGTTTAAGACGCTTATTGTCACAAGAGAGCGAACTAAGGCTAGGAGAGGGGTGGGGATTCATGCAAGGTCACCAACTTTTCTTCACACCCATCTTTATTCACTACCAGTTCTTTTTCCTTCCTTCCTTCTTTCTTTCTTTCTTTCTTTCTTTCTTTCTTTCTTTCTTTCTTTCTTTTCTTTCCTTCCTTCCTTCTTTCTCTCTTTTTCTTCCTTCCTTCCTTTCCTTCTATTTTTAAAGATTTTGTTTTTAAGTCACCTCTACACCTGAGATGGTGCTCGAACTCACCACCCTGACATCAAGAGTCCCACGCTCTACTGACTGAGCCCACCAGGTGCTGCGCCGCTGGTCCTTCTGCATGACATTTCTCTTGAGTCCTCTGATTCAGTAAAAATCTACTTGGGTCTGTGACGCTTCGGGTCCCATGCTGGGTAGCGGGGACACCAAGGCAATAAGCTAAGACTTGTGGTGGTCAGAGTCTGCAACCACGTGGGCGGGCCAACAGACATGCAAGCAAGTCAGCAGAGCCCGAAGCAAAGCTGAGAGGAAGTTGAACCAGGGCGGTGTGATGTGGGTTCTAATCTCAGCACCGTCACTAACTTGGCTGTGTGTCCATGGAGAGTCACCACGCCTCTCTGGGCCTCAGTTTCCCCATTTGTAAAGTGACAGTGCTCTGCGCTCTGCCATCTAAGGCCCAGTCCCCTCACACATCAGTGAGGTTCGCCGGGGCAAACGCACAGCCGGCTTCCAGCTGTCAGCACGCGAGCATCTGTCTTGAGTCTTTGCAAACAATTTGGACTTGGAGGCCAGGCAGTGTGGAGGAATGCAAACTCATCTTAATGTTGGCCGGGGCCAAACACATTTAGAAAGGGAACTCTCCAGGCAAAAATGATCATCGTTTGCATTCCCGAGCCAAAGGGAAGGACTAAGGAAACTGTCATTTAGTGCTCGGCAGTAGGCAGGCCTTGTTCCCTCCCCTTGCCTGAACCCCGGAGACCAGGCCCCGGGGCCTTGCTTCCCTGGCTGTGGCTGCCGGGCACGCCCAGCTGTCAGACGGGTGGCCTTGGTGGGGGTCCAAGCAATGTGGTCACCTCTCCAAGAAATCCCAGTCCTGTCCCGTTGCTGGACTGTGCTGCTAAAACCTCAGCGAGGAGATCTGGAGCAAGCGGGCAGGGGACCCCACGGCTGCCTTCACAGCTCTCTTCAAAATCGTGGCTGCCAGGCTTTGTGCCCTAACCCCTTGAGTACACGGCTACGTGGCCTTGGAAGGACGGAGGCTTCTCTGTCCCTAGGATCTTCTCGCAATGGGAGCAATGACCCCTTCAGTGGGGAGAAATGGCTGGAGGACCATTGCCAAGGTCAAAGGCTAGAGGATGGACTCCCAAGAACCAGAACTCAGAAAAGGGAACGTGGGACTGTAATGCCCACCTCCTGAGAGCTGGGATTGCATGGGTGTCAGGAGACCTGCATCCTCCCCTGGCTTCTGCCACCGACTGGCTGAACCTTGAACAAGGTACTTTTCTCTGGGCCTCAGTTTCCCCTTATAGATAATGAGGAAGCTGGACCAGGTGGTCTAAAAACCTTTACAGTTGGGACATTCTGAGTCTGTGTGACCCTTCACCTCTGGATTCATTTCCAAATCTACCTCCCTTAGGAGGGGAGAGCAGGCAGATGAGCACTGGACACCCCAAGAGGGCATGCAGCTGGCCACTGCCCCTGTAAGTCCCTGCCAGACTGGCTTCCAGGACTGAGGCCATCCCCCCTTCCCCTCCAGCACTTGGATCCAACACAAATGCCGCTCAGCATCAAGCCACTTCTGAAAGTGAACTGAACACCCTCCTGCCTGCCCTCTATGACTTAGCGCTCAGCTGTACCGGCCCGTTCCTAGCACTGGGGGCCGTGATCAGGTGGGCACGGGTCTGGGGATTCCAAGCCACTTCTTACCACCAGGTCTCTGGTGCTTTAGAGCAAACCTGCCCAAACTTGGTCTCTCTCTCTCTTTTCTTTATATGTTTATTTATTTACTTTGAGAGAGAAAAAGAGTGAGTTGGGGAGGGGCAGAGAGAGACAGAGAGAGAGAGAAGCAGGTTCTGCACTGTCAGCACCGAGTCCGAGGCAGGGCTCGATCCCATGAATTGTGAGATCGTGACCTGAGCCAAAATCAAGAGATGGACGCTTAACCGACTGGGCCACCAGGTGCCCCAAACTCAGGTCTTTACTCTTGTGAAAGACCACCCTGTTCTCCACCTTATTATCTCCTCAGTGTCTTGCTTCTTTGCCAAATGACTGCCCTTCTGGATGGACTTCATGTCTCTCTGCTAACTGGTCCTTATCCCCCTGCCTTTTTCTTGGAAAGAAGTGCTATGGAGTCCATCCGGCTTCATATTCGTCCAACATTATTATCACCAACCAACAGCCGTCCTTCCTTGTTCTACCTTCTGTTGAAGAAGCTAGAGGGAACCCTGGCTCTGGATGGAGTCTCCAATCCTTGGCTCCCCTGGTCTGGTGCAGGTCAGGACAGGCCTGCTGAGGGAGGCTGGTGCACACATGTGCACGAGTAGCTAAGGGATTAGCAAGAGAGGACGGGCTAGGGAGTGGTAATGGCAGGCAGGAGTGACTTCTCCTGATGGAGTCCAGGAAGAGGAGAGGATCCCATCCATCCGAAGGACCATCCCTATCCTCAGACTGGTAGAGAAGGGGAGGGCAAGGCCATAGTGGGGAGGCTTCCATGGAAAGGCTTCATCCCTGCCCACGGAACAAGCACACCCCTCGTTTCTTGGAGGAATCTCTCAGGGAAATGATCTCATCAGGGAACCGGCGCGTCCCCAGCCCACATTCACTGCTGCTTCCGGCAGTGAGCCACTCTGGGCGAGCCAGTGGCTGTCTCCTGGGTGGTTGTGGCCACAAGTCCACCTTCCCCAAGAGGAGGAGCCCCAGATCCATAAGTTCTTTTATGTCCTCCTGGATGTTCCATGTGTGAAAAAGTGCACATCAGAATCAGACAGCTTCCTCGTGCGTACAGTGAGGGGCCTAGACATTGTCACTGGCTGAGTGCTGGGTTCCACTTGAGCCCCGCATCTTAGAAAGCCTTCGTATGTGTACAGAGGTCTTAACTGGACACAGGCTTTCATATTCACAATCCCATCAGGCCCAGGCAGCTTCTAACACACCGGCTGTCTACACAGAAGGAACACTGCTGCGCTTGCCTACCTGCCTTTGCTCTCTGTCTCCTCCACCTGTGTGTCTTCTCTTCCCATCTGCCCTCTCTTCTGCACCCACCCATGAGCAGGGCCCAGTGTGTGCCCCACTCGCCCTGTCATTTTGCTCCTGTGGTCCCCACCTCGTCCAATGTCCCTTCCCAGCTGTCCCGCCTCCTGACCCTCCCTTCCACACCTGGGGTGGAGAGGCCAGGGGACAGGGAACGGGCCATGTCCTGCACCTGCATGTCCTTGGTGCCCACTGTTTCAGACAGCAGGCACTCAACAAACATGAAGTAGACACATGCACACAAAAGGCTGGGCTTGGGCCTGTCTCACCAATGGGGAAACGGAGGCTCAGGAAGTTGCCTGCTGTGACCAAGGTCTTCTAGCTGGTGGGGCATGTTTAGTTAGAGCAGGGATCCAAAGGCAGTGCTCTTGGTCCAGTCCTTCCCTGAATCTCCCAATGGGATTCAACTGTCATTCTAGGAACACCTATCAAGTGCCAGGAACAGGCCAGGTGCCTTAGCATTTCATTGAATCCTAACACGTGATTAGGGATTTGATCCCCACTAGACAGGCGAAGAAATGGAGGCTCTGAGACTGACTTGCCCATGGCCTAGGTGCTCATGCTGAGGCCTCATCCTACCTGCTTCCCAGGTGACACACCCTTTACCCCTCTAGAGTGCCCCTCCGGGTCAGCTGTGTCTGCGAGAGAGCAGGCAGGGCAGCTGAGAGCTCTCCACGGTGGGGTTGGATAAGACCCTCTACTCGTGTCCAAAGAGGGTGCCCTCCCCCTTCCCGGACCAGAGATAGCTCTGTCTTTGAAGCTTTCACTTGCATTGGAGCATTGCAGACCCTAGGCCAACCCGATACTTGGTGCCAAAAAGAGAGGCCACCATAACCAAGGCGAGGGGGCTTCTGTCCCTCTTCGGCCCTGGGCCCTGCTCAGTATCCAGAACACAACAGCCTCTCAACAAAGTTGACTGAACAAACTCATGAATGAACGAGCATGGATGAGCTTATCAAGTTAACTCGATAATCATCTAACAAGGACCTATGCTGACGGGGCTCAAGGCAGTCTCACCTCTGCCCACTGCCCTCAGTCAGTTCACCCTCCGCTCTCCCCAGCCGGGCTCCCCCCTGCCCCCATGCTACACGCGGGGTGCGAAAGGCCAGGGAGCCCTCTTGCACCAGCCTGCCTACCTCTCTCCCCTGCTTCAGCCTCCTTGTCTCATCCAAAAGCTCAGTTGTTCTCTGTCCTGTTCCCGCAGTGTCCTAAAGCTTGCTGACCTATGACTTATCACAAAGAAATCTCTACATCAGAAGCAATCAGACACGGGCCAGGCAGCCATATCGGCCCCGCTGTGGGGGAGGCTACAGGGGAGATCAAACACTTGCTGGGGCGGGTGAGCTGCGGGCTGAAATAGAGACACTTGCATAAGCATCCAGAGAGGAGAGATGGAAAGAAGGAGCCAGTGCTGGCGAGAGCAAGGGCTATCCTTTTTATTTATTTTTTTGAGAAATCGGGAGTTTGCCAATGTGCTGGTTAGGCAGATGTCAGGCTCATGGAAAACAGGCCTAAAAACTGAAAAGAGCAAACAGCAAACTGAAATTTGCTGTAATTAACATTGTTTCTTTGCTCCCAGCCTTGGACAGCCATCTCATGCCTTCAGGGAACACAGGGATCACCTCCTTCAGGAATAAGATTCACGTTTTTATGAGAGCCAGTGTATTTTCCTGCCTGACATCATTTTTTCCTTTTTCTAGCTAGGGAAAGTAATCAAAATGGACCTCTTTCCTTAAGTTTTCAAAGGCTGCCGTGAAGGATATAAAAACACACCAGTGCCAATATTGTGAATCTCTGTGTCGCAAGTTCATTTAAAGTACAACAAAGTTTGGAGCAACTAACCTTCTCCCTGACCTCAAGCTGCCTAGAACACTGGAGGCAGAGATGTGACCCCAAATATGCACCTGTAGGACCTGGATGAGCATGCGGGACTTGGGCTGAGGCTTTTCTCCACTCACCCCAAACGGGCCTAGGCTCCTGCGAGCCCCAGATCACACCCAGCCCAGCCCAGCCCTGCCCTCTGAGCCCCATGGTCAATGCCCAGATGCCCACAGACATTTTCACTTGAATGTCTCATGGCATCTCACTTCATGCGACCAAAAAGATGCCTTAGGTTTTCCCTTCCCAGTAGGCTTTCTCCCAGAACTCCCCATTTCAGGACCTGGAGTCACCTGCCATCCGATGGCTTGAGTCACAAGCTTGGACATCAGTCCTCAGGATTTTCCTTCACTCCCCATCGGCGAATCCTGCCAGCTCCACCCCCTCAATTCCTCTCGAATGTGTCCCTTCTTCTCTATTTCCTCTGACACCACCCAGGTCAAGTCATTTTCATCCTTTTATACCTGGACCTCTGCAAGACGCTTCTTCTTTTTTTTTTTTTTTTTAAGATTAAAACAATTTTTAATTTTTATTTATTTTTGAAGGAGAGAGAGACAGAGCATGAATGGTGGAGGAGCAGAGAGCGAGGGAGACACAGAATCTGAAACAGTATCCAGGCTCTGAGCTGTCAGCACAGAGCCCAACGTGGGGCTTGCAATCACAAGCCATGAAATCATGACCTGAGCTGAAGTCGGATGCTTAACTGAACTAGCCACGCAGGCACCCTTTTGCAAGAGGCCTCTCACTGGTCCCTTAATCCTACTTTTGCTCAACTCCAAACTATGCTCTTCATAGCAGCCAGATCCTGTGATCCTGGTACCTTCCTGCTGAAAACTTCTGGGGTCCTCCCATCGCATTTAGGGTAGATTCTAGACCCTTCCCCAGGGCTCACCAGACCTTGCAGGATCTCTCTGTTCCTGTGTCACAATCTTTACCACTTTCTACTTTCAGCCATTCTGACTCCCTCCCTGATCTTCAAACCCACAGAGTTCTTCCCACCTCAGGGCCTTTGGACTAGCTGTTCCTTTTGTCTAGAACATTATTCTCCAAGATCTTTGCTCAGCCGGCTCCTTCTTATCCTCCAGTTTTAATGTCCTGGCCTCAGAGGACTCTTCCCTGAGCACGCTCCGGAGAACCATTATCCTCCCTCAAAGCATCTTCCTTATGTCTTTGACAAAGATAATTACAGTTGGTTATAAGAGCTATTTGCTCACTTGGACACTGTCTCCTCTCCCCCCTGGAGTTTAAGTTCCACAAGGAAGGGGACCAGGCCAGAATGTGTACAATCTTCCCTTTCAGTGATGTCATGGTGGTGGCTTGCTTTTAATTGACCACAGTGGGAGGATTTACACCACGGTATTTGGCAAATGCTACAAATAGGGACTCTACCCATCTCATCCCAAGAGCCAGAACGGGTTGTTAAACATTTACCAGCCCTCCACTGGAAGGGACTGCATCTGTCTGTCTCCCTACCTTATCCTCAGCATCTGGAACAATGCCTCGCACACAATAAGTACTCAATATGCATTTGTTAAAAGAGATTGGAGAAAAAAAAAAAAAAAAGAATGACAAGCACCAGGCCCCCAAGAGTCTCATACACTAACCTGCCGACAAAGAGTAGAAGGGGAAAGTTACACTCGGAGCCTCAGAGGGGGAGAGAACTTCAGAGTCCTGAATTTGGCTTCAGAAGCCCTGGTTCTAATCCCAGCATAGCTTTTTAACATGTTTTACAACTTGGATGGGTTTCTTGCTCTGCCTGACTCAGTTTTCTTATCGGTGAAAGGCACACGCTGGACTGGATGCTCTGAGCCCCTGTGTAGGATTTCATGAAGCCCATCGACGTGCACTGTTCCCATCTTACCCCCTCGAGCCCCCCAGTCACTGCACTACACTGCACAACGGCAAAGAGTGCTGTTTACACCGTAGTCGTTTGACTTATGCAGTGCACAGTCTTTACAGCTGTACGTGGCAGCCCTGCCCACCCTGATCCCGGCCACGGTCCCTTTCAAAGGAAGCTGAATTGGACAGTGAGTTCCTCCCTTTCCTGACATACTAACCAGCTCAAAGAGCTCAGACAGTTTGGTTTTGGTTTTCGAGTTCCTAAGATTATTTCCCGCTTGTCATGGGCGTGTGGAGCAAGAGCCCTGTGCATCCAGGCTAAGCCCCAGCCCAGGGAGTGTTTGGGTAAAGTAAGAGCAAGACAAGGCTTAGGATATGCAATTTGTGGCACAGCTTTCCCTCGGAGGACAGGAAGCAGCGCAGTGAGGACCCAGAGAATTGCTGTGCCTGTCTGCCCCTGGTCTTTGAATACAAACTAAAAAAAGGAATTGTGGGGGGCCCTTCCCTTCCAAGCCTGCAGGGCCCGCCCTACAGTGGATACACCCGCAACCCATCTGAAAAGTTCTCTGGCTGCTTAGAGCTTAACATAGACCCAATAGAACCCAAGCGAAGCTGGACGCTATTGGCTGGGCTTGATGGGGGTGGAGGACATTAGGGAGTGGAAGTGTGTTGGTTCCCTGAAGGTTATGCAGAAGCCCTTTGGGTTTTCATATATGTCACTTCCTCATGGTTTCAAAACTATCACAAATGTCTACTGTCACGTTTAGGTCTTTAGAAGAGTCAAGGGCTCATGGCTCCACCTGCCTTTGCTGGAAAACAAAGGCCTGCCTTGTGAGGTGGTGAGCTCTCTGTCACTGGAGGGATGCAAGCCGAGGATAGCCACTCATCTGGGATATTTGGGCTTCACGTTTCCTATCAGGCAGATGTTTGGCACTAAGGCCTTTTAAGAGGCCCCTGAGGCTTAGAACTGCTCACGGACCTGTGGATGAGGAAGGGCCAACCATCCTCTAGATGAAGTTGTTCTAAAGTAGAGTCTCTGTTGTCAACTTTCTCATGGTACGTGTGGCCTTTATAGTCAAAGTTGGCTTCTAATTCCGGACCTATTCATAGATGCATGGGAGCATAGCCCTCAAAGAGCTTTTAGGATCATGGAGGCCAAACACTTACTTTAGAAGTGACTGAATGGAAGTCTTAAGAGGATACATGGGTCACTCAAGTTCAGTATTGAAGCCCGAACTTGACCCAGAGGTCATCATCTGCAGCCCAGGCTTTTTCATTACCGTAGACTCAGAGGAGTAGTGAGAGATGTAATCCAACCCCAGGCTTTGGTTTCCACATCTAGAGCACTCAGGGTCGGTTCAGGTTGGTCCATTTGGGCCAAGTCATGGCTGGTTTCAAGCAGCCACTCCTAAAAAATCAATAAGGAGTGGCGTAGGTCTAATAGTCTACCAGCCGTGAACTCCTCTGTGTGAATTAGGTTGCAGTTGGTTTACTGCCCAGCAGGCTGAGCAGAGCCAGGGTTGGAAGAAGAGGGGGTGCTGGCTGGTGTGAACTGCCTGGGGCAGTGTTGAAACCTTAAGCAAGGTGTATGTTGGCACTGGGAAGGATGGTGTGGTGCTCCGTGGAGGAGGGAAGAGTAAGAGAGAAGCAAACGGACAGTGCCTAGTGCCCACTGTCCAAAGGGCCAGGCAGCCTTGTGGAGAGTAGAAGTGCTGCTGATAAGACAGAGAAGCCCACAGAAATATCACCATCACTTCAGCAATGGTCCAAGAGGGTTTCCTGGAAGAAGAGGTCTTTCTGGGGCTGCTAGAGCCTGGGGAAGCAGCAAGTTCCTCTCCATTTTCACCTACATCCATTAAGGACACTTATTATGGAAAGGATTGGGGGTTTCTTCTCCTTTCATGGGAAGCCAAAGGTTTATTTGGGCTGTCTTCCCTGTGGTTCCTTGCTCCCCCACCACGTCCCTCCCCTGCCCCCACCAACTCCAGACCAGCCCCATGCTCAGCAAAGCTTTGATCCGGGCTCCGGTTCCCCATAAAACTCTCTTCACCTGCCTGAGCAGGGCACCCTGGGCAGACCCCTCTTCCTTGGCCCACCCCCATCAGCAGTGGGGGCCAGTCCAGTGGGGCCACTGCCAAGTCAAGCAGCCCTGCAGGAACCCTGGGCTGGGCTGAGCACAAGAGAAAACGGCCACTCCTGTGTCTGGACACCTGCCAGCTTTTCTAGACTCCTCCTCGAGACTTCCACAGGGTGCTGGCCCTTGAAGAGGCCTTGACCAAACCTCCAAGGAGAGAGAGCCAGGGCAAATCACATCCCAGATGAATGGAGTCTGGGTCAGTCTCATACCTGACCCACTTCAGTTCTGGATGAGTAGGGATGGGGGTATCTGTCCTTCCTGAGAGCTGCATAGTATAATCCAGGGTCCCCCATGGCATTGTGGGTGAAAAAAGTTTAGGTGGGTCAGGAGGGAACATTAAAACTTGACTACTCATGTGTTTATTTAATGGGTATTAAAAAATTACAAGCAAATAAAAACTTAAGTTTCATAGCAATTATGGCTTAGGATTAGGGTAAATTTAAAAAATTAAATTGATTTAAAGTCAATTTAAGGAAAATTATTAAGTGAAAATAGTGTATTACACAGCTATGGCCAAAGTCCCGTGAGCAGTACATAAAAAGCAAGGACGGGGCGCCTGGGTGGCTCAGTCGGTTGAGCGTCCGACTTTAGCTCAGGTCAAACCCGCGGTTTGTGGGTTCAAGCCCCACATCTGGCTCTGTGCTGACAGCTCAGAGCCTGGAGCATGCTTCAGATTCTGGGTCTCCCTCTCTCTCTGTTCCTCCTCTGCTTGCACTCTGTCTCTGTCCCTCTCTCAAAAATACATAAACGATTCAATTTTTTTTTTTAAAAAAAGCAGGGAAGAAGTGGGTTTTCAGGTGATCAAACCTGGATTTGGACTCTGGTTCTCTTGTTCGGTGGCAGTTGTGTGACCTTGGGCAAGTCCCAAAGTCTCTAGGGACTGCAGTCAGTGGAGTCAGACTGCCTGGGTTCAAATCCCAGGTTGACTTTATCATCTGGGTGATCTTGGGTAAGTTCCTTCACATCTACATGCCTCAGTTTCTCATCTCTAAAATGGGGGACTAGCACCCCTCTTACAGGATTATTGAGAAGACAAGCAATTAGAACAAAGCCCGATTCCTGGAAGCCCTCTATGAATGTTATCAAGCATTACTATTGCTAAATATAATAAATTAACATTTATTCGGCTCCCTGTCCCTACCGGACATTTTGCAGTGATCAGCATCATCTCTAATTTTTCCTACTAATCCCACATGGTGGGCATCATCATTTCCATTATATATCCTAGAGAGAGGAAGTGACTTGTCCAAAATCACACACTTAGCAAGTGTCAGCGCCGGTATTCAAAGCCCAAGTCACAGCAACGTGCCGCTCATATGAACCTCGCTGGGCTCAGACTCAGCCTCTCCACCTGTGTGACGGGTTTCACGTCATCTCCCAAGTCCCCAGGGCCGGTTCTGGTCCAGTGGCACCCAGGGATTGGACCGTAACCTGGGATCTACCGTTTGGTCCCTGCCATCTTCTCCGGGCACCGCCAGCTCCTTCCTCCGAACTAAATGACATGGTCACATCCTGCGGTACATGGGTGATGTCTGAATCACCACCCTTTTGTGGGAAACCGAGCATTTTAAACTTGTGCTCTCCCTGCCTTGTTTCCTGGGAAGTCTCATTATATACATCAGTTGGCACTGTGTAAAAACAAGGCCTTTCTCACATCTCCTCACGTTCTGAGTCATAGTCATAATACCGAATAGCACGGGGCCAGCTGGGCCGGCCTGGGCTGTCTGCTGTGAACTGATGTGCCCCTTTCAAGGCCCTCCTCCCCTCAAGAGCCCCTCTTCCACCTCAGCAGCCCTCCTTGTCCTGCCCACCTGCAACTGCCTGTTGCCTCTCCTTGTCTGGAAAGAAAGCCTTTAATCTAAAAACAAATGGCCTTGGGAGTGTCAGGGCTGAGCACATGCCCACCCAGGGGCCTGGCCTGTTGAGAAAGGTGACTGGAACCAGGGCGATACTAACCTCAGTGGGGATTAGTTAATGGGATTTCAGGAGGTTGCAGGCTTGAGTGAGTTTTCATTGATCGATTCATTCATTCCACAACTATTTACTGCTTGTCTCCCCCGGCCAGGCACTGCTCTGGACCCTGGGAGACAGAAGTAAACACAACATACACGAATCCTTGCTCTCCTGATCACATTCTGTTGGAGGAGACAACAGACAAGGTGAAAAAATAAACAAGCAATGATGCTAAATAATGAGAGATACCTCAGAGAGACTGAAGCAGGGGAGGGTGTTTATGTCTGTGCATGTACGCAGGGGGAGGTTGACATTTTCGTCGGGGGAGCCATTAAATGCCTCCCTGAGAGGGTGATGTTGGAGGAAAGGCCTGAAGTAAGTGAGAGAAACTCTTTGGTGAGGAGCCCCCCAGGCAGAAGGAACCACAAGTTCGAAGCCCGAGATGCTCGTTGTGGGGAAGAACCTTCCAGAGACTGTGAGGGTGGAGCAGAAGGAGCAAGTGGGGGAGGAGTCAGGATGAGGTCAGAAAGGCAGGGGAAGCTAGATCAAACGGGGCCTCTTACTCAGATGAGGGACATGACATGATCTGACCTACATTCCAGCAGCATCCCTCTGGCTACTAGGGGGGTTGAGCCTCAAGGGGCCAGAGCAGAGGCAGGGGGACCAGTTAGGTGGCTCTTACCGCCAGCCACGGGAGCCTTTCTGGGTCCCCCCAAAGTGGCCCCCAGACAACTGCCTGCCTCCTGGCCCTGGTCCTCCAGGCTGAGTGAGTGGAGATGGGAAGGCCGAAGGCACGGGGGCTTTCAGGGCACCGATGATGTGGGCCTAGTGGGCAGGCTGGGGTGTGGTGGGGAGAGCTAGTTTTAAGATGAGCAGAACGCAGGCAGAGCCACACGGAAGAGAGAGAAAAGAGCAGGGACCATCTTGGCGACACTTCGGACACATTCGGGACAATCGGCAGGGCCTCTCACTGAGGCTGCCAGTGTCTCTGCCCCTGGCTGGCCTCACCGTCAGCAGCAAGCACATTCCACAGCTGATGTTTGGCTTGTGGTCTGGCCTGGCCCTCTCCTTGGCTTCTTCTGCTCTGAAAGGCTTTTAAAATCAAAATCTGGGTTCTCTTTAAGTTTGGGGCATGAATCACTGCTTCTGGGCCTGGGCAGGGGCTGGAGGCCGGGAGGCCCCATCCGCGGGTGCTTCCTCTCACTTAGGCCTGCGTGCGTTGTGTCACTAAGCACATTTGTGTGACAGGCTCCCAGTCAAAGCACTCGGAGTCGGACTCGCCTCCAAGCTCCCGCGCCAACGTTTCCAATTGCCTGAGGGCCCCCTCCACCAGCCCCGAGAGCCCCGCAAAGTCAGCATGTCTAGAACGGACTCGACTTCCCCTCCTCCAACCTCCTCCTCCGCACAAGCCAGTGGTGCTGCCGCTTGGCCTCCCTGACACCTTTCTTCCCCAGATGACCAGGCCCCGCTCCATTCTGTCCCTCCAGCCTCGTTCTTCTCCTTTCATCTTGCCACCTCTCCACCAGGCTCTGGTGGCCCCTGGGTCACTCCACGTCTGTCTTACCTCATTCCACCTGGTCTCAGTTGTCCTGTCGCATTCACCCTCCTCCGTCCCCCAGAACTTCTCAAAACACAGATTCAAACACGCCACCACCCTCCCTCAGAAACCTCCAATGGCTCCCCATCTGCTAAATCCAATGTCTTAGCTGGCATTCAGGTCCCCTCTCAGTGCCTCGGCCCTGAAGGTGTTCCCTTCTCTCAGTTCCCCGTGGCACACCTTCCAATATCCCGCTGACCAACATCACGCCCTTTGCCCAGATACACTCTCTACCCCTCCTGCATTTGCGATCTCTTTCCCAACTCTCAAATCCCAGAGTCTTTTCTCTGTGTGACTTCCTCCCTTATATTACAGTTATTTATACAAAGGCCCTGTCTCTCCCACTAAACCATAAACTCATCGGAGGACAGGATGTATCTCTTATCTTTTACCCACTAGAGCACCGAGCACAGGGCCCGGCTCACACAGGTCCCTGTGTTAGGACCCCCTGGGGGTACATGTGCAGAGAAATGTAAGACATTATCTTGCCCTTAAATACCTTTCTGTTTAGGGGCGCCTGGGTGGCTCAGTCGGTTAAGCATCCGACTTTGGCTCCGGTCAGGATCTCGCGGTCTGTGAGTTCGAGCCCTGCGTCGGGCTCTGTGCTGACAGCTCAGAGCCTGGAGCCTGCTTCCGATTCTGTGTCTCCCCCTCTCTCTGCCCCTTCCCTGCTCATGCTCTGTCTCTCTGTGTCTCTCAATAATAAATAAATGTTAAAAAAAAAAACAAAACTTTCTGTTTACTCGGATAGACAGTTCTTACATATTTAATACATATTAATCAAGCATCTACTGTGGCGCTTGGTGAGAGCTAGGGACACCGGGAGTGGTACGAGATGTGGTCTCTGCTCTTAGTTCGGTGGAGGAAGATGTGCAACCAATTATAATACTGTGTGGTCAGTAAAGTGCAGGGTGTCTTGAGATCATACAGGTCTCCAAGGTCTCGTTGAGGGGCTAAGGTGAGGCTTCCAGGAGGAACTGGAGCCCAAGTGGAGACCTGAAGAATAAGTAGGAGGCAGCCAGGAAAAAGGAGGAGGCAGAATGGGATCTAAGGAACAACATGAGTGAAGGCCAGAGTGAGCTGGTGTGCCTGGAAAACTAAGCTCGGTCTGGTGGGGGCCCTCTGGGAGGGTGTGGGTGCTGGTGCATGTGGTGCTGCTCCAGGTGGGTCCTGAGCACAGGCCAGGGCCAGCTATTCAGGGTCTGGTTAGCTCTGCCAACCTGATGGCAATAGGGAGCCACTGAAGGTTTTAAGCAGGGGAGTGATGACACTACTTTGTATTTTAGCTTTACCTTGGCTGCTATTGAAAATGGTCTGATGGAATGGGGGTCAGGGAGACAATGACACCTGAGTTGGGCTGGGGCTTCAGGGAGGTCCCAGAGCCCTCCTGCTCTGTCCCCAGATCTCTCTTCCTGACGGAGCATCCCTTTCCCACCCCACAAGGCTTTGCTTTGTCTGTGCCCCATCCTGAGTTGGGCGCTTCCTTCACTCGAACACTGACAACAGTTTCAGCAGGCCCCAGAATCAGAGGGTTGCAATGATGCTAGGGGGCTTCGTCTGACCCCTGCTGGACACCTCCCATCCCGCCCCCAACCCCCGTGCCTCTCCATCTGTCTGTTGGCAGTTCTGACCAGGATCCTCAGCAGATCAGTATCCTCCAAAGCCCCTCTTTGGCTTTTCTGGGTTTCCTGCTTGGGGCCCAGTGCCCAATAGCTCATGGCTTTGTAGGAGACACAGAGAGGGTCTCCAACGATCAACCCCCCACGTGCCAACTCCCACCCCCAAATTCCACCTTGTGCTCAGCCTCTCAAACTTTGACTCCAAGCTGGGTTTCCAGCCCAGCCTGGCTATGAATCCTGCGCCAGCTCAGGCTGGGGTGGGGGTGGGGGTGGGTGTGGACTGGAGGAACTGGGGCTCAGGAGAACTGGTGAAATCTTGGCTTCACCACTGGCTGTTGTGTGACCCTGGGTAAGTCATTCCCTTCCCGGACGGTGCTTTCTCTTCTGCTTCACTGGGGACTGGGCTTCGAGGTCATCAGTGATTCTCAGCCATGGCTGTCTGTTGGAATGACGGGGGAGTTTTAAAAAACGTGATGCTGCTGGGCTCTAACAGAGAGTGATGATGTGTTCTGGGGTGGGGCCTGGGCAAAGGTTCTGTTTTATGCAGGCCGCCATCCCCTTGTTCATCCAGGATGAAGGACGCTGGATTTGCTGATCGTCTGCAATATTCCATGACAGACCAAGATGGGTGGGGCAGAGTGGGCAAAAAGCCCGAGGAGTATCCCCTCATAAAGTATCGGCCCGCAGGACCACAGCAGTACAAGTACCTGCGGCTGCAGAAAGGCCAGAAAATTCAAGTTTTGGCCTCATGCATTCCGCAAGGTGGCTACTCCAGAGCCTAGCGCCAAGTGCTTGGAAGGTGCCCCACCCCCCCCACCAAAGGTTCTCAAAGTGGTCTTGGGCCAGTAGTAGCTGGAGAGGGAAGCATCTTTTGATTTCCACGGCTTCAAATGCATCCCGCAGGCCTCACTCCGCCTTTAGAACTGCTTCATGGGACACCCCAGCATCGTGGGCACCAGCACTCTGCACGAGCCCTACAGTCTGTATGTGATCTGCGCCTTCCTGCTCCCACCGTGTCCCCCGAGGAAGAGGCTGTGCCTTATCTATTTTGAAATCCCCAGATCTGGAGGTGTAGTGGGTGCTCAGTACACGTGAGTCAAATGGACAAGCCACTCAGTTTCTTCATTTGTAAAGTGGGATCATGGTGCCTCCCTGCCAAAGTACAGGCCTGTGGGGAGAACCACATGAGCAGGCTAGCTTCATGGGTGTGCGACCTGGGCAGCTGCTCAGGGCCCTACACTCAGAAGGGCCCACACTTGATTTAATGCTCTGTGGTGGCCATCCTGGAATTCTTAATCTTTTTAAACGAGGAGCCCTGCGTTTTCATTTTGTACCGGGTTTTGTAGATGATGGGGCTGGTCTTGCACGTGTGGCAAACGGTGTGAATAAACCCAGAGAAGAGCCCTGCCTACAAATTATTTGTGGGACTTTATGATCGCCACCAGCTACTGGATCTGAGAGGCTATTAACCCCAGGGAAAGACTAGTTCTGGTAGAGGAAGAAAACATGGGCGCTGCTTTGTGACCTTTCTGGTAGGAGGGGGCAGTGGTCTGGGGCAGTGGCCTGGGGATGGCCAGGCTGAGAGAGAGAACTGTGGGGGGCGGGGAATACCAGAGGTCTATAGAGAATGATTTCAATGATCTTATCCCACCTGCCTGCCACAGATGTAGAAGTTCTACCATTAGAACTTCATTCCTTTGCCTGAAGCATTGCTTGCTCCTTAAATTAGGTGTAGCAAATTAGATTCCTAACCTCATCTGTGGCCAGAGAACCTGCCTCTGAGTTCCCATGTGATCTCAGGTTAAGAGATCAGTTAAGAGCTGAAAACCGTTAAGAGCCTCAGTTTCTCCATCTACCTAATGGACATACTGGCCATGGCAGGACCTCTAAGCCTCACTTGGCCCCTCCTCATTGATAGAATGAACATATGGAAATGCTCATCAGGAGCTGCACCCACTTGCTCAGTTTGGGTTTTTTTCCCCATGGCCTTCCTGAGGCACAGCCCTCCCAATCTGCAAAGACAGAGGCCTAGGAAATCTGCAGGGTCAGGATTTCTGATAGCCTGGCCCAGCTGGGTGATGCTCTGGAGGAAGAAAACTATCAACCCCAGCTGCAGAGGCAGGAACCCCTTCTCTGTGTCATCCTGTTTGGAATCCTGGAGTATGTTGCTATAGCAACTTGCCTAACTCACCCCACATGCCACGTGGAAAAGCCTCTGTCTGCTCTAGTGCATCACCCAAGCCACAGACGGGATCCTTCTAACTTACAGGATGGGGCCTCCGTCATCCACAAGGGCCGGAAGAGTGGGCCAAGTGGCTGGACCACGTGAAGGCAGGTCCCCAGCCTCAAATATTTAGTCTGCTGGTTGGCCTCTGCACCTGACATTTTACCATCAGCCCCTTGTCCCTTGAGCTCAAGGTACAGTCCAGTTAAAATGCAAACCCCTTCAGGTAGGACACATGAAATTGTCATCACTCATTAGTGCCCTTCAGCCTGAATTAAATCATTAGGTCTGGGGCTCAGAGCAGGTTTTGATTAGGGGAATAGGAGAAGAGAACTGCTCAGCCCGGACCCCGAGAAGGGACTGGAGAGGGAGTCTGGGGGCGGGTGGCGTGGTCCAGAGCACTGGGAACTTGGGGGCAGCGGGTAGAGAGCCTCTCTCGGCCCTGAGCTGTGAGGCGAGGGAGGGAGAGCCTTGCTTACATTCTGAGGCACCATGTGAGCGTCGCTTCTCATCAGGCCGGCACCTTGACTGAGAAGCCAGTGTCTAGCTGAGTCTGAAGAAGGGAGTGGCCACTCCTGGGCTGGTGCCCTTGAGCGGATGGCCATTTGAGCGCTGATCTCATTTTCCCTGAAGACAGCTCCTTCAGCAGGAGCACCTTACTCATCTATCTATGCTCTCCGGGCCCAGTTCCCAAAGAAATATCATGAATGGATTAAGGAAGAGCCATGGCTTGGGCGTCAAACAATCCTGATGCGACCTCTTACTCTATCGGCATGACCTTGGATGAACCCACACGCTCCTCGCGTGTATTCTGGTGATTGCAGTCGTGACTTCGTGAGGCAGCGGCAGGGCCTAAGTGAGATGTGAGAACGTGCTCAACACAGCGGACGGCATCAATCAAATGACGCACGGTGGGAAGGGGATACCTGCTGCTGTTAGCCGACGGCTGACTGGGTGCCAGATGCTGCTCGAAGCACTTGATAGGAGTGAGCCACGTACAGATCATCGGACGTTTAGCACGCACCAGCCTGTGATGTTGTTTTTCTCCCCATTACACAGATGAGGAAAAATGAGGCCCAGAGGGGCTTCTCCAGGGTTTGCCGAGGAGAAAAGATTTGAACCCAGGCAGTTGGGTTCCCAGGCCACGCACATGGTGATCGCTGCTGCTGTTCAGGAAGCACGTGGGTGAACAACGAAATGAGGGACAGAGGCAGGGAGGCAATGTGACCACCCTGGCTTTTCCCTCCAGGTGGGATTTTATTTACGTTGGGACTCAGGTCATAAAAACATGAAGGGTATGAAAGCCATTCCATGGAATGGAATGTTTTGGAAAGCTTATTTAATTGGGGTTTACAAGAGGACCAACTCCAGCCTCTTGCCTCCCCTTCTCCCCACACTGGTAACAAACTTCTGGGCTTTCAGCTAAGAATTTGTCCAGCTGGGATTTACATGATGGGGGTTGGACCCCCACCTGGACCACAGCTCCCTCTAGCAAGCACTCCACACTGAGGGCATGTGGGTTCGGAGTCAGCTGGAGGCCATTGTATACCTCAACATAATAAAGGCCACATATGACAAATCCACAGCCAACATCACACTCAATAGTGAAAAACTTTTCCTCTGAAATTAGGAACAACACAAGGCTGTCCAACCTTGCCGCATAGTATCCAAAATCCTAGCTACAGTCACCAGACAAGAAAAAGAAATAAAAGGCATCTCAACTGATAAAGAAGGAACACTGCCACTATTTGCAAATAACATGATATATATAGAAAATCCTAAAGGCTCCACCAAAAAGCTATTAGAATTAATAAATGAATTCATTAAAATTGCACGATATAAAATTATTAGACAGAAATCTGTTGCATTTTTATACACTAATAATGAGCTAGCAGAAAGAGAAATCAAGAAAATCCTATTTGCAATTGTATCAAAAAGAAGAAAATAACTGGGAATAAATTTAACCAAGGAGGTAAAAGACCTATACTCTGAAAACTGTAAGGTATTGATGAAAGAGATTGACGATGAACCAATAAGTGGAAAGATACAGCATATTCATGGACTGGAAGAATTAAGTGTTAAAGTGTCCACACTACCCAAAGCAATGTACAGATTCAATGTAATCTCCATCAAAATACCAATAGCATTTTTCACAAAACTAGAATAATCCCCAAATTTGTATGGAGCCACAAAAGATCCGAATAGCCAAAGCAATCTTGAGAGAGAAGAACGAAGCTCGAGGTATCACAATCCTGGATTTCAAACTATACTACAAGCTGTAGTAATCAAAACAGTATGGCACTGGCACAAAGATAGACACATAGATCAGCGGGACCAAGCAGAGAGCCCAGAAATAAACCCATGTGTATATGGTCAATTAATCTATAACAAAGGACAGAAGAACATACAATGGGAAAAGACAGTTTCTTCAATAAGTGGTGTTGGGAAAACTAGACAGCTACATGGTAGGGAAGGAAGGAAGGAAGGAAGGAAGGAAGGAAGGAAGGAACGGGGGGGAGGAAGGGAGGAAAAAAAGGAAGGAAAGAAGGAAGGAAGGAATGGGAAGGAGAGAGGAGGAAGAAAGAAGGGAGGGAGGAAGGGAGGAAGGGAGGGAGGGAGGGAGGGAGGAAGGAAGGGAGGGAGGAAGGAAGGAAGGAAGGAAGGAAAGGGAGGGAGGAAGGAAGGGAGGAAAAGAGAAGGAAAGAAGGAAGGAAGGAACAGAAGAGGGGAGAGGAGGAAGGAAGAAAGAAGGGAGGAAGGAAATAAGGAAGGAAGGAAGGAAGGAAGGAAGGGCACCCCTTTCTTACACCATATAAAAAAATAAACTCAAAATGGATTAAAGCCCTAAATGTGATACCTGAAGCCATAAAACCCCTAAAAGAAAGCATAGGCAGTAAACTCCTAGACATGGGTCTTAGCAATATTTGGGAGGGTCTGTCTCCCGAGGCAAGGACAACAAAAGCAAAAATAAACAATTGGGACTACCTCAGACTAAAAGCTTTTGCACAGCAAAGCAAACCATCACCAAAATGAAAAAATCCACATCTACTAAATGGGAGAAAATATTTGCAAATGATGTATCTGATAAGTAGTTAATACCCCCCAAAATATAAGAAGTCATTTAAAAAAAAGCAATCTGATTTTAAAACGGGTAGAGAAACTGAATAGACACCTTTTCCAAAGAAGACATACAGATGGCCGGTGGGCACCTGAAAATATGCTCAATATCACTCATCATTAGTGAAATGCAAATCAATACCACAACGAAGTATCATCTCGCACCTGTCAGAATGGCCATCATCACAAAGACAAGAAAAAACACATGTTGGTGAGGATGTGGAGAAAAGAGAACCCATGTGCTATTGGTGGGAATGTAAATTGGTGCAGTCACTGTGGAAAACAGTATGGCAATTCCTCAAAAAATTAAAAATAGAACTATTTTAATAGTTCTGAACGACTCAGTAATTCCACTATTGGGTATTTACTCCCCCAAAATGAAAACACTAATTCAAAAAGATATATGCCCTCTGTTGTTCATCACAGCACTATTTACAATAGCTAAGATATGGAAGCAACCTAAGTGTCCATTGATAGACGAATGGATAAAGATGTACTTTGTGTACGCAATGGGACATTACTCAACCACAGAAGATAATGAAATCTTGCCAATCACAACAACATGGGTAACACCCAGAGGGTACGGCACTAAGTGAAATAAGTCAGAAAGAGACATATACCACGTGATTTCATTTACACGCGGAATCTAAAAAACAAAGCAAATGAACAAACAGAACAAGACCAATAGACTCATCAATACAGGGAATAAACTGGGCTGCCAGAGGTGAAAGGGATTAAGAGGCACAAACTTCCAGTTATTAATCAAAAAAGTCCTGGAGATGAAAAGTACAGCCTGGGGACTCTAGTCAGTAATATTGTAATCGCTTTCTGTGGTGGCAGGTTGCAACCACTCATCACGGTGTGCATTTCATAAGACGTATAAATGTTGAATCACTGTGTTGTAACCTGAAACGAATACAATACTGGATATCAGTTGTACTTCTATTAAAAAAAAAAAAACCTACTATAAAAAAAACACAAAGAACTAAAGAGCCAAGCCAGCTCAGACCACAGTTTTGTCCTAAGCAAGGAGGAGAGAGGATGGAAGGGAAGTTGCCTGCTGCTGAAGGAAGCTTCCCCTCCAGGAGGGGAGAGAAAGAGCTTCCGGGGAGGTCAAAATGAAGGTGAGTCGCTGTCTGAGTTCCGTAGGGGCCCACAGCCCTGTGTGGGTGGGCGGGGACAAGGAGAACAGCAAGGAGATAGACATCCCATCTCTGGGGGGCCACGGTGGGATAGACGCTGGCCACAGTGAATAACTAGAAAGAAGGTGATACTCCACTGCTCTTTTCAGGGGCCCCGAGACCCGCGTGTGGAAGGGTCCAGAAGCTCCTCAGCTGAGAGGCTTGGCTGACAAGCCCCACAGCTGGAGAGCCGGGCTTGGATCCTTTTAGTCTTTGCACACCCATGGTGCCTAGTACTGTGTTTTTTTTCCCAGACGAGGTTTTTCTGCTGAATAAGAACCGCCCCCCCACCCCCTGCTTCCACAGGGACACACAAGGGCCATGCCGCATGGTATGGTTCTTCTCCATGCCACAAAATACCACAAGACACTCACACTAAGATTGCATTGACTTCATGACAGCCTCAACCAAAATAAATAGATAGATAGATAGATAGAGAGAGAGAGAGAGAGAGAGAGAGAGATAGAATCCCTCAATTCCCATCATGATCAAGACTTCAGGCCAGGTCTTTAGGAAAGGGGCTGGAAAAGTTTGGGTCTATTTGGGGCCTTGACATGTATGTCTTCTCCAGCACCCTCACACGTAGCACTTCCTTTAGACCTCTCCTATGGACTTGAGTTTGACAGCTACAACTCCGTGCATCCTTCCATCCCTTACTGTACGGTCAGTACCTTCAGTCCTAAGCTGCTGCTGCTGGAGAAGAAAGACAACCTCCCTGAATGCTTAATATGTGCTGGAACTTTCCAAGCACTGTATTTACACTTACTCATTTAATCTTTGGATAATTCTGTAAAGGCTCTTATTATCATCCCCATTTTGCAGATGAGAAAGCTGAGGCACAGAACCACTTGGTAATTTGCAAAGAGCACAGAGTCCTAACTGGCAGAGGCCAGACCCAGTCCAGGGAGTGAGACCTCCGGGCTTTCACCCCCACGCTGTGTCTGATCTCCCTGTGTGCCTTTATGGAGCACCGCAGACAATAGGTGCTCAGTAAAGATTGAGTTTTAAAGAATTATTACTCATGAACCCTTATTACAGATATGTTATGATAGAAACTTCTGATCAATGGATCTGTTTTACCTGGATGTCAGCTACAAAAGCCTTTGGGTTTGTCTATTTCCTATTCCTTCCTTCCATCCTTCCTTCCCTCCATCCTCCCTTCCTCTTCCCTTCTTCCCTCCTTCTTTTATTTCCTTCCTCCCTTCCTTCCTTCCCCTTTCCCTCCTTCTCTCTCTCTCTTTATTCCTTTTTTCTTCCTTTCTAGTTTCGCCCACCCATCACCTTGCCCAACTTACAGCAGAAGCTCTGGCAAGATAGCAGCTCCAAACTCATAATGGCTTCCACGTGCATTCACTCCCAACTTGGCCTGTGACAGGTTCCCTGCTCAGCCAAGCTCTGCCGTCACCATCAGGCAAGCTTCCTGGTAATCCTCACATTGAATCCATGTGATGCACCATTGGGAGACTGACATCAATCTTGCTCTGGAGCCAGGGGGATGGACCCACTGACCCCCCCAACCCCCGCCCCAACCTTTCCAATTTTGGGTCCAAAATAGAGTCACCTTTGTGGTTTAAAATATCCTTTTTTTCTCTCTCTCTTTAATTAGTCCCAGGAAATAACACTCTAACTTATAAACAATCCTACTTTGAGGCCTCTCCACACTCTCCACACCCTTTCAAGGCTCTCCTCCCCTCAGGAAGCCTCCTTTGCTAATCAAGTGGAACTGAACTTCTCTTGTGTGAACCATAGTCCTTAGTTTTTCTGTGCTGTTCACTCCCTAATCCCTCTATTCAGCTTCCTCTGGCCTTGCCTTATTCCCAGCTCCAGGCAGGACCCAGACTGCACACATACTTGGTCCCCACGCCCAGTTTCTTGCAAGCAGATGTCGTCGTTCCAACATTGATTGATATGTTTAATGAATCCCATATTTTAAGAACCCAAACTGACCATACATAACTTAAGGGTGGTTTTTCTCCATTTAAAGGGAATTCTGAGTCACAAATCCTGTCCCTGTCCTTCACCCCACTCCCCTAGCGCCCCCCCCCCCGCCCGCCCCCACCATTCCTGCTGGAGTAAACGACATTAACAACAATGGCTTCTGCCCTGCTGTGCACCAAGCCCTGTGTTAAGGACTTTTCTGACAGTGCCTCACTTAATTATCTGGAGTACTTTATGAACTCGGTCTGAGTTTCTATCTCCGTTCCACAAAGAAGGAAACCTGTTGGAGAGATTGCATATTGTGCCCAAGATTGTACAGCTAGTGGGCAGCAGAGCCAGGATGGAAGCGCTCTGATTCCAAAGACTTCATTCTTAGCTTTCTGAGGTCCAGACTTTCTCCATCTCAGGTCCGGTGGGAAGGTTCCTCCTAACTGGAGCCACACAAGGCTCCCTTTTCCTAAGACTGGATCTCCCCGTGATTTGAAGACAGTTCCTGGAGTTACCTTCCCTCCTGTCTAAAAGACCTAGAGTGGACTTCACCTCCCCCTGCAGCCGGTTTCTAGACGTATGCTGGCCTGGTGGCCTGATGCCCTCCCCAACACTCCTTTCCCCCAACAACTTAAAGCGGCAATGTTTGCTTCGTGGCTCTAGGATCTGGACTGAAATCCATGGCCAGAAACTCTTTCAACTACAGGCCCTTCCAGAGTCTCCGCTAGAGACCGATGGGGGGTGCACTTGTTTCCGTGGCACCCTGGGACGGCGGTGAGTGAGCCCGGGCTGGGGGGTCGCCACCGGTGCTCCCTGTCTGCTCCTTCCCTGCTGCCCCCGCGTCTGACCCCAGTACCGCTCCAGCCCCAGCCTGACCCATGCGGAAGGGGAGGCGAGGCCGGGCGGCCAGTCCCCGCGGCGGGCTCTGGTCCCCGCCGGGACACTCCGCTGCGCAAAGGAGAGGCCCCGAAAGCAGTCGCCACCGGTAGAACGGCGCCGCTGGCCGCCAGCCCGGGTCGGGCCGGGTCGCCGGGGGTGGAGAAGCCCGGGCCGGGTGGCCCCAGTGCGGAGAGCCCAGGGCCCGCTTCTGGCTGCCGGCAGTGCGCCCGGCCGGCCCGAGGTCCTCGCCGCGCCCGGACACCTGGATTGCATTAGGCGGGCGGCGCGCGCCTCGGCGACGGCGGCTTCCCCCGATTATTGAATAACTGCATAATTTCGAGCGCCGGTTGCCCCGTCCCTACCCCGCGTGTCAGGTAAGGTTTCTGGGGCCCTGGACTGCGAAGCTGCGCCCGTCGCCTTCGGCCCGGCCGGCGACCGCTCGCCCCTGGGGCTTCGTCCTAGGGGCCCCCGCCGTGGGGCTTCGTCCGACCGCGGCCGGAGGGACTCTGGGCAGCGCTCGGCGCCCAGGTCCCCCCAGCTCTCCCGGGCCGCCGCGCCCGGCTCCCCAAACTTCAGGCGCCTCCCTCCGCAGGCAGGAGGGCTCCCGAGGCGGCGCTTGCTCCGCGCGTCCGGACCCCTCCCAGCCCGGGCCACGCGCCCTCCGCGCTCCCGGGACGCCCGAGTCTCCCCGGCGGGGCGCCCGGAGGTAGCCAGCGTGTCCGGCGGGGCCGCCAGCCCGCCGCGCTCCTCGACTCGAGCCTCTTCAGTCTTCCCCAACTCCTCCCCGCACACCCAAACAAACTCCCGGCCCCGAGTCGCCCCGGCGCCCTCTTTTGCGGAGTTTGGCCGCTAGACTGCCGCCGCTTCTCGGGGGACCGCGTCCCCCCAGCAGCCAAGCTCCGACCCTCCGAGGGGCTCCCACCGGCGCGCGGAGGCAAGGGGGACGTACCTGGCCACAGGCTGAGCGCCCAGGCCACCAGGAGGCCCCTGGGCAGGTCCATGGCGCGCGGCGGCGGCGGCGGCTGGGGCCGGGTGAGGGGCGGCGGGGCGGCGGGGCGGCGAGCCCGAGCGGCAGCCTCCTCGCGGGCGCCGGGAGCCTGCACTGCGAGCCGCGCGCCCGGCTCCCTGACAGCCGCGGCTCCTGCAGAGGAAGTGGGAGGGCTCGGGCGGCGGGGAGGGGCGCGCGGACACGCTCGCGCAGGGCGCGGGGCCAATCTCGGCCCCTCTGCCACCTGGGCACGCGGCGTGCCGCCCCCCCCCCCCCACGCCCTCTCCGCACCGCCCGCGCCCCTACTCCTCCTATGCCGGGGAGAACCCCCCCCCCGCCCCCCGCCTCCGAGAACCGGTGCGGCGCCTCCCTCCACACCCCGCCACCAAATGCCAAATCTCTGCAGCAAAAGTGGTTTATATTCCCGTTTCTCAGAGGGTTCACAAAGCTCGGAGGGGTATCTCAGGTGGCCCGAAGACATTGGCCACGACTGAGGTCTCCCTTAGCCCAGGGGAGCGGATGTCCCTCAAACGTCAATTCGGAGACGTCCCTCCCGCCTGCCGTTATCGGGAGCTTGGAATGCAAAGGCCCCGGTGCTGCTTCTGACCCCGGAATGAATGCGGATCCCTGCTCCACCTCCACTCTGTCCGCCCCTCCTACCTGAGGCACCCCAACGCAGCCAGGAGGATCCTGTGCCCACTTTGACAGCAGTGAAGCTGTTCTTTGGAACGCAGCCACCTTCCTTCCCAGCAGTTCAAAACCCCTGACAATTAAATTCAACGCACATTTGTTGCACAAACTTTAAATCAGGCCCTGGACCAGAACCAGGGAGTGTAGAGGCTGGCCTGCCCAGCAGGGGAGAATTGAGGCAGAGGGTGAGATGGCACAGGTGGTGAAAGTGAGAGCAGGGACCCCACATCACTTTCTCAGGAAAGCCTTCCTTCACCCCCACCCCAACCCCCGTCCTCACCAGGTAGGCTCCCCAGGTACATGGTCTCTCTCCCTCTCTTTTCTTCATTATACTTAGGTAAGTTAGTGTAATCATTTGATTAACTTTTCTGCCCTTGTCCAGACTGAAAACCCCATTCAGGTAGAAATCTCTGGTTCACAACTGAGCACTCAGCCCTCAGCACCCAGTACCAGTAACACAGTAAGTGGGTGGGTGGACGGATGAGTGGTTGAATGAGCACAGGTGATGTGTGGGTGCCCAGAGGAATTTTCTCTCTGGGAAGGATTGGAAGGGCTTCCCAGTGGAGCTGGCATTCAGGCTGGATCCTGGAGGATTGAAGTGGGTTTTGAGAAGGCCCAGGTTCACGTGAGTTTAGTAATAGGTGTTGTGCCTGCCTCCCCAACACTGCTCTCTTCTTGCTAGATACCCTGGTTTTATTTCAGTAACCTCACCTCCCTCACTTAGCCACAGACATTGGGGAAAGCTCATTCCATCCCCACAGGGTGTATGTGTGGGGGGGGGGGGAGGTATGTGGTTTAGGCTGAAATGAATCAGTGTATTGCCACCCCCTGACCATAGTTTAAGAAAGGGAAACATGACCAAGGAAGGCTTTCTGGGAAACAAGCTTTCTTACTCTTCTAAAATGGCCCGTAGAAGGGAGGAAGGAAGGAAGGAAGGAACTCTTTTCTCCCTCTCCTACTCCTACATCCCCTCCCAGGCTGAAACAAAGAATCATGTAGGCCCAGAAGTGGAAGGGGTTGGGGTGGAGAAAGGAGATCTGTCTTGGGATGGCAGAATGGAGAACGCAAGTCCACGAGGGTCTTATTGAGCTTCTAGATCAAACCACCTCCTCAGCCTGTTCCCCTGAGGACTTTCCAGTTATATGACCAATGAGTCCGCTTTATTGTTCAAGTGGGTTTGAGTGAGGCTGCTTTGAACCTAGAGCACCCTAACCGGTAACAGTTATCCAATGAGCTGCAAACCACCTCTTCTTGCCTCACCCAATTTCAGGCTTTCTCTGGTGGTTCTCAAACTCCAGGTATTTGGGGGTTGCTTGAAGCACTTGTGAAGACCAGACACTCTTTGCTGAAGGAGATCCCTTTGGTGGGTGTGCTGCTGAGGGTCTTCATGTAACAATTCTTCTATTTTTCCCCTTCATTAGCTCCCATTGTCCTCATCAGGGGCATTGGAGTCCTGAATACGATATGTGTGCCTTTTCAGAATCTGGCAGCGTGAGGAGGGGAAGAGATGTGCCCTCCCTCTTCAACATGCAGAACACAGAAGAGAAGCCCACGCTGGAGGCCCCAGGGGTGGAGCTGACAAGACACGATTGGGGCGCCTGGGTGGCGCAGTCGGTTGAGCGTCCGACTTCAGCCAGGTCACGATCTCGCGGTCCGTGAGTTCGAGCCCCGCGTCCGGCTCTGGGCTGATGGCTCAGAGCCTGGAGCCTGTTTCCGATTCTGTGTCTCCCTCTCTCTCTGCCCCTCCCCCGTTCATGCTCTGTCTCTCTCTGTCCCAAAAATAAATAAACATTGAAAAAAAATTAAAAAAAAAAAGACACGACCTGGTATTTATTGATGTAATCATAGTTTATTATTTAATCATTTATTTATATAATTTATTATTTGATGAGTATTAAACATTTTATCTAAACCTTACAAGGCAGCAGCGTATGGGTGACAAATGCACAATGCAGATTCAATCTGGAAAAACTCAGAGACTCGGATAAAGGGCTTCATGGAAGCTGGGATTTGAGTTGAGCAATGGTAATGATACTACTAACCCTTTACATGTATGTAGCATATTTATTTTTCTTGAGATAATTCACATGCCATAAAGTTCACCAGCAACTTTTAGTTTCTCCACAAGGTTGTCATGACCTCCCAAAGAAACTCTGTAATCATTAGCAGCTACTACCCATTCCCTCACCCAAGTCCCCTGGAAACCACGGATCTACTTTCGGTCTGTACGGATTTGTCTATTCTGAACATTGGAATCAGACAAGAGGTGGCCTTTGGCGTCTGGCTTCTATCACCTTGTATCCAAGGTTCATCCATATTGTAGCAAGGATCAGTATTTCATTCCTTTTTATTGCTAAATAACATTTCGCTGCATGGATATACCGCGTTTTGTTTATCTACTCATCAGGTGAGATATATTTGCTTGTTTCTACTTTTTGACTATTATGAATGATGCTGCTATGAACATTTGCATACAAGTTTTTGTGTGAACGTATGTTTTCAATTCTCCTGCGTATATACCTAGGAGTGGAATTCTGAGTTGTATGATAACTCTGTGGTTAATCATTTGAGAAACTAATAAACTGTTTCCACTATGGCGTTTACATTCCCACGAGCGACGTCTGAGGGGTGTCCATGGTGTTTTACCAATTTTCAAATCCCTTTCACAACTTCGATCTAATTTAATGTTCACAAGACTCCTGCAAGGACCTATAGTCATTTTTTTATAGATAAAAAGACTGTCCTGGTGAGGATTCTTTCACAAGTAACAGAAACTACACAAAGCGACTCACGCAGAAAAGGCAGTGTATGAGCTTATGTAGACAGGAAGTGCACAGATGATTGCTGCAGGTATGGCTGGATCAAGCGTCTCAAGTGAAACTCTTGTCTGTTTTCTGTCTTCTCTTAGTTTTACTTCACTCTGCAGTCCTTTCCTGAAGCAGACAAGATTTCTCTGCCTGCTAGGAAGATGTAGCCAGCAGACCCAAACTTACACTTTATGGATTCTAAACAGAAAGAGACAGCCTTCCCTACTCAATCTAGCAGAAAAGCCCAGGGCTTTGGTTCATGCCCACTCCAGAACCAATCAGCACCTGGAGAATATGGTACTACAATTGGCCCAGTCTGTGGCACACGCCCAGTCCTGAGGAGTTGGGAAGAGAAGGGTGTTACGACTGACAGCCGCAGCAAGATGGCATATCATAGGAGAAGAGTTCCCTAAAGGAAACAGATAAAGGGGGATGACAAAGTATGCCAGGCAGAAAAATCCACAGTTGCCAAGTCCACTTGAGAAATCTAAACTCAAAGTAGCAAAGGACGCACCCGAGATCCCACAGCACCTGCGTGGCAGAACTGGGATTCGAATCCCAATGGACTCACAACTCATCACCACATCACAGCTGGATGGGGGAAGCAGGTGTTTTAGGTCAGGACTGCATGAACATGGTTAGCCCAGAGACGTCCTGTGGGTGGGATCTGCTGAGCCTTGATCTTGGTCCCAATGCCGAGGGTCATTGACTGGGATTCCTACCGGGATCAAGCCCTGTACACAGCCTATACCAAATCCAGGAAGTTATCTTCTGATTTCCATTTCTCAAGCCACAAGTATGTACAGTATTTCGCAGTAAAGATATCAAAGGGAAGGAGTATGGCCATAATACAAACAGACACGCAGGATGGATGAGGAAACATCCTCTTGAAGAAAAACATCTCATTTGGAGACTACAAGTTGCCTTAAAAGTCTGGAGGTAGCAGTCAACATCCTAGCTGAAAGGCCATTTCTGATGAGTGAAAACCTTGACCAGGGACCAGACAGGAAGAGTGACATCAGGAACAAACGTCACAGTGACAACAGTATGAAGAACAACTTGCCTTCAACTGAGTACTCAGTATGGACGAACTGTAACTCCTGCATCATTTCCTTTAGCCTCCTGTGTGGCCCAGGGCATCGTCCAGGAACTTCTCCCCGGCCCTGGCTGGGCTGGGACGTCAGAGAGAAGTCATGAAGGTTAGGGTCTGCATGGAATGCACCAGGGTAAAGATGGGCTTACGGAGGGCTCTCTGGAGAGTCTCAAACAAAGACAAGGAGCAGAGAAAGGGATTCCCAACAGTGCACAGGGACCAGATGCGAGGGTGCCTTTGGGCCAAGGGACTGGAACTGAGCCATTTGATAAGCATATTCCTGTGAGTGTGTTTGGGCCGAACACAGGTACACACGCCCATGCAAACAGTCACATGTGTGCATGCTTGTCCGTGCCAACAATAAACATACTCTTCCCCTCCAGCACAATCCAAACCCATGTTGAGGAAGAGAAACATTTCTCCAAGCATGCTTCAAATGTACCGATTACCCTATGCCTTTTGGGGATAGCATTTCCCATGATTTTTTAGAATACTGTTGGTTCCTCATCGTTCTTTCTCCCACTTTCAGATGAAACCTAAGCATCCATGTCTCAGATGCCAGGGACAGAGCTCCCAAAGGACACCCTTTGGTTCGAAAAAAAAGCCATAAAAAGCTTTGTTATTTGTATCGTTTTCTTTACTTTGGGGGCAGATCGAATTCCAGCAGGTAAATCCTAGGGATTTTGCAGGGGGGTGAGGTTGGTTAAAAAAAGATAAGGGTGGAAATAATTTTGGCCCCATTGTGAGATATTTTTAATCAGCCTTCATTTGATAGGTAATGAGCTGTTTTTGAGTGAGATGGGGGAAGGACAGGGAGGGCTGTATCCATATAAGTCAGGAGGACAGAAACCTGTGGCCTTTGACCAATTCAGGAAGGTTCTATGGAGGAGGGGTCAACACCTCCCAGATCATCTTTCAGACACCTCCACCTGCTCCCCCCAAGACATTGTGTGCTTTCATGTGCGTTGCTTGAGTTTCCGTAAAGATGCTTCCTTTTGCCAGCCTTAGCCTTGGTGGATTCTGTTCACTGTGCTCACCGCGGAACCTTCTGCTCCCCCCAGCCCCGCCTACTGGGTCAAACCTGTGCTGTGCCTGTCCTTCAAAGCCTGTGCAATGGGATTTACTCCTGCCTTCCTAATTGTGTTTCCTACCTCTCTCCAAAACAATCCATGTGGCCAAGACTAGAACACAACTAACAGGACCAACAACCATCACTGAACGTCACTGACCATGGGCGAGGTACTTTGCTGAGTGCCCTACACCATCTCATCTGATCCCTTGGCCTTTGGTGGGTCTTCTGTTCCCTTGGAATGGCTAGCATTGCAGTCACTGTCAATACTCTAATAGATTCCCTTGGCCCTGGCCATTGCTGTGAACGCCATATTCTGAGGCTTCCAACTATGAGCTGGAAGGTGTTCTCTGGACCCTGGAGCTCTGTCAGCAGGCTGGGAGTGTTGGGGAATTAGTGGGCGCAGTCCCCAACCAATGACTGATGGGAGCTGGTGGACGAGTACAGCTCAGCTCCCATAGTCCTTACTATGGACTGAATCTTTGGTCCCCCTCCCCAAACTCACACGTTGAATCCTAATCCCTGAGGTGATAGTGTTAGGATGGGGGTGGGGGGGCTTTGGAAGATGATTAGGTCATGAGCGTGGAGCCCTCATGAATGGAGTTACTGTGCTACAGCTAGGAGGTGCTGTCTATGGACCAGAAAGCAAGGCTCGTGAGACACCGAGTCTGTTGGCATCTTGATCTTGGAGTTCTCAGCCTCCAGAACTCTCAGAAATACATTTTTCTTGTTTATTGGCCACCCAGTCTATGCTATTTTTGTTACAGCAGGCCAAACAGACTAAGATATCGCTCCTGAGGGACCACTCTGAGGCTCATTCTATAGTGTCCCAGGGAGCCCTATTTGCCCACAATGGCCACCTGCTCGCTACTGTGTCCTATATTGGCTTCCTTCCCTTCTCTGTCTTATTCCCTTGACAGTGCTTCCTGGGATCACCTCCCCACTGCCCTCAATCCTGAATACTTGCACTTAAATTCTTGTATCAGGGTCTACATCCAGGGGAGCCCAACACAAAGCAGATGGTTTAGAGGAGTCAAGCACCTGGACCCAAGTTTTGTAGCTAGAAAGTGGCATAGTCAGCACTTGAACCCAGGGGATACAGGTGGGACACTGAAAGAGGCTCCAAATTCTCCTGCCTCCAGACTTTCTCACATCTGTCCAAGCACCTGGGATGTCTGGGACTGCCAGAAACTCTGCTGTTTGAGTTTCTGGCTCCAGGTACATGCTTTGAAAAAAGAAAATTCCATATGGGAAGTAGATCAACCTATTAAACGATTATCGGCCATTCACTCACAGAACGAACGTATTTACCATGTCATGTTCTTCGCAAGATCCCTGAACAGAGTAGGAGCTTTAGCAGGGATGAGAAAGGGATATGATTTTGCAGGGAACGTGGGTCAGGGGCACCAAGCCCTCAGGCAGCTGGAGGCCCCGGAAGGAGAAAGCAGACCCTCAGAAAGGCAGCTGAGAGGGTGGTAAAAAGCAGCGTGTCCTGTTTTCCCACAGAGCTGAGAGCCAGTCCTAGCCCTTGGCTGATATCCTCAGCCTGAAAGGGCATGCAGAGATTTCTGAACATAAGTTGCATAACTGATCTTGAAAGCCCAAGAGAAGAGAGGAGAGCATGGCCCAAGACAAACCCTAAGAAAAATATTCATGACAACATGACCAGTGATGAAAGCCACTATCTAATCTCTGCCTCCAGCCAGCCTTGACGAACCCAGGGACTAGAATTTTAAAAGGATGCCACTTTGCTCTACCTCCCCTTCCGCCGCGGGCTCGAGGGCCTGGCCTCGTCCCTGTGATCACACACCAGCCAGGCTGGGGGAGCCACCCGTGGGTGCCTGCTTCGAGACTGCTTGTCTACGTGCATTTCTGGAAAGAGGACCAACCTCCTCTTCTGATGGGGGAGCTTGTCCCCCCACTGCCCCAGCTGCTGCTGCTCATCCTAAAGTATGCTCCAGAAATAAACATCTCCCAAGCAATTTGCAGCTGGGGGCAGAGGCCAAGTGGTGGTGGTTGCGGATGGGGGGAGAGGTATGATGAGTGTAGATGTTTTAGTTGATATTTGGGTAGCAAATGCTTCTGTGAGGCTTTTTTTTTTTTTCTCTGCTGAGCATTCGTGAGAAAAATGTGGGTTCAAAAGCTGGGCTTAAGGCCTCTCAAAAACTCCTCCGCAGTGCAGGCCAAAAGTTAAGCATGGTGTGGAGGATTATTGCAAGGGAAAGGGGCTGGCAGCTACCTTTTGTGTTTGCAGGGCTTCAAACAGACTCCGTGAATGGCTGGGGACTCTAACCTTGCTCATGCGACTGTCGGAGGTAGGGAGCATAGTGGTTATACACGTGGGCTCTGGGTCCAGAAGAGAGCTGGGTGAGAATCCCAGCCTGGCCCTGCATCAGCTGGGTGACCTACCACTTGACAACCATTTCACTGCTTATAAAGTGGAAACGATAAAACGAGTTTCGATGGGCCACTTACCAAGTGCCAGACCCACAGGTCCCAGCACGTGACGTACATTAACTCGTGAAATAATCACAACGGCTCTGTGAAGTTAGTGCTATCGTTATTCCCATTTTACAGATGAGAAAACTGAGGCACGAAAGGGGCCATAACCTCAGCTGGTAAGTGGTGCGAGCCTGCAAATGGCCTTAGGCAATCCGGCTGCAGCGCCCTGGACCACTCTGCCTCTCGGGTTGCTGGGATGCATTGATGAAATGCGGCCTGTAAAGGGCTTGGCATAGCACCCACCACACGGCAAGCTCTCAATAAATGTTAGCTTTTATTACTAACAACACATGAAACAGCATAAAGCAGATTCGTCAAGCGATCCGCACCGTTTGAGATTCTTAACAATGCCTGACATTTGTTTAGCCCCATACGCAATTCAGAGGACTTTCCCAATTAGATCTCTGAGATCCCTCCTTGAAGTCCTATGAGGGCAGTGAGGCAGTTTAGAGTGGGTGTGATTATTGGATGAACGAGGACACGGAGGCCCAGGGTCAGTGACTTGCATAAGGCCCCAGGCCAGCTCTTCAGTCATACCGTCCTCCAGCAAGCCTGGGTTGGTATCCCAGAGCCTGACTTACACACCAGTGGACTGAAAAAACAGACAAACAAAAAACCGAGAACTCACCAAAGAATCATCAGCATGTGGTCTTATAGTATGTTTCACTCAGATTCTATGCACACATTTTCATACCCAACTGTATGTTGTGTGTTACAACAGTAACAATTTATCAGTTGGTTATACTCTACAATTAGGATCTGAAGGGATTGCATTTAAAGCAGATATTGCAAATCCACAAAATCTGCCCCCCAAACTCCCCCGAACAACAGAAGACCAAGAGTCAAACAATGGAACCGATATTTGTATAGCGTTTTCCATGTTATAAACATGTGTGATCTCATGTCAGCCTCCTGACAATCCACTGTTGGACATGATTGTGCCATAGAACTTGGACTGAATGGAGCTGCTGTAACAGAGAGTTCCATGGCCGCCGTCAAACCTTCTACTCTGTGGAGTTTTTGCCTGCATGTTTGGTCAGTTACCAAGAGGGTAGTTAGTGTCAACATCCCCCACTATGTTTCAGTAAGACTCTGGAGCTAGAACGCTTGGTTTTAAATCTCAGCCCCAACACTTCTTAATTCTGTGACATTGGGCGAGTTCCTTAATATCTTGATTTTTCAGAATTCTAACCTAGGAAGTAAGAACACCTGCCTCATGTGATTCTGACCTGTCACATAGGAAGTGCTGTTTGCTTACACAAATTAAAACCAAAACTTACGTCCCACAAAAACTGTAGAAACACGTGTCTCTCCTTTATAGGTCTGTCAATTTTTACCTTACAGATTTTGAGGCTAAGTCATCAGGTGCATGCAAAGGCAGAATTGTCGTAACTTCTCAGTGACTTGAACCTTCCGTTTTTACAAAACGTCTGTCTTTAGCCATACGTTTCAGCACCATCTACTTTCTGGTATTAAAACAGTCACACTGGCTTTCTTTTGATGAGTGTTTGCATGGAAGATCATTTTCCATGTCTTTGCTTTCAACTTTCATCTTTGTACTTTAGACCTGTCTCGTGTAAGGAGCATTCAATTGTTTAAAAATTTAATCTTTAATCAAATTTTCAACTTTAATTGGAGCACATAGTCCCATTTACATATAATTGTCTCTATATTTGAGTTTAAATCTACAACCTTTGTACTTTCTATTTGTCCTGCCTGGGATGTGCATCTTTCTCTCTCTCTCTCTCTCTCTCTCTCTCTCTCTCTCTCTCTCGCTCTCTCGCTCTCTCTCTCTTTTGCTTTCTTTTGGGTAGATTATTTGTCATTATTCTTTTCCCCACTCTGTTAGGTGGGAAGTAATAAAGACATTTGCTGTGCGTTCATGACTCCCTAGAGATTCCAGCGTGCATCTTTAATTTATGAAAGTCTAATATGAATAAGTGGATTTATCTTCTCCCAGACAATGCAAGAACCTCAGAACATTTGCACTGTAGTTGCTGCTCTCCTGGTTTATAGACTGTTGCTTTTGTTTATTTTAATTCTCCCCTGTATTTCAAAAACTGTGAGGCTCTTATTATTTTCGTCCAGCCAGTCAGTATTTGGATTTGTCCACGTATTTACCATTTTTGTGGCTTTCCCTCCATCTTTGACTTTCCACATGTGATCATTTTCCTTCTGCCAGAAGAATACCATTTAGCATTTCCTTTAGGAATGGACTTTTTGGTGTCAAATTCTCTCTGTACTTGCTTGTATGAAGATGATATTATTTCCTTTTTATTCCTGAAGGATGTTTTCTCTGGGTATTATATATTTTTTTCTTTCATCCCATTGAAATGAGCATCCCATTGTCCTCTGATTCTTATTATTTCTTTTCTTAAATTTCTTTTTATTTTTTGATGTTTATTTATTTGTTTTGTGTGTAAGAGAGAGAAAGAGAGAGAGAGAATCCCAAGCAGGCTACACACTGTCAGTGCTAGTCCGATGCGGGGCTTGAAATCATGACCTGAGCCGAAATCAAGAGTCGAATGCTTAACCAGCTGAGCCACCCAGACGCTCTTGATTCTTGTTATTACTGATGAGAAGGGTCAACTGTCAGTTTAATCCTGTTCCTTTTAAGGCAAAATGTCTAATTTTCCTGTAGCTGCCTCAAAGATCTTTCTTTTTTCTTTTGGTTTTAAGAAATTTTGCTATGATGTAGATTTCTTTTTCTATATCCTACTGAGATTAATTTGATGTCATTTACCTCTGAATTTAAACCTTTCATCAGTTTGGGGGAAACATTAGCTCTTACCTCTTCAAATATTGGACCTGTCCCATTTTATCTCTCCTCCACCATTGGGACTCCACTAAACATTTATCAGAATTTATCACTGTATCTGTTATAGACTGAATGTTTGAATCCCCTCAAAATTCATATGCTGAGATCCTAACCCCCAATATGTTGGAGGTAGGAGGTGGGGACTTTGGGAGGTGACTGGGTAGATCGTGACCATGGTGACCTCATGAATAGGATTTGTTTCCTGGTAAAAGAGACTTCAGAAACCTCTCTCCCTGTTTCTGCTACGTGATGCCATGGTGAGAGATGGCCAGGAAGCAGGCCCTCACCAGACTCCAATCTGGTGACACCTTAATCTTGGACTTCCCAGCTGTGAGAAATAAATGTTGTTTAAGCCACCCAGTCTATGGTATTGTTGTAGTGGTCTGAATGGACTAAGACAATATCTTTTATGCCTCTTATCTTTGCATTTTTCAATTATTTTTTCTTCCTAATGTTCATCCTAGATATTTTTTCTGTTTTGCCTTCCAGTTTATTAGGTCTTTCCCCAGCTGACTCAAACCTATTCTTGAAATTATTAATTTTGATTATTTAATTTTTTATTTTAAGAATTTCTATTTGGTTCTTTAGAAGATTTAAATTTTAAATCTTATCTTTTATCTCCCCAAACACAGAAAACATCATTATTTTAAAGTCTGGGTCTGATCAACTGGATTCATTATGGTCTGTTTCTATTGTATGTTATTTCTCCTGATCCTCAAATATGATGCATTATCTTCTCATGGGACTTTGATTGTACATAGGTCATTGTACTTGAAAATTATAAAAATAAATTGAGAGCTTGAATTTGATCTTCCAGAAAGGATTTTTTGCTTCTGCTAGGCTCCCAAGCTAGCTCAGATCACGCAAATACTGTTAATCATTTCATAATATTTTGGGATTGAGACTTTCTTGGGTACTCAAATGTCTACAAGCTGGATTTCAGTCTATGTGAGTGCTGGATTACTAACAGTTCACCTTTACTTTTAGGGTATGCCCTTCAGGATTAAAAAAATTTAGAGGTTTACCATGATCCCCACTTTCACAGATCCTGAACTACAATTATTTTCCCTACCCACAAATGTTGTCAAAAATATTTCCCAGTGTCTCAGCTGCATCTTCTGGATTTGCAAATGCCTCCAGGACAAGGCAGCCCAAATGCCAAGCTCCTCTCTGGGCTTCCTTCCTCTTACAGATCTCAGTCCAGTAATTTTTTACTACCTCAATAGCTTTCCCATACTTTCAAGCTGATTTTTGGAAAATGTTTTGTCCAGTTTGGGAGTTTTCCTCAGAGGGAAACTTGTCTACACTACTCAATCTGCCAAAATTGCAAGTGTAATCCAAAATATGCCAATGTCATTTCCTCAAGATGACCTTTAATATCTCATAAAACCCAGCAAGAATTTTCTAGTAAGTCTTCTAGAATTTTCTATTCAGAATCAAGTACTGGGACAGTGATTTTATCTAGCCTTATCTAATAACAATTCAAGGACTAAGAAATGCATTCACTTATTCAACAAATATTTATTAAGCGTCTGCTACGTTCCAGGCCCTGATCTAGGCTCTAGAGATATAATGGCAAGCAGAGCAGACACCTTCCCTCCTGTCCCTAAGTTTAAAGTCTAGGGAGAGAGTGTGTGTGCAGGAGGAACATATAAAACAATTAGTTGCCCTGCAATGTGATGAGAGATTGAGAGAAAAATTGATTGAAAACAATCGATTGCAATAGGAGGAGGTTGAGGGTGCCAAGTTCAAGAAGAATTACATCAGTTGTGATGCTGTGTCTGCAAGCATCAGAAAATTGGACCCAAATGGGCTTCAATAATGACTGAAGGTATTATCCCTCACAAAATAATAAGCCTAGTGGTAGAGGAACCTCAGACAGAGGTCATCAGAACTCTAGCTGCTCCTCTGCCTCTTCCTTATCATTGTCCTCAGGCTGGCACAAGATGGCAGCTCAGGTTCCATTGGTCCCATCCAGCCATGGAAACATCCAGGGGAAAAACAGGAAAACCCTAGCACATCATCCCTCATCTCTCCTCATCTTTCATTGCCCTCTCCTATACCAATCACAGGCAAAGGAAATAAAATTATCACAATGGAATAGACTAGCCCTGACCTGTTTCTAGCTGGGAATGGGGCCATCTTCCCTCAAGTCATGAGTGGGAAAGGCCAATTCCTCAATTGGGGTTCTATTAGGAAGGAAGAAGCAGAATGGTTGCTGGGTAGTGTTCACCACAGGGGATTGGGACATCACCAAAGACAAACCACCCATTCCACAGTTCTCCTTGAGTCTTTACATGCACATCCTAACATGTCCTTCATAATATCCCCATAAATTAATAGTAATAGCTAACATTATTGAGTGCTCACATACGCAAACTCATTTAGACCTTATGAGAACTCAGTGAGGTAGGTTCTGTTATTATCCTCATCTGATAACAGCAAAACTGAATCGCAGAGTGTTTAGAAGCTCGTCCAAGGTTACATGATTGGGGGGACCTGGATTTAAACCCAAGTCATCTGATTACAGACCTATAGATTTTACCCTCTATGACAAACTCTCTCTAGCGAGGTAAATGGAGATGATTATTCTAATATTTTAGATGAGGAAACTGACATTCAGAAGGGTGAGGTTTGTTCATCCACTTATTCATTTATAAAACTTTATTGAACTATCCCTTAATACTCCTGGTGCCATGCTAGATGCTGGGGATGCAGTTCTGAACAGACACTGCCCTTGACCTTATGATGCTTACAGACTAATGAGATAGCAATTATTGAATGCTTACTGTGAGCAATTTAGCACAAAGGTAAAGGTTGTCGGCTCTGGAATCAGATGCTAAGGTTCAAGTCCCAACTTCATAGCACACTAGCTGTGTGACATTGAGCAAGTGTCTGTTTTGATGACCTCTTCGCCCCATTGGTGATGGGGAGATTACCACCCTAGGGTTATGGGGATGGCTGAACACACGCTAGACAGATGAGACCAACAGTAGCTTATTTGTTATCTATCCTCACAGCCTAGGGAAGAGGACACCACCACCATGCAGGACCACACAGAGTCTCACTTAGTAACAGAGTGAACAACTGGGGGTTGAGGGAGTCAGGCTTTGTAACATCAAGAGGGAATGGCACCTCCTGGTTCCTGCAGGAGGTTGTGACTGGCTTGTTTATATAATTCTGTGGTCTGGCGAGGAGCTAAAACATGCTATTCAGGGATAAGCAAGAATTGCACCTGGCCCATCGAATAAGAGGAGTTGGCTAGAGAAGTTTATCTATAAGAGCAGAGGGAAGAGGGGAGCTGACCATTAGGCCACTGGGACCCCCCTTGATTTCACCGCACATCAAGCAGCACACAACATTGGACCTTAATTTCAAGCTTTATAAAGGTCCCTGTTTCTTAACCTGATTGCACCTTTGTTTCTTCGTCTGTAAAATAGGAATAACAATGCTTAATTCATTGGTTATTTGTGAGTTTTGTAGGAGGCAATGTGAGGTGAGCATTTAAAACAGGGACTGGCACTTGGTGAGTCCAGTTGTTGCCAAGCGCCAAGCATGGGTTGAGCGACTCACAGGAGGTCATATGGCTGGTAAGCAGCGAACACAGACTTAACCACCCACCTCTTGTTTCTAGATGCTGGGAACTTTCTACAACGCTGAACTGAAATCTTGTTCATTGGGAAAATACCAGTTGGTGTATTCCCTTATCTATCTAAATACGCATGCATCCATCCACTTATTTGTTCATTCATTCAACAAACATTTATGGAGCGCCTGCCGTGTGTGTGGTCCCGGCACTATGAAGATGGCTTTTATAAGCTCGCAGGAGGCAGACATGAGATAGGGGCTTTACAATGTGATAGATGCTGTGCCACAAGTGGTCAGTGCCAAGGACAAACGAAGGGAAGGACCGCTGGAGGTGGGCTGTGGGTTGTAAAGGCTCTGCAACCCATCTAAGTATCTCCTGCTCCCTCCCCGATGACAGTTGCGGCTGATGACCCCTGAGTTCCACACTGGAGAGGAGTTCTCCACTGGGGTTCCTGGCTGACAAGTGACGAACTTCAAAGAAACCACGATTTTCCCTTTCTGGCTCCTAAACTGTGGCTGCCACTCACTGGTGGTAGATTCCCAGGCTCGTCCCTTTCCCACAGTGAGCCCCGGTTTCTTCATTTGTAGAACAAGGGTGTTGGGCTAAGTGGTCTGGGGAGGGTACCTCCAGCTCTACCTAAAAATATTGTTTTAAACACTGTGTCTCATGAGACCCCCTACCCCACGGAATCACCACTGTACCCGCTGGCCCCCCCTTGCCCTCCCCCACCCCCTATACACACTACACCCATCATTCTCGTCTACACCACACACCCCTCTAGGTGGGGACTGGCTTCTTCAGATATTTTCTTCCACAAAGGAAGTGATATGAAACAACAGCAATACTAACAACAAAGCCCTAGCCCCTTTGTCTGTCTTTGGAGGTTGGCATACTTTGTGCATTTGGGCAGCTTGACTTTTCCTCCACCGGGGCTCTCATTTTCAATGAGACTGTGCCATAGCTTGGCGGCTCTGTTTTTTATTCCAGGCTCGGTGTTCCACAGGATGTCAGAAAGGAGAGCCAACTTTTCAGTTTTCCCCAAATCTGCAAATATCTGGGAGGGGGGTTTCCAAGGCTGGACGGGAAGATGGAAATCTAGCAGCATCCAATATGTCCCAGGCTGCCCTGACCACAGCCCTGTGGGTAGGCGGCAGGCAGGCAGCGGAGGGAGTACCCAGAGAAGGAGGCAGGGAATTTGCCTCTTCCTCCAACTTGGTGCGTAGGAGATGTGAAGGAGGGATCCCAGTGCCAGGCTCTCTTGATTCTACGTCTGGAGTCTGGCTGGGGTCAGAGTTTCACAGGGGGCAATGCTGTGGGACTCTCCCCTGGCCCGTGTGCTCCCTTTGCCCTAGAGGAACATGAAATTCTTTTTATCAATGAAAAGCACCCATGTTCTGCTTTCACTTATTGGAGGAATACCTCATCAAGAGGAAAATCTGCATGCGCTTAGGCCAATTGCTTTCCTTCCGGGAGTCTCAGTTTCCTCTTCTGCAAAATGGAAGGGTTGCATCAGATTATCCAAAAGGTCGCTTCAGGTTATAAATTGTGGGGGGTCGGGATCATGATGTCTGGAATCAGACAGTTTGACCTGGTTTGCATCCCAGCACCATTTACCAAGAGGGGACCTTGGGCAAGAGGGTTGACCTCCTTTAACTCCAGGGTTGCTTGAAAATTAGATGAGTTAGTGCAGGCAAGAGTGTATGGGCCTAATGTAAAGGGAGCATTCAGTAAATAAGTTATGAGCTCTCAAGAAGATGAAGGTAATGAGCCCACATGCCCGCCTTTCTTCTGCTTGCTCTTTCTGGAGCAGAGACCAGAACGCAAATGCAGTGGAGTGTTCAGCAGCCAAAGGTGGCACTTCACTCCCCAAGGCTGGTATTTCCTTCCTGGGCACCCAGGCCAGTATCTGGCTGGCTATCAGAGGACCACAGGCTAGACATTAGGTGGTTGCTGCTGAATGTGAGGCAGGGAGGCAAGAGAGACCAGCTGAACCCCGGCAAGTGCCAGTGGTTGGTGGTAGATAGAAGGCACAAAGAGCATTTTCTAGAGGGGACCATGATTGGGAAAAAGCGTATTATTCTACCTCCAGCTAGACTGGCCTTAGCCTCCTGTCATGTTCCACATCATCCTCTTATGAAGTGGATGGTGATGGTGTGCACGGTGGGACACAAGTACGGTAGGGGAAGGTGGAGGATAGAAGAGAAGGCTAGGAGGGCGCTGGGGACACTTGATCACCTTAACCATAAATCAGAGACTTCTCTCAGCCACACCTCCCACAGTGGCCCTGGCAGAGCAATCCGCCAGGTCAGCCCTGGCCCCAGGGATCCTTCTATGAGCACTACTCTCAGCGGACTCGTTTACCTGCCCTGACAATGCCAGCATCTGCGTGGCAGAGAGCTGACTTCCTCTCTCGAGGCATTAGGCTCCTTTTTGTGAAGTGACAGAGACTTCTTTTTCCTCCATGATGGCGGACCATGAACAACTCTACCAAATGAAAGGATGCACAGTGCTGTGAAAGGAGAAAATATTTTCAACTGCACACTGCCAAGCTGGCATAAAGGTAAGGAATCACAAATGAGGCGAAACCCAAAATCGTTGAGTGTAAATTGGGAGAGCCAAAGCTCTCTTTGGAATTGGGGATATCTGTCAAAATTGGGGGCTCTTGAGGGCACCTGGATGGCTCAGTCAGTTAAGCATCCAACTTCGGCTCAGGTCATTCTCTCGAGGTTTGTGAGTTCAAGCCCCGCATCATGTTTTCTGCTGTCAGCACAGAGCCCACTTCAGATCCTCTGTACCCTTCTCTCTCTGCCCCGCATCCACCCTCTCTGCCCCTCCCTCCACTCTCTCTCTCTTGCTCCCGCTCTCCCTCTCTCAAAAATAAATGAACGTTTTTTTAAAAATTAGGGTATCTTGAGCTTCTATTTTATGGTTTTACAGAAGCAGGGAACAGGACAGGAGGCTTAGGGGTCCCCCAAGGTAGAAAATCTAATAAAAGAGCTCTTTGCAGAAAGCTAAGACATCCCTAAAAAGCTTGGTCTTCAGTGGAAATGAATAAGAAATGGACTCTTCAAAGAGGGTAAAGCATTGAAACTAGTCTTTATAAAATCTAAAAATAACTCTGAAAATTCAAAACCATAAGGTGACCTTTGTGTGAGTTTCCAGTTCAGGTTCATACTCAGTGTGGCCCAAAAACCTCGAATGGAGATTGTAATTTTAAGTGGTCCTACGTTGAAAGAAACAAATATAAATAATTTCTGAAGGGACTAAACTTAAATCCAACCCTCAAAGAATTCCACAAATAAATCTCCAAGGAAAAGGAGAAACTCGCAGTAAAAGCAAAATGAAATAAAATACACAAGGAAATAAGATATCAAAAGGAAGGATCACTGGAAACCACAAACAAAAGAGCCACAAGGACTTCATATTCTGGAGTTAAGAGATGGAAAAGCTAGATTTCACACATGGAAAGAAATAAAAAATGTTATTATAAATATGAACAAGGAATGAGCAGGTTTGAAATAGAACCAAGTAGACTGAGAATTGAAAAAAATACAAGAGCTAAAACTTAAAACCCAAATGAACTGGTTAATGAACAGATTGGACACTGGGTGGAAAATTTGTAAATTGGAAAATATTTTCAAAAGACAGCCAAATGTGGACACAAAGAGCTAGAAAATATGAAAGAGAGGGAGGTGTTAGGAGACATGGAAGATATCGTGATATTTTAAAATATATTTTGAATTCATTTCCAGGAATAGGTAAAGAGAAAATGGAGAAGAGATGTTTTGAGAAATAAATGCTAATAATTTCCAGGGGGCTCACGGGTGGCTCAGTTGGTTGAGGGTCCAATTCTCAATTTCAACTCAGGTCATGATCCCAGGGTCATGGGATTGAGCCCAACATTGGGCTCTGGGCTGAACATGGAGCCTGTTTGAGATTCTCTCTCTCTGTTTACCCCTCTCCCCGCTTTGTACTCACTCTCCTTCTCTAAAATAAAAATTAGAAAAATAATAATTTCCCCAAATTATTGAAAGCTTGTAATCCATATATCCAGAAAACCTAATAAATTCCAAGAGTAAACACACACACACACACACACACACACACACACACCTAGACATGAAGTAATTATTTTCAAAGCAGCTAGAGAGAAAAGACAATTCGACTGGTAACTGATCTTTTAACAGAAAAGTAATGAGTTGAGAGAAAATAACCACCAGTATAGAATTCTATACCTAGCGAAATCATCCTTCAAGAATTAGGATAAAATAAAACATTTTCTGATAAACAAACACTGAGTTTATCCCCAAAATCTTCACTCAAGGAAATTATTAAGTATGTGCTTCACGCAGGAAGGAAAATAGTCCCAGGCAGAAGATTTAAGATGCAAGAGGTCACGATGGCAAAGGTATTTGTAAAGATGCAGACAAATAGAAAATAATTGCATAAAATACCAATACTATTGACTAACTTACGTAGTGGAAGAAACAAGGTAAAACTAGAATACTGGACAATGATAGCAAATGAATCACAAGAGATTGTTGGAATTATAGGAATCTAAGATCTTCATATTACCCGGCAGAAAGGTAGATAATATCTTCAGCATGTGTTAAAATCTCAATCCGCATTTCAAGATAAATAGGACAGTCACTACACAAACAGACAAAGAACATATAACTTCCAGGTTGCCTGGGTGGCTCAGTTGGTTAAGCGTCCGACTTAGGCTCAGGTCATGATCTCACAGTTCATGAGTTCGAGCCCCACATTGGGCTCTGTGCTGACAGCTTGGAGCCTGGAGCCTGCTTCAGATTCTGTGTCTCCCTCTCTCTCTGCCCCTCCCCCACTCATGTTCTGTCTCTCTCCCTCTCTCAAAAATAAATAAACGTTAAAAAAAATTTTTAAACATACAACTTCTAATAAAGTAAAGGGAAAGAGGAAAAACCCAATACATGAGAAAGAAGACCAAAAGAAATTGGTGGAAAAGGAGACAAAAAAAGCCAGAAAAGGAAATAGTGCATAATGAGATATTAGGAGTAAACTCAAATACATCACACAATAAGGGTAAATAGACAAAACTCAAGTTAAAAGAGAAAAGTTGTCAGATTGGGTTAAAAAGGAAAATGCCAATGATAAACTGTTTGCTACAGCCGTGTTTAAAACAAAGAACAACAGGGGCATCTGGGTGGCTCAGTGGTTAAGCAACCGACCTTGCCTCAGGTCATGACCTTGCGGTTCATGAGTTCGAGCCCCGTGTCGGGCTCTGTGCTGACCGCTCAGAGCCTGGAGGCTGCTTGAGATTCTGTGTCTCCCTCTCTCTCTGCCCCTCCCCTGCTTATGCTCTGTCTCTCTCTTTCTCAAAAGTAAAATAAACGTTAAAAAAAATTTTAAACAAAGAACAACAGAAGATCGAAAGTCTCAGCATGGAAAAAGATGTGCTGGGCAAATACTAACAAAATAAATCTGGACTTTTATATCAATAAAAAACAAAAAAGAACTTTATGACCCAAAGTATTTTACAATTAAAGAGGGACAGTATATAACGGTAAATAGAAAAATTTACCAATATGAACTTCTATTATTTTTTTTTTTTAATTTTTTTTTTCAACGTTTTTTATTTATTTTTGGGACAGAGAGAGACAGAGCATGAATGGGGGAGGGGCAGAGAGAGAGGGAGACACAGAATCGGAAACAGGCTCCAGGTTCCGAGCCATCAGCCCAGAGCCTGACGCGGGGCTCGAACTCCCGGACCGCGAGATCGTGACCTGGCTGAAGTCGGACGCTTAACCGACTGCGCCACCCAGGCGCCCCAAGAACTTCTAAATTTGTATGCATGTAATAACATATCCTCACAAGATGAAAGCAAAAATTCATATCTACAGTGAAAAAATAGACAAATAGACCTTATAGTGAAAGATTTTTAACACACTTTTTCTAGTATCTGTGGAGTAATAAAATGTTTAAAAAATCTGTAATAGCACAATATGCAAATTTTGATCCAATGGGCATGTATAGAATATTATACCCAACAATTAAAGAATATAGGAACTGTCAGACACACATAGGAAACATTCATGATAACTTATTTTTAATATTTATTTTTTGGGGGGAGGGACAGAGAGAGAGGGAGAGAGAGAATCCCAAGCAGGCTCTGCACACAGCAGAGAGCCCCATAAGGAGCTCAAACTCAACAAATTGTGAGATCATGACCTGAGCCGAAATCAAGAGTCAGACACTTAACCGACTGAATCACCCAGGCGCCCCTGTGATGACTTTATAGCAAGTTGCAAAATTCATCTCAAAAAATTCCAAAGCATTGGTATCACACAGGTCATATTCTCTAAATATAATGCAATGGAGTTGAAAACAAATAACCAAAAGATCATTAGAAAAAAACCTCACACACTGAGTTTTAAAAAATTTTTTTAAATGTTTATTCATTTTTAAGAGACAGAGTGTGAACGGGGGAGAGGCAGAAGGAGAGGCGCACACAGAATCCAAAGCAAGCGCTAGGCTCTGAGCCATCAGCACAGAGACCAATGTAGGGCTCAAACCCATCAACCGTAAGATCATGACCTGAGCCGAAGTTGGACGCTCAACCGACTGAACCACCCAGGTGCCTCCTTTTTTTTTTTTAAGTTTTGTTTTTTTTTTTTTTAGAATTTTAATTTAAGGATACCATTCTATTCAATAATTCATAGGTCAATGAAGCACTCACAGCAGAAATGAAAATACTTATAACTGAACAATAATGAAACTATTATACGTACAAAAGCTTGTAGGACGTTTTACCTACACTGTTGATTCATAATTTCTAGCTCTGTTTCCTTAGAAAAGGAAAAAAAGGCTCAAATATACTGTGTCTAACAGACACAAAGAAGTTCAGAAGGATAATCTTAAATAAAGCAGATGGAAAGAATAAAGGTAGAGGCAGAGGTTAATAAAATAGAAAGTAACTGGGCAATGGGAAAAAACAACAAACCCCCAATTTTGTTTTTTTTTAAAGATTAATACATTGATAACTGCTTAGCAAGTCTGATCAAGAAAAAAAGAGAGAATAGGGGCGCCTGGGTGGCGCAGTCGGTTAAGCATCCGACTTCAGCCAGGTCACGATCTTGCGGTCCGTGAGTTCGAGCCCTGCGTCGGGCTCTGGGCTGATGGCTCAGAGCCTGGAGCCTGTTTCCGATTCTGTGTCTCCCTCTCTCTGCCCCTTCCCCGTTCATGCTCTGTCTCTCTCTGTCCCAAAAATAAATAAACGTTGAAAAAAAAAATTAAAAAAAAAAAAGAAAAAAAGAGAGAATATATAATTTCCAATATCAGAAATGAAAATATAGACACCTTCATGAATCTTATAGATGTCAAAAAATAATATATTATGAACAATTTTATTTGAATAAATTAGAAAATTTAGAAGACAAAATTTTAGAAGACAAAAAAGACAATTTATCAACATTGGCAGAAGAAATGGAAACTTTGAATAGTCTATTATCTATTAAAGGAATTTGATTTTTTAAACATCTCCCTAGAATGAAGACTTTAGGAATAAATGGATTTACAAATGAATTCTTCTAAGCACTTAAGGAAAAAAGAATACTAATTTCACAAATCTTCCAGAAAACATCAACATAAGGAACACTTCCTAACACTTTTTGTAAGGCCAGCATTACTTTGATATTACACCCTAGCAAAAATCACAAAAAATGAAAAGTCAAAATCATCATTTCCCATGAATATAGCTGCAAAAATCCTTGTCAAAGTGCTAGTCAAAAAAATCTGGCAACATATTAAAAAGGATAACATGTTATGATATTTGGGATTTATTCTAGGAATGCAAGTTTGGGTTAACATTAGGAAATCAATTAATATAATTCACAATATTAACAAAAGAAAGAAAAAAAATAATATGATCATCTTGATAGATTCAGAAAACATATTTGACCAAAGTTAACATATTTATGATAAAAACTCATATCGAACTATAAATATAAGGGAACATTATTAAACTTTAAGAGGTATCTAGAAAAAAACTACAAGAAACATCATGCCTAATATTGCTATTGTATAATTGCTTAATACAATTTAAAAAAATTTTTTTAATGTTTTTATTTATTTTTGAGACAAGAAGAGACAGAGCATGAGCAGGGGAGGGGCAGAGAGAGAGGGAGACACAGAATCCAAAGCAGGCTCCAGGCTCTGAGCTGTCAGCACAGCGCCCGAGGTGGGGCTCGAACCCATGAACCGTGAGATCATGACCAGAGCTGAGGTTGGATGCTCAACCGACTGAGCCACCCAGGCGCCCCAATTTCTATTTTTTTAATGTTTATTTATTTTTGAGAGAGATAGACAGAGTGTGAGTGGGGGAGGGGCAGAGAGAGAGAAGGAGACAGAATCCGAAGCAGGCTCCAGCCTCCGAGCTGGTAAGCACAGAGCCTGTTGTGGGGCTTGAACCCATGAACCATGATATCATGACCAGAGCTGAGGTTGGATGCTCAACCGACTGAGCCACCCAGGTGCCCCAATACAATTTCTATTATTGCTATTATAATATCAACATAAAATAATGAAAACTTTCTGTCTGAGATTAGGAACAAGACACGGATGGCTCCTATTAGATGCCTTCCGCGTTGTACTAGAGGTCCTGCCAAGTGCAATGAGGCAGGAAAAGAAATAAAAGACATACAGATTGGAAAGGAGGAAACAAAACATTTTTTATTCACAAATAACATTAATTTGTGCCTAGAAAATCCAAAAACAATCTACAGTCAAACTACTAGAATTAATAAGTGAATTTCACTAGGTCATTGCATACAAAGTTAATACTAAAAATTTATGTTATTTTTGTATACCAGAAATAAGTAGGATTTAAAAGACAACTTATAATAGTACCAAGAAACATTGAGTACCTAGGAATAAACCTCACAAAATATGTGCAAGTTTCCTATGGTGAAAACTACAAAATATTACTGAGGAAAGATGTTTAAAGAGGACACATTCCTGGGGTGTCTGGCTGGCTCAGTCGCAGAGTGCGTGTCTCTTGATATCAGGGTTGTAAGTTCGAGCCCCACGATGGGTGTAGAGATTACTTAAAGTATCTTTTGAAAAATGGATATATTCCTCCTTAAAAGGGGGAGGAATATACCATGTTTACGGATTGAAAGATTTAATATTGTGAAAATGTCGGTTTTCTCAAATTAGTCTATAAGTACAATCTAATTCCAATCAAAACCTCTGTGTGTGTGTATTCAGTGAGCATAGACAAGTTAATTCTAAAATCCACATAAAAAGGCTAAAAGATGTAAAATATTTTTAAAAACCTTCAGGAAAACCAAGCTGGAAGATTTTCACCACCAGGTAACAAAACCTGTCATAAAGCTGTCGTGGTTAAAACAACATGTTTCATATACAAACAGAATAATGAAACAGATAGGAATCTATTAAGTGATCCACACATATTGTCACCTGATTTATGATAAAGGAGACCATCTAATGTAGTATAAGAATGGATTGTTTTCTCATAAATGGTAGTAGCTTGATTGGCTATTCACATGTAAAAAAAAAAAAATCTATTTGGCCTACTAGCTGAAATACAAAAAACAAAAAAAAACCAAAAAAAACCCCAAAACAAATCCAGAATTAGATGGCAGACCTAAATGTGAAGAGCAAAAAAGCTTAAAAATAATGACAAAATAATAGAAGAAAACACCAGAGAATATTTTCATGACCTCGAAACAGGCAATAGTTTCTTTTTTTTTTTAATTTTCTTTTTTCTTTTTAAAAATTTATACCCAAATTAGTTAGCATCTAGTGCAACAATGATTTCAGGAGTAGATTCCTTAGTGCCCTTACGCATTGAGCCCATCCCCCCTCCCACAACCCCTCCAGCAACCCTCAGTTTGTTCTCCATATTTATGAGTCTCTTTTGTTTTGTCCTCCTCCCTGTTTTTATATTATTTTTGTTTCCCTTCCCTTAGGTTCATCTGTTTTGTCTCTTAAAGTCCTCATATGAGTGAAGTCATATGATATTTATCTTTCTCTGACTAATTTTACTTAGCATAATACCCTCCAGTTCCATCCACGTAGTTGCAATTGGCAAGATTTCATTCTTTTTGATTGCCAAGTAATACTCCATTATATGTATGTGTGTATATATATATATATGTATATATATATATATATATATACATATATATATACCACATCTTCTTTATCCGTTCATCCATCTATGGACATTTGGGCTCTTTCCATACTTTGGCTATTGTTGATAGTGCTGCTATAAACATGGGGGTGCATGTGCCCCTTCAAAACAGCACACCTGTATCCCGTGGATAAATGCCTAGTAGTGCAATTGCTGGGTCGTGGGGTAGTTCTATTTTTAGTTTTTTGAGGAACCTCCATACTGTTTTCCAGAGTGGCTGCACCAGCTTGCATTCCCAGAAACAGGCAACGGTTTCTTAAACAGGACACAAACAGCATTTGCTACAAAAGAAACAGTAATAAATCATGATTTCATGGTGTCAGGTCTTTAAAGTTGGTATGTAAATTCAATATAATTCCAATTCAAATCCCAAAAGTATTTCTTTTTTTTTAGAATTTAACAAGCCGATTCTCAAATTTATGGAAAGAGCAAAAGAGTCAAGACTAGCCAAGACACTCTGATTTTAAAATCCCCAACAAACCAGATGGTGGACTCACCTTGCCAGATATCAGGATTTATCATAACAATACGATGATTAAGACAATGTGATATTAGCATAGGGACGAAACAGAATAGGGTGCCCAAAAACAAGCCCTCACATATGCAAGAACTTGATTTACGACAGACCAGACATTGCAGATCTGTGGTACTAGGACGATTAGTTATCCATATGGAAAAAAGTGAAATTAGATCTCCCAACTTACACAATACACAAAAATCAACTCCAGATGGAATAAAGGCTTAAACGTAAAATGAAAAGCCATAAAAGTATTGGAAGATAATATAAGAGACTATCTTTACGACCTCCAAGTAGGGCAAGATTTCTTAAGACACAATGAGTACAAGCCATAAAGACAAAGTCTGATAAATTTAACTACATTAAAATTAAGAATTTTTGTTCATGGAAAGATACCGTAAAGGGAGTAAAAAGACAAACCACAAACTAGCAGAAGGTAATGGCAACAAATAAAACTAACAAGGTATTGAATCGCTTCCAGAATTTATAAACATGAATCAAGAAGAAAATGACAAATGATTGAAAAATGGGCAAAAAAAAAAAAAAGAACAGGGATGTCATAGACAGAGAAACATAGATAGTATACAACTGTATTAACTATAGGAAAAGAGGCTCAACCCCAACAGTCATCAGGAAACTGCAAGTTAAAATGAGATACAATTATACATTCATGAGATAGGCAAAACCTAAAATGTCTGACAACACCAAGTGTTGGTAAGGTTATAAAGCCATGAAACCCTCTCCCACTGCTGGTGGGCTTTTAGGTTGATGAAACTATTTGGAAAATGTTTACCCTTATCTAGGGTTGAACATGTGGAAATCCTGTAATTCGAATTCCACTGTGAAATAAAGACATTTCTGCACCTGTTCACCAGGAAACACTTTGAAGAATGTTCTAGGCAGTGGGGGCACCTGGGTGGCTCAGTCAGTTGAATATCGGACTCTTCATTTCAGCTCACGTAACAATCCCAGAATGGGACCAAGTGTGGGTGTGAAGCCTGCTTAAGATTCTCTGTCTCTCCCTCTGCCCCGTCACCCTCTTGTGCTCTCTCTCTTGACAGTGGCTTTGGAAGCACAAAAAGTTTTAATCTTGATGATGTTCAGTTTCTCGATTCTTCCTTTTGTTGCCTTTACTTTTAGTGTCATGTCTAGGAAATCATTTTCTAAGGTCATTGCCGAAGTCAGAAAGATCTCCACAGGTTTCCCTCTAAGAGTTTTGTTGTTTTAGCTCTTATTTTAGGTGTTTGATCCATTTTGAGTTCATTGCTATAGATGGTCTTGGACAGGAGCACAAGTTCATTCTTTTGTAGGTGGAAATTCATTCTTTAAAACACATATCACCCGATTAAAAAATGAGCATGCGATTCAAGTAGACATCTCTCCAAAGAAGAGACACACATGGCCAACAAGTCCGTGAGAAGGTGCTCAACGTCATTAGTTACTAAGGGCATGCACATCAAAGTCATAATGAGATACTGTTTCACACCCACCAGGATGGCTGTAATGAAAAAGACAGACAATACCAAGTGCGAGGAGATGTAGAGAGAACGACGCACAGCCATTGTTGGTGGTACAATGCCACAGACCCTTTGGAAGGCAGATTGGCAGTTCCTCAAATGCTTAAACATAGGGTTACCATGTGACCCAGAAATCCCACTCCTATCAAAGAGAATTGAAAACATACGTTCACATGAAAACGTGTGCACACGTGTTCGCAAGAGCGTTACTCACAAGAGCCATAAAGAAGAAACGACACACATATTCATCACCACCTGATGGACGGATAAACAAAATGTGATATATCCGTACAATGGAATAGTATTTGCCCACAAAAGAAGTGAACTGATACATGCCACAACGTGGATAAGCCTTGAAAACATTATGCGGAGTCAGAAAAGCCAGGCATAAGACGTCACTTAATTGTACGATTCCATTTATGTAAGATACCCAGAATAGAAAAATCTATAGAGACAGGAAGTGGATTAGTGGTTTCTAGGGGATATGGGGAGGGAGGAATGGGGGGGGGGGTGACTGCTAACTGGCACATTGTTAACTTTCAAGTAGAACTAAGTACTCATGTCACTGGCACAGGGTTTCTTTGGGGGGTGATAAAAATGTTCTGCCATTAGACAGTGGTGACCTTTGCACAACCATGCAAATATACTAAATTGGCTGTATTGGTAACTCTAAATGGGGAAGCTTTATGGTATGTGAATTGTAACTCAATCATGAAAATATGTATTAGGTGGTAAAACCATTTTCCAAAGTAAAGACTGGTTAACCCCAAATCGAGATGTGATTGCCTCTAGTGTGTATGCCGAGGGGGGGCAGTTATTGCAGGAAATGGGGGTGGGCAGTTCTGAAGCATCGGTAATGTTTCCTTTCTTAATTTGGATGATGTGCACACGGTGTTCATTTTTCTGATTGTATAAACTAAACACATATCTCTTGTGCACTCCTATATGTATGGCATATGCCATAATAAATAAAAATAAACTGAGGGAGTTGGATTAGGGAATCCCCCAGAGACCTCCTTGCCCACGTGGTCTCCAGCTCTGTGGAAGTGGACAGAGGATGGGAAGGAGCCCTTAGGCACCGATTCAATGATGCTCCAGAACTGGGGCACCTTGATAGGGACTTTCAAGTGGAAAGGAGGTCTCCCAGGCTGACCCTGAGGGTGGCCTCTGGGGATCCCAGGCTGACCATCTCCTAAAGGCCTCAAGGGGGCGCTCATCTCATTCACTCTTGGCCAGGCACACCAGACACCAGCCGTTATTGGCTCCATCTGGCCTCCCACCCAGAGACCTCACCTTAGTGGGGAGGGACAGGTTCCCATGAATAAAACATACACATTTCATGGATACACCTAAATACCGCATTTTTAACTTTCAAGTGGAACTAAGTACTCATGTCAGTGTGCCCACATTCTCTTCCCGAAGGGGGACTCTCATCTCTGCAGGAAGTGGCTCAAGGGCACTCCCGAGTGAGGACAGGGGGACCATCCCTCTCACACCTAGATGGCTTTGCCAGTGAGGCTGGAGTCCTCACTGGGTGTTGACACCATTTCCTGCGTGTCTCGTCTCCTCGGGGATAACGTGTCTCGCATTCAACCAACACACATTTATCAAGTGCCATGGGGATCACCGGGGTGACAGCATCGAACAGAACAGCTTACAGTCTAACTGTGGAGGTGGGACATAAAGAGCCAAACACAGTTAAAAATAAAGTTATACATTTTGATAAATGGAACTCATGTTCCATTGGCCAATGAATCCCAGACCCTAGGGGAATATCTGGCACAGGTGTATCTGATGAAAGTATGAATGACTGGAGACTGAATGAATGAATTTGTCCTGCACGTGAAAGTGCCACTGGTCCAAAGACCAGGGTATCTCCAGGCAGTCCCTGTATTTCCAGGCACTGCCAGGATTGGTCTGGACATATCACCTTTCTCCACTCTTCTGTCATTGGCCAGCCCCTCCTCCATCTGACCTACACAGTCTTTGTTTAGACTTTGCCATCAGGATGTGGCTCAGTCTTGCTGACATGGGAGCCGTTCTGTCTCTGAGGGTAACTGTGCTTATTGCCTCCCTGATCTAAGCTCTCCGGGAGCACGTCTTTGAGGCCTCCAGCACCCTCAACACTTACGTGGCTGGCTCAGAGCAGCCCGGGGTGGTCAGTAGGGAAGTATGATGGTGAGGCGCTGATCTCATCCCATCCGAGGAAATGCTCAGGGATCTGGGAGAGGCCCCTTCCTTGATGTAGCAGACATGAGCCTGTTCCAGACTTACAGACAGAAGTGGGGAACCTGGGCCACAGGCATGAGCCGGCGAGGTTCTTGGAAATGCTCGGAGGTGACCAGAGAGCGGGAAGGTAAGAAGGGAGGAAAGGCAGGGAGGAGATTCTGCAGGCAACTGACCACAGACACTTTTACCACGATGGATGGAAAGAGCCCACTCACTTTGCTACTACAAAAAGAGATCCTGTGTTCCAGGAATGCAGGAAACCATCTAATGGGGAGTGGGGAGGACTGGCTGACTTAAGTCTGCCTGTTTCACAGCAGCACAGAGTCCTTCTCTGGAAGGTGAGGCAGGTAAGGATGGTCTTTTCTGAGAGCCAACTCTGCCTGTTTCTCTCAGAACCAGGGAGAGTGAAATGAGCAGGCATTTCCCTGTTCTTCCCTTGAGAGTAGCCCAATGGCGAGAGTGGGGCCCTGGGCTTGTGGCCCGGCTCTATCACTGACAAGCCGTGCAACCTTGAACAAGTTCTTCAGCTCTCCAGATGCCTATATCCTCTTTCCCTTCAAAATGGGGATAAAAATGAACCATAATGCACCGAGGGTTTATCTGAAGCGATCTCTTAACCTAGCACTCAGCATGTACTAAACCTCATAATCGTTGCGTATTATAGTACTGATTATTATCCTGGTTCAGAGAAGGGAGGGAGGGCTGGAGAACCTGAGGTACACTTCATGGAGCAGGCAGAGTGAGTCTCTTAAGAGTGAAAATTGGATACATGGAAAGGGTGGCAGCAGTGGGGGAGACTGAGGCAGGATATCGAGAGGGGTGGATGGATGTGGCCACTGGTGGTGAGGAGACCTCCAGGCTAGAGCACAAAGGTGGAGCCCTAGAGATGAAGTATCATCAAAGAGGAGCTTGAGGGATAAGGATGGCTAGTTGATGGACCCCCTAGAGGTAAGCCTGGGCCTTGAACCTCCACCTATGCAGCCCTTAGCGCCTCAGCAGGGGCGAGGTCCCCTGCGACTTGGTGAAGGGCTCTTTGAAACTGTCACCTGTCACTTCCTGAGATCTCCCGGTCACTTGCGATGAATACACAGGCAGCTGCTGTTTTGGAAAGATCATCGTGTGGAGAGTAAGTAAGGGAGACTCAAGTTCTCGTCCTATCTCTTCTTCTAACCAGACGAGTGAGACACCGTAGTGGTCCCTCCCTTCTCGAGACCCACAATCCTTATCTGTGAGATGAGGGAAGGGGAAATACCTCATCTTTAAAGTTCCTGCTACTTGGTGAGCTCTGAAAGAAAGAAAAAAAAAACCCACCCAGCTCTAACTTTGCTGCTGCCGTTTCAAGGATTTGGGGGGACAAACCTCCAGATACTTTGAGTTCGCGGAGAGGTTTCTGTGAGCTGATCCTTGCAATCTTGCTTATTTCTAAATTTGAAAATTACCAAAGCAACTGTTGTCTCTGGTTCTGAATTTCAAGGCTAATATTTAAAAAACATTTTTTTAATGTTTATATTTGAGAGAGAGAGAGAGAGAGCCAGAGTGCGAGTGGGGAGGGGCAGAGAGAGACGGAGACACAGAATCTGAAGCAGGCTCCAGGCTCTGAGACGTCAGCACAGAGCCCGATGCGGGGCTCGAACACACAAGCGTTGAGATCATGACGTGAGTCGCTCAACTGACTGAGCCACCCAGGCGCCCCTTAAGGCTAGTTTTCTTGTTTTTTGTTTAAAAAAAAAAAAACTCTTTAAATGTAAATGCTATGAGGAACCCACAGGCAACTGTGGTAGGTGGACTGAAGGCAACTGAAGGTAGGTGGACACAGCCAGAATGCTAATTCAGCCACCCACCATCCAACCTGATCTCAGTTGGATGCTTAGCCTCCCTACGCCTCCACTTCCTCATCTCTGAAATGGGTTGCAGTTCCTTTTCTCACGAGGGGAAGGCGGACGGGATGTCATCACCATCATGAAATTCATTCTCATCTCATTTTTCTTCCAAGTGTTGAACTTCGGCCATCGCCACAGTCTCATCAGCCAGGGCAGGTGCCATTGTCTCTATGTCCAGGTTGGGAAACCGAGGCTCAGAAAGGGGGCGTGAATTTTCCCAAGCCACACCGCAACAGCAAAGCTAGGATACGGAAGCCACTGGTGGTCTTTGTACTAGGTTGGCGCCTGCACAAACCTGCCTCCTCACGGCCAGAGTAAATGGAGACGGAATTCACCGTCCTCATCTGGAAGGCCCAGTGGCCTTCAGTGGCCTTCACAGTGGGCTCTTCTCTGACATCTGTGCTTTGGGTGACCCTGGCAGGGCCCTGCTGGTGGCAGCTCTCCAGCCTGGGCCAGGAGCAAGAGCCCCTCCCTCAGTCAATGACCATGGCCCAGGAAGGCGAGGCAAGGCCCTGCGGCTGTCGACCACAGTCACCAGCAGGCCCCTGATTCCAGTAGCTGTCCCGGAAGCTGCAAGCCACGGCTGTAATTTCCAGGTTGGGCCTGGACCAAGAGCAACCCCACTGCTGAATCAGTCACTCAATCGGTCCTATCCTATTTCTTGGCTTTCTGGCCAAAGCAGCTTGGCCTCCCGGAAGTGGTGCACGGGAGCCTGCCTTCTACCTGGGACATTGGCTGGCTTCGATCTGAAGTCCTCACTGTCTTTGTCCTCTTTGAATCCATGCCCCTCAGTCCTCCCCCCCCCACTCACCCTCAGACTCCCTCATCAATTGCAAACCTTTCTGGCTCCACCCCACGGGCTGAATCATGCATTTCTTCTCCCCAAAGGGCCCCAGCTGGGGTTTCTGCCAGACAATCTGACAATCTGTGCAGATAAGTGCAGGGGACTTTTCCCACAAAAAAAAAAAAAAAAAAATGGGAAAATGGCCCAGAAATTAAAGAACTTGCCTCCCTTCCTCACTCTCCTCCACCCCCTCCCCATTCTGAAAAATGCCTAAGTGAAGCCAAAGAGGAGATGGCTTTTAGGAGGACAGAGCAGGGACTTCTTGCAACGTCCAGTGCCTGTTTTGTTCTCAGCTGGGCCAACAGCTCAGTGTCCTTTCCTGAACCCCCATGCCCTGCAGCACAGCCCGAGGACTCTGGGTGAAGGTATTCATTCATTCATTCATTCATAAAAAACCTTAGCGTTTGTCACCATTATCTCTGATGGCGAAGGCTCTGGACCATGCAGTCACCTCCCAGCAGGACTATCTGTATCTCTGCTAGTCTCCTTAGGTCTCTTTCCCACAGGAAGCCAGGGTCCCCTTTCTGAAATGTGAATGGGTTACAACTCCTCTGTGTCCCCCTCTTTAAAACCATTCAACAGCTCCTTATTGCTTTTAAGGGAATTGTCACTTTCACACCTCCAAAGCCCTGCCTGGTCTTCCCACTTACCCTCCAGTTTCTCATGGGCCTCCTTCCACCTCTATCACTGCCCAGGCCACACCAGCCTGCCTATAGTTCCCCGTGGCCACACATACCCCCCCCCCCCCACCACCACAGGACATTTGTATATGCTGTTCCTTCTTCCTGGAGTGTTATTCTTTGTTACCTAACAATGCTTGCTTATCCTCAGACTTCAGTCCCTGTGCCATTAAGCCCAGCTTAATCCCAATCATTCAGGGTACTCCCTCATGGCACTATGGACCTCCCCATCACAACAGACTCATGGTGCATCGTACATTTGTTTTTGTGGTTATTTGGTTGATCATGTCTGTCTCCTCCATGAGATCAGGCAGCGTGTCTGATTCACTCACTCCTGTATCCTCCAGTGCCTAGTAGTTTTCTTGGCACAGGCAAGTGCCCCCCCCATCAATATTTGTAGAGTGGGGAGAAGCAAATGCTGAATCCACCTCGTGCCAAACTCCTATGACCCAGGAGCTCTGGTTGGAGGTCTCACAAGATTCAGAGAAAAAGACAACCCAATCTGAGGGCTGTGGATGGTTCAGTCCATTTGTAAACATGGGAAAGACACGTAGGTGCATCCTCAGAAAGTGTGTGTGTGTGTGTGTGTGTGTGTGTGTGTGTGTGTTCAAACCCAGTGTAGTTATGCGCAGCTATAATCCCATGGCCCAAACTGTTGCCAGTGCAGAAGTCCCTCTGCCTCTGAAGCCCATACCCTCCTTCCCAGGACAAGTCTTCAAATACTGACATCAATTTCCTTTAAAAATCATTCCTTGGTTTATTCTGGTCTTCGGCCTTGACAAGAATCCCGTATCATTCCTTCGCATGTGTTCCTGGCTGTGTGCCTGTCTGTCCTTTCGGATTGTATATACGTCCTTTCCCAGATGTGGCTCGCAGGCTGCCTGATGCTGCTGTGTTGGGTTTATCAACCAACTCCACTTAGCGTCCTGTGTGTCAGGCCCTATCTGACTGCACTCAGCTGAGCTGTCATTTGCTACAATAAACTCTATGCTATAGTCTCTCACAAGGACTTGTGAGAGCCACTTGCCTCTGAGTTGTCCCAGGAGATTATTAAAAATGCAGATTCTGGGCTTCATCCCAGACCTGCTAAAACCAAGCCTCTGAGAAAAAGGTCCAGGAATAACATTTTAAGCCAACTTCTCAGGAATTATCATGCACAGTTGGAATTGCAAACCACAGCTCTGAGGAAACTGGAGATAAACCTAGTAAGAGTGGGGACCCCTTGCACATTTTATTGCTTTTACCACCCCCCCCCCAGGTGCACTTGTCTAAAAAAGGATGGAATTCTCGACAGGGTTGGCGGGGGGGAGGACAGATGTGGTGTGTTTCTTTTCTTTGATGAGAAGAAGCTGTTTACTAGGTAATAGAATGTTCCTTCCCTGGGGCTTCAGTAATATCATTTCTAGAGCTACTAAAGTTTCTGAAAATGCCTCAGAAGCTGATGGACTGGGCGGGCTCCAAATTCACTGGCCCGTTGCTCACACATACTGTGCATTTATTTGTGTTCAATACTATCTATTGAGTGTCTGCCTTGTGCCTGACACTGGGGATACTTTGCTGAAGAAAACAGACAAACATCCTGTCCTCATAGAGCTTACTTTCTAGTGGAAAAGGAATAAGCCCACATGGATACAGAAGAAGAAAGGAGATTACAGCAGCAGGTGAGTGATGTTAGCTCTCCTTTGGAGGGATAACATGCAGTGAGATGTGGGGTTGGGACATAACAGATAAAGGTGACCCATGAGGAGGTCATAAGGAATGTCCAAGGGTAGATGCAGGGTGGGGGGTAGGAAGGATTTGGAAGATGATTAGGGACCATGTCAAGATGAGATCAGATCTTATGTCAAACTAGAGGGGGCCAAGACTTATGCAGTAGACTGACAGCTTATTGACAGATAGTAGCTGTACATCGGGTATGTGGGAAGGAGAGGGAAGAAAAATGTCAAGGTGAGGAAGTGTGAGCCTGACATTTTGGAAAGAGCTATAAAGCTGGTTATACAGAGAGATGAGGTTTCAATGTGGGTCCAGGCAACCTGGACAGGGCTGAGAAGGCACCAAGCCGAAAATTTGCCAGTGTGGCTCATCCTTATGTAATTCCACTTCCGCTGAATGTAGGGCACTGGTCCTTCTCCTGATAAATGGGGCATGACAGAGTGGAGGGCGTGGCTCCAGGGCTCCCCAGAGACACAAGCGAAACATGTGTTCTGAGCACCTGACAGGAGAGAGGGATGTCACATCCAGACTCACATACATACATGCACACACAGATATTCACTTCCACACTCACACACGCGTACACACAGTCACCCTCCTTCCTTTGTTATACCAAGACTGTCGCGAATGGGGTGGGGATGAGGTCGGTGCTACCACGGCTGCTGGGGGCGTTGGTCAGGACACCCCAAGTATAGAGGTTAAAAGAGAGAAGAGTATGTGGCTGCTTGCTGACATCTGAGCAGAAGACCCGCGACAATCTCGTTCCGGTTCAGCTCTCCTCTTCTCCCAGTCTGCAACTGAACTTTTCACAGCGACTTAGTAATAATAGTAACGACGAAGGCGAGAGCTCTTCAAATAGCACCCAGCTGGCGTTCATCCTCCCGGAGACTGGAAAACACATTTTTGAGGTCAGATTTTTTTATGGTTGGGAAGTCATTTTGACCAAAGCAACTAGCCTCGTGCTGTGTCATTTTGACAATATGATTTTATGCTCGTTATATTTTTAGTGTACTCTTTCCCCCCATCCTTCGATGGATATTTTCTCTCGTACCACTGTGTGCCGGGGAACTGTCCGAGATGCTCAGTGGGAATGAGGGGACCAGCCCTGGCTCTCTGGGAGCTTACACCCTAATGCAAGATCAGGCCTGGGGAGCCAAGAGGTTTTGTGGTGACCAAAAGGGCTGGGAGTCCTCACTGAGCCCACTGTGGACCTGCTGGGATGTGCAGCCTTCCCTCCACTCACCCAGAAGACGCACTGGCACCGGCACCACCATCATTCACAGAATGCAGTCACGAGTGTGCAGCGCTCAGGGAGGCCCTGGGGCTGCTGAGAGAGGAGCCATGTAGCAGAGATCGGAGTCCAACGCTGTCTGCTCCCAAAGACCAGACCATGCTGCTTCCTTCTCCCGCTCCCTCTCCTCGGGAGACTTCTCCCTGCTTCCCGCACGGGACTCCCTATAGTCCTGGGGGTGGTGGGGAGGGAGATTCACTTTGGGTGTGGCCAACTTCCTGGGGAGACAGCGACGAAACCCCACAGGTCTGGGCGTGAGTCTAAGGCAATGCTAATGTTCCGGTTCTGCTCCTTCGGAACGTGCCCTCCAGTCTGCCCACCGTGGGAGCCCTAGCCACCCAGCTCCATTCAGCGCTCTGTGCTGAACAGCGCGTTGGGCCCTGGGGACGCACAAACAGAGGAACCAATGTGCCCGTTGTGCCTGGAACATGGTAGTTTGATGAAGTAAGAGCAGGGGCCCGAGAAGGTCAAAGTTGGGGACACTTAACCCTGAGGGAGATGTGCCCAGACTTAAACAGATGCTGTCTTCTCTGTAGGGGAGCTCCCCAGCACAGATCCACCATGGCACCCCAGAGCCTAGCACAGAGCCTGGCATGTAGTAGCTGCTCACTAAATTTTTGCTGAGTAAATGACTACAGCCAGGTAGTGAACATGGGTGAGGCCACTGGTCTTGCCTCTCACGTGTCCTGGGTTGTGTGGCCAAGCCGTGGTTTCTCTTCCAGAGGAGCTCTGGAGAGGAACAGCAACCACCAGTGCCTCAGGGCTGGAGGATCACATTATTAGTGAGCCCCGAGGAGCAGAGTGGATTACTCACAAGCCTTGGTTCCAGACAGGGTGGACCATGGAGCTAATGAGAGAGAAGCTTCAGGGCCCCCTCTTGCCTGGGCCCATCCAAGGCTAAGCATTCTTTACTCAGTGCAGGATATCTGTGAGCCTGCGCCCTGGTGATGTCAGCACCACCCCCCCATCCATAGAGCTTCCCTGAGGACTGTCACTGAGCGTGCAGGTCCTGTTTTGAAAGCCCACGGAGAAGAATCTGAAGGAGACAGCACTAAGATGCAGGCCTTACCGTCACCCTGCTCCATGGGTACCTGTCCGGCAGGTGGGGGTACAGTGATGACTGGGCAGAGCTGGGCCAGGTGCCCAGGCACGACTCCCTAGGCATAAAGCACCAGATAAGCAAGAAACTTGACAGAAAGTTTTATGTGACATTACCAGCAACAAGCTATGAAGCTGACTTTTCCAAACTATCAATAGCACAAAACACATTCCGATAACCCATGCCAGAGGGAAGACTGAATTATCTTTCTTTCTTCTCTTTAGAAAAGGATTTTATAAAATCCTTATTGCATAAGGAGGTAATCAAAGAGGATGCAGTCAGCAATGTTAAAATATAGGAGGGGGAGGGGCGCCTGGGTGGCTCAGTCAGTTGAGCGTCCAACTTTGGCTCAGGTCATGATCTTGGGGTTCGTGAGTTCGAGCCCCGCATCAGACTGGCTGCTGTCAGCCTGTCAGCACAAAGCCCGCTTCAGATCTTCTGTCCCCCTCTCTCTGTGCTCTCCCAAAACTAAATAAATATTTTTAAAAATATATTATGGTATTCTTCTGGATTTTGTGATGTTTGTGTTATTTGCCATATTTTTAAACTTTTCATTTACGATTTCTAATTCTTAAAAAAATTCACTTTTATACCTGATTCTATATATGTATTCTGTGTATTTTTTCTTCCCTTGGAAGGTCTCCCCTCCCCCAAACTGTGGAAGCTTCAGGATCCATATAAGGTGGATACATCTGTATAGTTCATGACATATGCTCATCCTTGCTGTGGTCATTGCCTATTTTTTTAATGTACGTATTTAATAAACACCCTTGAACCTACTACCCAATACCAAAACATAGACGACTGGTGACTTATTTCTCCCAACCGATTTTCCTGCCTCCTTCTGCTGAGATAATCAGAATTCTGAAACTCGTATTCATGGTTCCCTTGCTTTATTATATTTTTTAATGTTTATTTTGAGAGAGAGAGAGACTGCATGAGCAGGGGAGGGGCAGAGAGACAGAGGGAGAGAGAGAATCACAAGGAGGCTCCACACGGTCAGCACAGAGCCAGATGCAGGGCTGGAACCCAGGAACTATGGGATCATGACCTGAGCCAAAATCAAGAATCGGGCACTTAACCGACTGAACCACCCACCCGAGCACACCAAGGTTCCCTGACTTTAAAACTATACAGTAAAACCTTGGATTGCAAGTAACTTTTTCTGCGAGTGTTCTGCAAGACAAGCAAACGTTTCGAATAAAGTTTAACTTGGTAAAAGAGCAGTGTCTTATAATACGAGTAGAACGTGAGGCAGGACGTCACATGATCATAGCTGAGCCAATGGTTCTTGGAATTCGCTTTGCTATACAAGTGCTTTGGATTGCAAGCACGTTTCTGGAACAAGTTATGGTCACAGACCAAGGCTTTACTGTATTTACCAAATACGTGTGTTTAGCTTTAGTGTGGCTTCGTTTTTAATCTTTACAAAGGCGCTGTTGATGTGTTTGTGTTTGTGTTCGTGGCTGGAAGACTCAATATAGTAAAGATGTCAATTCTCCCCAAATTAACATATAGGTTCAATGCAATTCCTACCGAAATCTTGGGCAGGTACTTTGCAGTTATAGACAAGATTATTCCAAAATTTGTATAGAAAAACAAAAGAACCAGAAAAGCGAAAATCATTTAAAAAAAAAAAAAGCAGGGGCGCCTGGGTGGCGCAGTCGGTTAAGCGTCCGACTTCAGCCAGGTCACGATCTCGTGGTCCGGGAGTTCGAGCCCCGCGTCAGGCTCTGGGCTGATGGCTCAGAGCCTGGAGCCTGTTTCCGATTCTGTGTCTCCCTCTCTCTCTGCCCCTCCCCCGTTCATGCTCTGTCTCTCTCTGTCCCAAAAATAAAAAATAAAAAAATAAAAAAAAAAAAGCAAAAGAAATTGGGAGAAATCAGTCTACACAATTTCAAGACTTAGTAAACAGCAACAGCAATCAAGATTGTGTGGTATTGGTGGAGGGACAGACACATGGGTCAATAGAACAGAACAGAAAAGTCAGAATTAGACCCACACAAATATATCTAACTTAGTTTTGACAAAAATGCAAAAGAAATTCAACAGAGAAATGGTGGCTTTTCCAACAAACGGTGTTGGTGTAAAACCACTGGCAGAAAAATGAACCTTGATCCAAACCTCAACCCTTGTACAAAAATTAATCCAAAATGAATTATGGACTTAAATGTAAAGCATGAAACTCTAAAACTTTCAGAAGAAAAAAAACAGGAAAATCTTTGCGCTCTAGGGCTAGACAGAATTCTTAGACTTGACAGCAAAAACATGATCCATAAAAGGAAAAACTTGTAAGTTCAACCTCATCAAAATTAAAAAATTTGATTCTGAAAAACACCTCGTTACACCCTGTGGATAAAAAACAAGCTACAGACTGAGGGAAAATATTTGAGCAAACCACATAACTGACAAAAGACTAGTATTTAGAATATCTGAAAAGGTCCCAAAACTCAACAGTAGAAAACCCAAACAATCCAATTAGGAAAAGAGCAAAAGACACGCCTAGACATTTCACCCGGGAGGATACGCAGATGATACGTAAACACACAAAGAGATGTTCACCATTAGCCATGAAGGTAATGCAAATTTGACATTTACCATGGGATGTCGCTATGCTCAGGATGGCTAAATTAAAGTGACAGTGCGGAGAGACTGGGTCACTCAGTCATTGCTGGTGGGAATGTAAAAGGGCACAGCTACCCTGGAAAACAGTTGGACAGTTTCTTAAAAAAACTACACATACAACTACCATATGACCCAGCAATTGCACTCCTGGGCATTTACCCCAGAAAAATGAAGACTTTTATGTTCACCTAAAAACCTGCCCCCGAATGTTAAGAAGAGTTTTATTTGTGATAGCCAAAACCTGGGACGAACTCGGACATCCTTTGACATGGGTCGCTAAACGAATGTGGTATGTCCACACTATGGAATGCTACTCGGCGATAAAAGAAAATAAGTACTGATACTGAATCAACTGTGCCGAATCTCCAGAAATCATGCTGAGTGAAAGTTACACACTGTATGACTGCATTGATATGATATTCTTTAAATGACAAGCTTATAGGAAGAACGTGCAGCTCAGCGGTTGCCAGGGTTAAGGATGGACGCAGGAAAGAAGTGTATGTGGCTGTAAAGGTCCTTGAGGAAATGATCTGTCTTTTCAAACGTGTCAATGCCAATATCTTGGTTGTGATACTGTGCTATGGTTTTACAAGACACTACATGGGGAAAACTGGGTGTAATGGTTCTCACAGCTGCATATGAATCTGCAATTAATCTACATGTCTTGCAGTTTTCTGGGGATGGGGGGAAAAGAGTAATTTGAAAAATTAAAGGTGCCCTATGGATTGAACAGCGGCCATGGCTGCTGATGTTGGCCATGACAGTGCCTCTGGTACTAGCTAAGTACTATGGATCACAAATGCTGTGGTGTAAAGGAACCAAACCTTGTCTTGAACCAAGACAAAAGACCTGGGTTCAAATCTCAGCTTTACCCCTTCCTAAGCCCTTGACCTTTGGCAGGTCATTTGGGGCTCAGTCTGCCCTGATCTTACCCTCACTCCCTGTGGTTCAGACAGGGCCAGCCTGTCCTTACTGGCCAGGGGTGGGCACAGGGCTGAGGTCCAGCCATTCAAGGACTCATCAACTGAGCCAAAATTATTGGTTCTGGTGTTAGGCTGTGACCAAGGCAGGACCAATTAGAGTCTTCCTTAAGCCTTCTTCTTCTTTCTTTCTTTTTTTTTTTTTTTTTTCACCAAAGCTATCATTAAAGTCACTTTCTCTTCCTCTGGGACCATAACTCTAAGAATGACATGGTAACTGGTTGGGATCTTCTTCCCTAGACACATGGGAGAAGCAATAATTTGATATTGTTAGAGTTCCTAGATGGAGCCAGACCTGAAGCTATTACTGCAATAAATCTCTTTTTTAACTTATGCTCTTTTCAGTGAGGTCTCTATCACTGGCACCTAAAAAATGTACCATGATTGGGGCACCTGAGTGGCTCAGTCGGTTGGAGCGTCTGACTTGACTTTGGCTCAGGGCAAGATCTCACCATTCGTGAGATCGGGTCCTGTGTCGGGCTCTGCGCTGATGGTGTGGAGCCTGCTTGGGATTCTCTCTCTCCCTCACTCTCTGCCCCTCTCCTGCTCGAGTGCACACACACTCTCTCTCTCTCTCAAAATAAATAAATAAACTTAAAAAAAAAAGTACAATGAATATCATTTCATTTAACTACTTTGAGCCTGTTTTATTATCTATTTATAGATAAATATATTTATCCATTGTACAAGTCGATGTAATAATAATAGTAATAATCTCATGGATGTACTTAAAGAGATCATGTGCATAAATCTTTTTCCCCTCCTCCATCCTTGACCTGTTGATTAACTTCTTGGTTGGACTCACAGACAAATTTAAAACAGATGAGACTGTAGTCAGAGGGGACTTACAGGCATCCAGAGCAACCATTCAATACTTAAATCTTTTCTCTCCTTCCCATTTAATTTCCTGAGTCTATTTATTTATTTATTTATTTATTTATTTATTTTACAATGGGAATGTAACCCATTGTAACCACTTTTTAAAAAATTTTTTTTTAATGTTTATTATTTTTGAGACAGAGAGAGACAGAGCATGAACGGGGAAGGGGCAGAGAGAGAGGGAGACACAGAATCAGAAGCAGGCTCCAGGCTCTGGGCCATCAGCCCAGAGCCTGACACAGGGCTCGAACTCACGGACCGCGAGATCATGACCTGAGTTGAAGTCGGATGCTTAACCAACTGAGCCACCCAGGCGCCCCACCACTTTTTTTTTTAAAGCATATGTCGTTGGGGGTATAAAATGGCTTGATGCATATCAGCGCATTTTGCATAAAATGGAAGAAAATAGTTATTATCTTACAAGGAGCTTGTGGTCCGGCTACAGAGATAGGGAATCCTCCCAGAATCTTCTTGGCAGAGGTTCTGAAGGTGCAATGTGCACAGAAATAACCTGAGGAGGGGGGCGGGCCGATCAAAATGCACATCTCTTCCTTCTTACAAACCCAGGGTCACGTTGGTGTCACGGTCTGAGCTCGCTGAACTAGAGACTAGAGGAAAAGACCAGAGCACGAGGAAAGGCAACACTTGAATGCTTGCTGCTGATAACCAGAGAAGGAGTCGGCAGCAAAGTGCAGAAAACACAGCTAGTGCAGAGTCAGGATGGGCTCCTGGAAAAGGGCTTCAAGGGGCGCTTCTCCCAGAAGCGGACTCAAAGCCATGGAGTCAGGTGCCCTGGACCAGCCAAGCAGGTGCTCCCACGGAAAACCGGTAAGGGAGCCGGCGAAGCAGGCTGCGCCAGGGGAAGAAACCAAACTGAGTGCTGTTCCAGGTCCCGGGAAGGGGGGCTCTGAAATGTGAATTACACCTCCGTACCCCCACATGGCCAGTCATCAGCCGTGGGGCAGGTGGGTGGGGATCGACTCCTACCTCGTCCAGCTGTCCCTGTGGGGACAATGTCCCAGCATCCAAGCACAAGGCTCTGAGGGTCAAGGGTGCCAGCCAATAGCAGCGAAAAGCTGGAGAATGGGGGCTGGGAGAATGTGGGTGGGGCATTGGCATCATCCATTCCCCGGGCCTGGGATAGCACCTTAAGCCTGGATCCAGGAAGGAGGAGGAGGAGGGTGTTTCAGAATCCTGGACTGAAAGCACCACAGGATGGATTCAACGTGGCCAGAGTTGCCACTTTGCTCTTATTTCTTGTATTCCCAGCAAAGCGCAGATAAGAATCCAGGGCATTTGAGAATGTGATCCACCCACCCCCGACCCCTCCTTCTTAGCCCCCCACCACACACTTCGAAATGAAATATTTTTAGCTGGGCTCACTTGCTGTCTGTCTCTCCAGACAGGGTTGCATAAGAAGGAGCTGTTTTCCTCCCTGTGGGAAGCTGTGCACGGATGGGAAAGCCATTGACATGTGGAGAAGCAGCCAGTGTGGCTTAGGGGGTTGGCAGGTCCCAAGCCTCTCGGCACATAAAGGGAAACCTGACGAATGCCAGGGAGGCGCGATGACTTCACACAGACGTTGATTTACTGCAAAGAATAATGCACAAGCCCTCCCCCTGCCCCTGCCTTTTGGACTTTGGGAATCAGAAAATGTTACAACTGGGAGCCTTTGCAAGCAGATCATCTGGCCTGAACTGGTCATCATAAAGACGAGAAAACTGAGGCCCCGAAGTGGGGAAGGGAAGGGGGCTAACACCTGTAAAACAGAACCACTACTAGGCCCGGGCCCGGTGTTGGACACTTTTCCAGACTGTTCCATTTTAGCTCCACAATGGCGTTGTGGGGTAAGATTATGAACACCATTCTTATAAACAGGGATACAAGCTCAGGGAGGTGACACAGCTTTTCCCAAGTCTCACAGCCAAGCAGGAGCTGAGATTCAAACCCAGGTGCCCTGGATGTCCAGACAGAGAGCCCTTGTTTGTTTGTCTTAATCTTCAGGGTAATTTGGGGAATGATTTTCCAGCCAGCCACAAAAGAGTCTGTGTCTATAGCTTCTCACTCAAGTGTCAGTGCCACAGGGCAGGGCACTGTCCCTTTTGTTTCCTTCTACATCCTACTGCCTAGAACAGGGCCCATAGGTGCTCCGGAAACATCCATTGGATGAGTTAGGTGAGGTGAGCAAGCATTTATTGCACACACCCTTCATGCAGCTACCTGTTCCCCTAAAGGAAATAGCACTGTCCCTTGGGGTGCTCATGCTAGAGTTGATAGGATAAGATGTACACAGGGAAAATGCCAGAAAAGGGTCCTAGGTGACGTAGACACATACGAGCTACGGTTGTCCACATGGGTCTGGGTTCAGGGCAGCTTTGGGGGTGCGTGTATGTCACCACTGCTCTACCCACTTCTGCCCCACCTACGCTCCGGCTGAAAGGAACTAGTCCTCACGTTTTCCCAGCCAGAGCCTTGGTCTGAAATAGGCTCCTTCGGATTCCCCATGACCCACCAGCTTTCAGGGATCAGTTTAGATACCATCTCCTAGAGGAGGCCTTTTCTGATCCCTTCAGCTGGAGGGGATTTCTCCCATCCCTGAGTTCCTGTAACACTTGCTCAGCACCTCTCTGATAGCATGTGACTCATCTCCTTTGCTGACCCCCCAAGACAGGTATCAGCCGCACCCCTGGAGCTCCAAACACTTGATAAAGAAACTGCGCCCGCTGGTGTTCCCTAAGTGTATAAGGATGAAATGGAGGAATAGTTGGGGACAAGGGTACTGGACAGACGGGAGTGCCTGGTGGTTTTTGGAGTTGGTGGCTATCTCCATGCTATGATTCAAGGAGCACAAGATTCAGCTCCTTTGAATTGAACTTTCCTCAGCATGGTGCTGCCCCTCACATCTACTGTTCACCACACACTGCCGTGAATTAAGGTAGGGGTAGGAAGTCCTCTGTCCCCTTGGCTAAATGAAGCCCTTGGCTTAATTTCAACTCCTGTATGGAGAAAGCAGCAACAAGTGATGTATGTCCCCATTTGGCACTTATAGTTGCAAAAAGGCATATGGCTCTAAACACTGTTGGTATAATAGCCTAGAGAGAGGTGGTTTTCAAACTGCTCTGAGCCACTCTCAGGGTTCCATAAACAACTTGCTTCTATCTCTCATTGCTTTTATGTTTCTCTCATTCCATTTATTTGAATGAATCTTACACGAGGAAGTTTGTGGGGTGCCTGGGACGCTGCTCAGTTGGTTGAGTGTCTGACTTCGGTTTCGGCTCAGGTCATGATCTCAGGGCCATGGGATCCAGCCCCATGTTGGGCTCCGTGCTAAGTGTGGAGCCTACTTCGGATTCTCTCTCCCTTTTTCTCCCTCTCCCCCTCTCCCCTGTTCATGCATGATCTCTCTCAAAATAAAAAAAAAATTTTAAAAAGCAAGAAAACAAAAACAAAAACACACCAAAACACCAAAACAACAACAACAACAAACAGAAGCTTATGGACCTGGGAGATGGAAACATCACATCCTGGGTCCCACCTGCCTGTCTTTCTCTGGTGATCTGGGTCCTTCCAGTCAGCACGGGTGCCTGGACACGCACAGCATTCAGAAATCTGCCTCAAAGCCCATATTTCCTCCTCGTAGATCACAAGCTCTTGGAGAACACTGAAACTTGCTCGTCGTGTGTTCCCCCGGGACCCAGGACGTATCCTGCACCCAGTAGGTGATGAGTGCTTCTTCTTCTTTAGTTTCTTCACTCAAGAGAGGGAAAACAGAGTGGGTGGATTAGATGATTGGAAGTATCAGGGTATTTGGTAAAATTATTGATGAACATTTGAAGGTAATTTTGGAACACTAGGACGAAATGACTATGGGAATATAGAAAAACCAAGTAAATAGAGGTGGGGGAGGGACAGGAAGAAGGCCATTATTAAATCTAATCCTGCCCCAGGCTGAAGTCTGGGCCCACATCCTGCCACATGAGGGCTCTGTGCATGTGTGGGTGGACATTCATGCTTCGTGTCCATGTTCCATCTGCAACCCTCCAGAAAAGCATCCACCTCTTGGCCACCCCCAGGACCTAGGGGTGTGCGCCCAGCAATGTGGACCCTCTTTGGGAGAGAGATTTCTGGAGAAGACCCCCTACACGGGGGCTATAAGGGGGCTTGGGGCCATTTAACCAGGAAATTCTGCACGCGTCCCAGGTAAAAGTGCTAAATCCCCTAACTACTGCCCCAGGAAGTGAAGAGATTCTGCCGAAAACAAACAATTCAAGAAATTTCAGGATAAACGCGCATCCTTTCCTTTTTAAAAATCTGAGACTCAAAACCAGCAGAAAGAGCTGCGGCAGGATGAAAAGCCGGGGCCATTAGGAAGAGTAACCAAGGGTGGGGGGCAGAGGGCTACAGGTTTTTGTTTTGTTGTGGGTTTTTGGGGTTTTGTGGGTTTTTTTTGCGTTTTAGCTGTATCTTCTAAAAGAATGTGTGTGTGGTACCTGAAATACACAAATATTAAAAAATTAAAGAGGGCTTTGGTAGCCCTGTGGAGGGTGGACACAGATGATGAGACTAGAGGCAGGGAGGCCAGGGGAGGCCGGGATGAGGGGCAGCAGGACAAGGCCTGTGGAGGAAGTTTTCTGGGGGAGGGGTGCCGAGGCAGGGCCCGGTGAGGAGCTGCAGGTCTGGGTCCCGAGAAGACTCAGTGTTGGGGACCGAGGGGTCAGTTGAGGACAGGAACACCATGGGGCAGGCAAGGCCGGCGTCCCAGGCTAGCCTGGGAGTGAGGCGTGGGGTGTGGAAGCCCCGTGTTGCCCTGACTGCGGCAGCCCTGGCGGCCTGCGAGCCCCTCCATCGTCTTGCTGACCATCCAGCAGGCATCTTCATGACAGCTTGGGAGGGGGCCCGGGCTTCCTCTGGCTGGGGGGGGGGGGGGGGGGGGGGGGCAAAGAATCCCAGGAAAAGAGAGAGAAAATGATGAAATCGAATCCGGCCCTGAAATAAATATAGCCAATAGTTGAGATTTTTAAGAAAAAGGGAAAACAAAAACAGCATTTGGTACGTGAGTCACCCCAACTTCTCCCAATTACCAGCTTTTGGGTTCCAAAGAAAGCTTCCGACAAAGGAGCCTTGGAATGTCGGTGGTGGTGAGGCCGCCAGGCTCTGACCCCTCCCGCCAACCTCACGTTTGGCTCTTTCCAGTGGAAATCGTCAGCCTGCCTGCCCAGAGCTGCATGCCTCCTCCGGCAGCTGGATGCCAGAGAGAGGCCAGTGGACTGGAAGCCAGGAGAACTGGTGCAAGTCATGTCCCTTTCAAGGCCTCAGCTTCCCCCTGCAGGTGAGGAGGCTGGACTGAAGGGTGTGAAGGCCCGTCTGGCCGCCATGTGGTCTGCTGTGCTTCGGGTGTGGCAGGAGCAGCAGATGTCGGGGCGCCCCTCCGGCCCCCGGGGCGCTTAGACCATTTTGGTATGTTTCAGGGGCATGTTGACTTGTCAGGGGCTCCCATTCAGAAGACTGGGTGGAACTTTGGGGGGAAATCTCTCCACCTTCTGCGTCTGGAGGAGGAAGGGGGTCTATCTGTGGGCTCACCTTGTCTGGCCGGGGAGGCTTCTTGAGGTGTTTTCAAGCTTGGAGAGTCAGATGGATGACCGCCCTCTTTGGCCGGTTCCGGAGAGGGTGCCGGTTGCAGGGGGATGGACCAGATGAAGTCTACAGAGCTCTCTGCCCCATTCCCGACTTCGAGGCAAGCTTAGTAGTAACTTTTCCTCTCCCCTCCGTCTGCACCACCCTGCTGTATCCGCACATTCCCCTTCCTTATGAAGCAGGGGCTTCACAATTTCCAAGGATTGAAGTGTGCATGGTCAGGCGGTGAGAGAGAAGTTAAGCGGTGTGGGGCGGGGATGGCTGTCATTTCGGTCAGTCAGGACTGAGCGCTGGAGGCGTGGCAGTCATGTTCTGGACCCTCAGCCAGTCCCGCGGCCACGAGCCACACTTGGTGAGAGCTTCCTGCTGAGCCTAGTGCACCCGACGTGCCACGTTCTCCTAGTCAAGGACCACAGGGCCCGGGCCTGCAGGATTCCATGCAACAGACCCTTATGCGCTGCTGGCCTTGGTTGACAAGAGGCTCCTGGTAGCCCGCAGCCCCTGCTTCTTGCTAGATGAGTGATCTTTTTTTTAAATATTATTTATTTTCGAGAAAGAGAGTAAGTGCGAGCAGGGGAGGGGCAGATAGAGAGAGGGACAGGGGGTCTGAAACAGCCTCTGCTGACAGCAGAGAGACTGATGCAGGGCTTGAGATCATGACCTGAGCCAAAGTTCGATGCTCAACTGACTGAGCCACCCAGGCGCCCCCTAGATGAGTGATCTTGAGCCACAGGAAGCAGACAGCACCTCACAGGGTCTGACTGAGCAGATCTTCCGGAAGGGGCAATTTACAGAGGTGTGCACAGGGGTCAGGGAACCCACGGAGGATGGGGCGGCCCCAGGGGCTCCCGCACAGGATGTGTTCCACTGTAGATGAACCTCTCAGGGCCCAGAGCAGCGGAGAGAACGTGGAGGGTGGCTCTGGAGGGCAAAGGCCAGCACACAGGAGCTTTCTGGGCCTCAGTTCCCTCATTTGTAAAATGGTGGTGATAACCATCCCTGCGCCATGGGACTATTGTCCGAATTAAATGAATCAATCTGTGTTTATTGCTTAGAACAGTGCCTGGCACAGCATACTGGAGGTGAAGTGCTTGCTAACAGCCATATTATTACCACGCTCCCACACAAATGTGTTCCCATCCTCTAGACCCCCAAATTTCCTTCTTCCCTCTTATCCAGATCTCTCCCCTGCCAGCTAGCTCTTGAGAAGGGCCTACTCACCTGTTCATACTAAGTTGTACAGAACTAATAGGCTTCAGGAGTTACGTCTGCCTGGGGGCAGTTGCATTTGCTGGGAAGCACAGCATCCTCCTGAATCTAAGGCTGTAACTCAGCTGATGTGATTCCAGGTGAGCGGCCTCCTCTCCAGCCGGGAGGTTTTGGGGTGAATGCAAGCTTCCTGCGGCCCCTGCCCAGGGACTGAGCTGTGAGCATCTGACAGGAGGAGGTGGTCGAGCTCCACCAGTTGGACGCTTGCCAGCTCCCGAGAAGCCAGCCTTGACCCTGAGCTGGAGGGGCCCTCCCTTGCCTTCAAGGCTGGGGACAGCACAGCCAGCGCCCAGACAGCGAGGCGCCTACAGAGGGGTGGAAGTTGAGGCTGATGGTGAGGCTGGGATTTGAAACAAGAGTCTTGATCCCCAGGCCGAGGTCCTTCCTTCACCCCGCCCGCCCCCCACCACTGCCCACTGTCAAGTGCACACCCTTGAGCGGTCAGAGACATCCCTGGGCAGCCGTCTGAACTCATTAGTTGGCCCTGGAGCTTGGATTTCCAGCCAGGGGGGAATGTGTGACCCAGGAGAGGCTCCAAATGTGACTCAGGCTGACAGTGCGGACACTTCAGGGTGCCGAAGCCTCTCCTGGCCCCAGTGCCATCGGTGAGTGGGACCCTCTGTCCAGGGCATGTGGCCACAGAAACGACTCCCCGCTCCCACCTGTGGAGGTGCCCCCCAAATGAGGCTTCCATGGACCTCAGAGTGCCCTCCTCCCCCCACCTCCCGGCCATTGGTCACATGCTCTGGGACAGTGTGAGCTGATTGTTTATGCAATGTTTGCTCACAATAGCAACAAGCGCCCCTTTTTCCTTCCACAGACCTTTGATCATAACATGCCGTCACACTAGGAGGGGCTGTAAAGTAGCTGGCAGCAGGAAGCATCCAAACAGCAAGTTGGGGCTCCAGAGAGCCTTGGAAAACAAGCTCCAACTCAAGAAAGCATCCAAACAGCACGCTTGGGCTCAGGCCCTCTCCCCAGCTCCTGACTCATGCGCACGGCCCCAGGCCTTGCTCCTTGGTGACAGTCCTTCCTCTTCTGCCACACTGCAGTCCCCAACCCAGCATGACCCACACCCAGGTGGCCCCCACTTCCAAGGCTGAGAAGAGGAAGCCGTGGGGCAGCGAGGATCTTCGAGATACAGTGAAATCTTATGACATTAAAATCGGAAGTTTCTTGACTTTGCATGAATGGGCAGTGTTATTTTTTTGTGGTCCCAGCTTTCATCAGATTCCCAAAGGGACCCTGTGTTGGTCGGGATAGACTAGGTGATGCTGAAGTAACTGATGGCAACAGTGAATTTTCTGAGATCCTTGTTAGGGTCTGTCTCCTGTCCCTATTCTCCTTCCCTGACATCCAGCTGCCCACCGACGTAAGGACAAACTGTTTCATTAAGTTACCCTTCGTGTAGCAGGCTCACAAGGAACCGGGTGTTTTATGAAGTGCTGTCTTGTTTGATCTTGTGGGGCAAAGGAGGAAACTGAGGGCTCACAGAGGGGAGGTGGCTTGTCCAACGTCACCCAGGTAGTTGTGTAGCCAGAAGCTGGGCTGGCGTTTAAAGCCGAGCTGAGCCGACCCCAGTAACTATAGCGACTCAACCGCATGCAACCCTCCCAACCACAGTGCGGCTGGTCCCGGGGTCTGTATTGGGCCCACAAGTTTCCATAGCATTTTCATTTATTTGGGAATATTTGTCAGCACCTCCCACGTGCTGGGGACTGTTCTAGGTGCAACGGTTCAAGTGGTGAATAAAATGGACCCAGGGCGCAGGCAAGGGGAGGGAATGGGCTGGGAGTAGTAAAGAGAGAATAACTGGGTCTGAGGCTGGTTTGGAGATTAAACTTGATCTGGAAGGAACGGTACCTGGTGGGAGATTCGGGCTCCGTACAGATTAGCCAGAGTTAATCACGAGCTTTCCATGGTAAACCAAGTCACCGTGTCTCCAGGATGGGCAACACAGCCGCCTAGAAGGAATTCTAGGAACTATCCCTGTACCACTGAGCCTCGGATGACTTTTTTTTTTTTTTTCAACAGTGGAATCGCATTCATCATTTTGTCTCCAACAGCGTGGGGTCTGGTTTAGGGAAAATGTTCCCCAAATGCTTATTGAATGCATGAATGAACAAGTGGATGAATGAATGAATGAATGAATGCTGGCCAACAGGGGGCAAGCCCTTTCCATTCTCTGGGCCTCAGTTTCCTCATCTGTCCACTGAGATGTTGTCTCAGGGTCCCGTGACTGCTGGCATCTGATGACTGATGTGGCAGCAGTGTGGCTAGGTGGTGGGAAACCCCACTGGCCCAAATGGGACCTGTGTGTCAGAGCAGGTCACTGGGGGATTTTGCCCCAGAGACAATTGCTCGCACAGCTAGCAGGGAAATCAGCCCCTGCCGCATTATTGTGGAGTCAGTGAGGAAGGCTAGGGTGGCTGGACTCAAGGGCTCCGTGGCCAGGATTCACAGTCAGATGGGTGTGACTCCAGAAGTACAGACAGGAAATGTCTTTCCCCAAATACTTCTTCTGCCGGTGCCTGAAATTTCACCATTTGTGATTTATTCCACTGGGTTCAGCATCGGTTTTGTTTTCTCTTGTTTTGTTTCGGCGAGTGCTGTTTATAAATGCTAAAAACTTTGGCAGAGCGATAGGGCTTTGACATAAAATTCCATTCTCCATTTCCTTTTATGTACCAGCTTCTGTAGTGGGGGAGGGGGGCAGTGGAGGTAGATGCAAAGGTAATAATAAAGACGTTAACATAATTACCATTTACTGAGCATTTACTATGTGATGTGTTCTGTGTATATTGCTTACGTAAGGCCTTACCACTATCCTGTGAGTACAAATTCTGGGCTTCATTTTAAAGATAAGGGAATTGTGTCACAGACAAGCTAAGATACTTGTCTGATGTAACATAGCTGGGTCAGTCCTTTGCTGTTTAACCGCTACACTACAAACCCCCTGGTTGTGGGGGATTATATATAACCGGAGAAAGATACCAAAGTTGAACAGAATCAATGCTAAGCAGAGACATACACAGTGAGTCATGGGGAGGAGCCATGCGTGGTCAGAAAGGTGAGGAGATTTTATTCCAGCCTGTTCCTGAAGGAGAAGAAGGGTTTTCATAGACGGAAGTCCTGAAGAGTGGTCAAGCCACTCTGCCATACTGTTGTGCTAGGATTGTCCGTAGTCTCCTGCCCTCGGGCTGGGATTTACACCATGGGCTCTCCTGGTCCTCAGGCCTTGGGATTCTGACTGCTAAGCCACATCCAGATCTGTCTGCTGGTTGGCATTGGGATGGTTAGAGAATACAACCAATGGATGGAAGAAGAGGACGAGTAGGATGGGCCAGGCCTTGAGAGGCCATGGAGTTTGGCAATGGGGAGCCATTGAAGGTTTTTGCACAGTGAGATCTTAGATAAAAAGGCCTATTTAAATAAATTGAAAACAACGCCCTCTGCAGGCAGCACGAAGGATGGACGGAGTTGAGTGGGTAGGGCCACGGTATCCTCATGGTAGTGAAGGCCTGAGTTCTGTGGGCAGCAGAGGGTGGGAGGGAAGAGACTCAGGCAGCAGGCGAGGGGGGTGGTACAGGGCTTACCAGCTGGCTGGAGGAGGTGAGAGCTTGAATTGGAGGCACAGGTCAGAGGTGATGAGCCAGCCAGAGCCCAGTGCCGGGCCTGAGAAAAGAGGGTAGGTTGCACTTGACCAACCCGGGCAGCTGGGGGGCAGAGGAAGTCCCCCCAAGGCCAGTAGACTCTGAGTATCGCCCTGCTCTGATCATAATGGTGTGCCCTGGGCGGCCAGATTCTTCGCAACAGTGCTTCCCAAACTGCGGGTGGTAAAGGACCAGGTTTTTGTTTTTTGTTCTAAAACCGTGTGTCCAGCCCAGCGAAGATCAATATTTTGATCTACACCCCTCAGTGAGGCAAGTCCACTGATCATGTGCTTGGAGGTCAGGCAATTTCAAGGCTCTATACACATTTCTGAATGCTTCCCCTCCACCGTTATTTTGACCTCGCTGCAGACTAGTAAAAACACAGTTTATGGACCCTACTGTCCACTTCCACCCTCACAACCACCCAAGAGTTAGGAACTACGGTTCTCATTGTACAGATGAGAAAACTGGGACCCGGACAGGTTTCTAACCGATCCAAGGTCACACAAAACTAGAAAGTTGCAGCGAGCAGCGATTTACTCTGTCCCCACTCGAGTCATACGACCCCGTCAGGCAGCCCTGTCACTTGACCTCTTTTCCTGGGGTTCTTCAGGTTGTTTTCAGTGCTCTTCACTCCTTTTCTCTGGAGGCCGAATCATGCAGTGGCTTTGAGTCAAGAAAAGGAGGCCGTAGAGGGGAGAGCCTTTGCCAGAGGTGACCTCACAGCCCATGTCCCCAGGGCACAGTGGCTGGAGCATGCGGAGAGCTCAGAGCCGGTGGGGACCTTGCCAGAGTGGCCGGGAGCACCGACCCTGAGCCGGGCATCATTCCTAGGGCTCTGCTACCAACGTGGGCTGAGAAGGGGAGGAGGAAGTGTCCCATGGCGTCCTGCCCAAGGACAGTCCCTTTAGTGACCCCAGGGGGTATTTAGCAGCGGCTACGAGCGACAACAGAACATCGGAGCACCCATCACCTGCCAGGCACGGGGCGAAGTGCGGAGACATTCTGTGTTTGCTCTTGCTCTGTGGAAGGATCTAGAGGATGAAATCTTGGGTTTTTTTCTTTTCTGCATCGAGTTCTTTCCCGCTCTGAGACTGAGGCCAGGCTTTCGGGTTCCCTCGCCTCAGGGATAGTTGCAGAGACACAAGAGAATGGATTTGGAACAGTCTCCTTTTCAGGCTTCCGGGAAAGCCTACGCTCAGGAGGAGATTGTGTCAGAAAAGGGGACAGACAGGCAGTGCCTCTGGGGCAAGCGAGGTGGCAACCAACAGTGAGAGATCCCAAGTTCTCAGGGGAGGAGCTGGAAGCCGCTGGGTTTGTGGGTAGGGGAGGCTGAGGTCCATTTCCTGGGGCCGTGGGTGAACTGTGGGCCTAGAGAGATTCATTCATTCATTCATTCATTCATCAAACGTTCACCAAAAATCCATCTGTGGATGCATCCGTCTAGGTCCTCAGACTTAAAACAAGTTGGACTTTAGGAAAACAACAACACACTCATTTCATAGAGTAGGAGTCTCTCCTCCAGCCCCAGGCTGTGATCATCCCTCCAGCCTCTGCTTGCTCGTCCTGCCCCCCCCCCCCCCCCCCCGCCAGCAGGACACTCTTGCTCCGAACTTTGATATTCAGTGGCTCCATCTCAACAAAGGATAGGGTGCATATTCCTTGCTGGAACACGCCAAGCCATTAGAACGGAATCAACTAGGCCTGCGCATCATCACCGCTGCACACACTCCTTGACACCCACGTGTGCACACTTGCCCCTCACCCTCCACCTCCAGGCTGGCTCTTCCCCTTCCTGCCTCATCCCCAGCACATCCTTTCCACATGTTTCGTGCTCTGGCAAGGCACGGCCGCTCCGTACAATACGCTCTCAGCTCTCCGCTCCCATCCTTACGCTGTTTCCTCTGCCCCAGATGATGTTTGGATTTTCCATTCCTCATCACACCGAAATCTTACGAACTGCCCGAGGCCCAGCTCCCGTCACCTCCACCGGGAAGCCTTCTCTGATTTCCATGGTCAGAATGCACGCTTACCACTCCCTGCCTCCAGCCAGCCTGGCTCACAGGACTCACTATACCCTCCTCGCTTTCCAGCCGTCACCTTCCGGTTCCTCTGCACAGCACGCTGCTGCTGGCTACCCTCCAGGTGGCCCACACGCTCCCTTTCCACCAGGCTAGAGTCTCCTGCCCCACTTGTTCCTGTTATTGCCCGGATGACAGACGCACACAGGCTCAGCGAGCGCCCAGCTTGGACAGGAACAGGTACACACAGGCTCCCGAAAGGGACAGCCCAGGAAGAGCCTCGGCTTATGAGGTGGGTTGAACCTGCTGGAGGAATGTTCTCCTTTTGAAGGTTGGGGGCTGCATTAACCCGGGGTTTATTGAGAAGCAAACCAATAAATAGAGGAAAAACGATGATGAACTCCTGAAAACGATCAAAGCTGTTCAAAAGAAAATGTAATCGTGGCACACCATGTGTATTATACTTTTTAAGTTTATTTATTTCTTTATTGAGAGAGAGCCAGAGAGAGAGAGAGAGAGAACAAGCGGGGATGGGGCAGAGAGAGAGGGAGGGAGAGAGTCCCAAGAAGGCTCTGCGCTGAGAGCCACCCAGGTGCCCCACAACATGTGTTCTTATTTTTATATAATCCTAGTCATGTCAGTACTGAGCAGAGATTTAAGTGAAAACTGTGATACACTCTCGGAAGTGCTAAGATGGTTGCCTCACTTCCGAAATCGGGATGCTGCATGTTTTCTGTTTTGTCATTTGACGGCATTCATCGACTTCTTAAAACCAGGCACGTACGTGGGGCACCTGGATGGCCCCGTAGGTGGAGCACGCAACTCTTGGTTTCGGCTCAGGTTCACGGGATCGAGCCCCGCGTTGGGCTCTGGGCTGACTGCAAGGAGCCTGCTTGGGATTTTCTCTCTCTCCCTCTCTTCTCTGCCCCTCCTTTGCTCACGTGCTCTCTCTCTCTCTCTCTCTCTCAAAACAAATAAATAGATATTTAAAAAAAAAAAAAAACCTGAGCACAGACATTGCTTCGAAGACAGGTTGACTGCGACTACTCCCCTGTAGCAGACCCTGACATCGGTGCCTCCCTCCGTGGTGGAGCCGGGCTGCAGAAAGGGAGCCCCGGCCCTTCAGCTCTCAGGGCAGCTCCCTCGGGAGGGGTGTGGGGAGTCTGCTGGGACACAGCTGATGCATCTGGTTGGGTTTTATTGTCATGCCTCGGAATTGTGGGGCAAACTACTCCTCCTTAACTGGTACGTCCCCTGGTAGGTGGAGGCGAGGCGGAAGACGTTAGGGAGAAGGGTGTTTGGGAACGATGGGCAGGCCAGGGATGGGTGTTTGTTTTCCCTCGGAGGCCCAGACACTTCTGGTAACCATTGTTCCCCAGCATGGTTTTTTGAAAACTCATTCTTTGCGAATTCCACGGGCCGCCCAGACGGATTCGTCTGTCTAGGAATTTGAGGAGCCAAGAGCAGAAATAACATTTTATGAGAGAAGGGGGGGATCAAAGCCAGTAGGTTTTCTGCAGAACCCGCTCAGGTCTTGCACTTTGGGGATCGCACCTCGTTACTGGCCCCCCAGCCTCACCAGGTTGGTTTTTAACAAGCTGCCCTCCTGCGTGCTCTGGCTTTTTGTCAGCATTTTCCAGGCAAACTGCTGTTTCTCCTGGTGCTGGGACAAGTCCCCCGTGACCCCAAAGCAGGACCCAGACCCCGCCATCCAAGGGGTCTTGTGCTTTGTCTGCCAACATACCCGGGTCTTCTTTTATGATGTTCTTTTCACCCATAAAGCAATGGCTTCGATTTCTCTACATGCTTTATGGTTCATAAAAAACACCTCGTTGATCTATGTTATATCAACATGGGATGGGCAAGGATTATCGTTTCCATTTTACAGGCGGGGAAACTGAGGCTCAGAGAGGTAAAGGGACTTGCCCTGACCACACAGCTAGAAAAGGCAGAGTTGGGAATTGAACCCAGGTCTCCTGAGGCCTCCTCCCGAGCTCTGCCCAACATCAGGCACTCTGAAGGTGTGCCAACTCCAAGCAGTTGCCTGTGCACCCCCACCACGGCATGGCACCTGGGCTAGCTTGCCTGCCCACCCGCCTGCCTTACGAGGAACCGGGTCTCCAGGCCTCTCAAGTTCCTGTCCCCTCCCCAACCACAGCCTCCTTTCTAGGTTTCACCTATGAATGCCAGTTGGACAGATAAGGCTCACTCACTCTAAAGGGTGAATGAATGCCACTCAACCCCTCCCAGGTCAGAGTAGCCAGAGCCAGGATTTGATGATAGTTGGAAAGCCAGCTCTGTCACTAGACAGCTGTGGCATTGGGCAAACCTTAAGGCATT